>NC_054388.1:75028327-75628327 GCF_017654675.1 Xenopus laevis
CATCTGATTGGTTGCCATGGGTTACTGCCCAGGAGCAAATTTGTCCATTGTTTATAAATGAGCTCCAGTGTTTGCCCAGGAGCAGTATAGCAACCAATAATAATGTTTGTTTTTAAACAGGTGACCAGTAAATGATTCCTGTAGATTGGTTGCTATGAGTTTCTGCTCCCAGACAAACTTAGTGCCTTTTATTACATAACCCCAACAAAGTTTAACCAGTAACTTGTCATAATGATTTTAGGCTACTTTTACTGGTAACTTACCCTGTTGTTGTCTTTAAAGGTGATCAGTTGGTCAAAGTAAGAAGTTATTTGAGCTGTCCAACTCCAGTTATGTCAAGAAGTCAGAAAGTCTAGACAGCTTGTTTATTGTACAGCATGATATAGCTAAGGTAAGGTATTAAAGTACTATTACGGAGTCGTCATTTTTTTACTTAAAAACTTCTGTGTTGAAGTCTTTTTTAAAAAAAATGTTTTTTGTCTTTACCGTCATATCAGCTTTATGGGATCATATAAATATTTGTATGGCCTGTTTTCCCATCATGTTGTGGAAAGCCCCCTCAAAATGTGATCGGCAATGACTATATACTATGGCCTTGTGATCACTGTAGGCCCTGTCCAATCAAAATCCTGTATGTACAGATTTTGGTTTAGAAACGCACACACAGTGGATGACCAGTTTTTTGGGAAAATACCAAATTAATCCGTGTTTGGCCCGGCCAGCTTTATACTCTACTTTATACTCTGTATATCCTGAAGTAGGGAAGTCATAGTAATATTGCTCCATATTTTTCTACTGTGAATATATACATAATAATATAGTATATTGTAACACGTTTCACATGTAACTGCAGCGACATGCTTCTTAATACACAGCAACATCTAATTCTAGGTTATGGTTTTTCTTTTAATGCTCTTAATGTGACTGTCAAGATGCTCCATTGTATGAATGTGTCTGTGTGTGCATGGAATGAAGTGCTGATATAAGCCCTTTGGGTATGTTGTTTTGTTTTACATCTAATGGGATCTTTGTATTGATTTAAGTTGTAATAATGTAATTTACTATTTGAATAAACTTTTTTAGGGAATCTCTGTAAATATAGCTGTCTAGTTGCATGATTTATTGATGTTATAGACTTTGTGAGTGAAGAAATTATTCCATTTATTCCAGGAATAAATGGAATGATTTTTTCACTCACAAAGTCCTGTGTAGTACAGTTCTTTTCATGTTATAGATACCTACTGTATGTTTTAAACAGCACCCAGGCATTGACCGATAGTTTGTGTGTGCACCAGCTTGTGTGTGTATATATGTGTGTGTGTATATATATATATAGAGAGAGAGAGAGAGAGAGAGAGACTGACTGACTGACTGGGTGCTAGAGTAAAAAACCTATATGGCATCAAATATAGTGCACTCACAACAAAACAAAAAAAGGTGGTTTTATTGAACCAATTACAATCAAATGCGGGTGATGATCAACTATAACTCACCGCTTGTTGTCGCGCCGGGTGCAAGCTGCTGGTCCCCCTGCCAGGGACCCACGTATAACTCCAAGAAACACGCCTCAGCACTCAGATTCCTGTGAAAGTGGTTTATTGTGTCAACAAAATAGGCAATATTTTGGGCCAACGCCCTTTCGCAAGCCCTATTGAACCATTCCTTACGAAAGGTATCACAAACCCCAGGTTCCGTCCTTGGTTCACTCTTCTGCCTATAACAGCCACCTTTCACTTGGGAGGAGCCCTCTACTACTCGGATGTTGCCAGGTTTTATAGTGAGAGAATCAAGTAGAGACGAGGGAACCAAACGTGTGTAGGAAGAACGGAGAACAAGGAACGTTGTCAAGGGACAGGCGGGGTCAATACCAATCAGGCAGAGCAGTACTAAATTAGAAGTCAGTAGGGTTGCCACCTGGCCGTTATTTTACTTGATGCCAATGTCATTACCAGGAAAAAACAGCAAAAATATAGGAAGGCCGGTATTTTTTTCTAGAAAAGTTGGCAACCCTAGAAGTCAAATTAGGGAAGGTCAGGGAACAGGCTAGGTCAGAACAGACTAGAAAGACTATAAAACGCATCCAGGAACTATTAGTAATAGACCTACTTTGGGCAAGGGACAATTGGTCTTGACCCTTCTAAATATTTGAATTTTTGCTGCAAGTGCGATGAGTCGGATGTGGGGCACCAACTAAAACAAACATGCATGCACAGGGCGCATTGATTACGGATTTTCCACTCTTTAGGAGGCACGGAGGAGAGGAGGTGGGCATCCCTGTGGAACCAGGTTTTATTACACCAATGTTTCAGTCTACAGAGCTGAATGCAAATCTTTGGGCACCCATTGCAAAATTGCATATTTAGATAATTATGCAATTGAAAATTAAGAAGCAACTACTACAGGATTCAGTTAAAATATATACAGTATAAATTTATAAACACTGCTTGTGCAAGGTCCCTGATCCTAATTACCTTACTTGGCCATTAGGAGTTTTTACCTGATGACAATTGCAGAGCTTAATAAAATCTCTGACACCCCAAACTTTGTCACTCAACAACCATGGGCTCCACTAAGCAACTTAGTGAGTGAGGATCACAATATAAAGTTATTTGATGCCTACAAAGTCGAGGAAGACTTTGAAAGACTGCAAAATGTTACCAGTTCACTATTTCCATTGTCTTTAATGTCGTCCAGAAATGCTGGCTGTGCAAATGCAGGGCATATTTAAAAATAGTTTCTAGTGACTATAAATAGTGAATTGTGACTAAGGGTGTCCAAGCTTCTGCATATCTGATTCCTGCAGCAATGAAAGTTCCATAAGGTGAGGACCGCATTGGCGAGAGTATGTGGTTCTTACACAACAGGTTTCTATAGGCCCACAGTATAATCTGATTGTTGACCCATAGGCTATTGGATCAGCCTGCTTTGGCCTGGCAATTGAACCAACAGATCTCAAAGTGTATAGCCTGTTGTTGTTTCCAATAATCAGAAGGATCCATCACTATTTTGTGTCTTTTGTGCTTCAGTATTAAAAAGCTGTATAATAAGTTATTTTCAAAGTAAACATGAAACCCAAATTATTAATCCACACCTGGATTTCAGCTGTCAATCATATATTGCCTGCCCCTGCACTATGCCTAAGCACCAAGGTGGGACAGGCAATTATTTCACATTCTGCACTTCCTAAATGTCATTGTCCTCCTCACATTCCCCATCCCTCCTCACATCTAAGAAACATGATTGAAATCATTCATAATGTAAGTGAAGTTTATTTTGCTTGACTTGCCTTGCCTGCTGGCCACAGATGCAAAGATCCGATCGTACGAATCATCGGACTTCCCCATCTCCCGACCTGCCACTAATTCCGATCAAATAAAGTACAAAAGAATAGATCAGCCGATGTTCTGCCCCTGAAAGCAATCGTACGAAAGTTATGTCCGACCAAATCTAGTGACAGTCTCCCTCTGAAAATCATACGATCAGCAATACATGCAGAAATATTATCGCCAGCCGACAGAAATCTGCCCGCACGAAAAATGACGGGACTCTCCACACACGGTCCGAAAATCGTACGGATCCTTGATTCATTCGATCAGATCTTTGCGTCTATGGCCAGCTTAACATTTTAAAATTGGATTTGAAATTATTTATTAGGGTGACAAGTCCTCTTTCAGTGAAACCTTGCAAGGTTTCTCCTTCTAATTATTGCAAAAACAATTCCCATAAATTATTTTATAAATCCTCCATCCTATCCAAATCAACCAGCAGGTATAAGTAAAGGGTTGCTAGTAACCTAAAGAACGTCTCTCTACACCTTGGTGCACAGTGCAAAGCTTAGCCTGCATAGACAATTAAGCCAGATGTAAGTTATCTGTGCATAGGCTTCAAGGGATTCAGTTAAATGCCTTTCAACTCTGTTGCACCTAGGGCAAAATAAATGAGCTATAATAAGTTTACAGACATGCAAACAGTCTGCAAACAGTCTGCAAACTAAGGGATCCAAGCAAGGATAACTGCCCCAGGCCCAGCAAATAGTATATGCCTTCTAAAGTAGCAGTTGTATTAGAGAAAGTGTAAAAACACGTTGTAATGTTTCACAAACTAACCCCAATGTGTAGATAATAAAGCAGCATTTGCAATAGCTATGGCTGTGATTCAGATTCATCAAGGCAAGTTGTGATAATTCCCATTAGGGTAAGGCCACACTGGGCGTTTTGGGGAGATTTTGGGGGGTTTTCATTTTAGCCGGTGCAGAGTGAGGGAAGGCGTTTGTGGAGATTGGTCGATGCAAAGAGGAGGCGATTAGTCACCGGACGACCAAATCTCCCCAAAACGCCCAGTGTAACCTTACTCTTAAAGGGAACCCAAGACTTCCAGCAAACGCACATAACAATGTTTAATAAGATGTCAACTTTCCAGTGCCAGCAGTCCATTTAATGCAAAGATTTTTTTCCAATAAGAATGATGCTGTCCTGTGTAAACTTATTCCTATTCTTTGTTTGTACCATTGGCACAAAATTATTTAGAGTCACAATAAATTTTTTTGTACAAATACAGCTCAAGCCACACTTTGAGATTTTTAGCTTGCTATCTATCTAGTCTATATTGTATCTATAGTGGCAAAATATGCTGACACTTTAGTATAAAGCCTGTTTAACCAGCTAGAAATCTTCACTATGACATGGATATAAGTGGGTTTGAGTGCATGACATTAGTCACATGGTAGCTGTCTGTTCACACAGCTTCTCCAATCTGATACTTATCAATATGGAAACAAAGGCAGAACTTCTGAACAAGATAAACTTCTTACTAACTGCCTTAGAGCTTATCTGAGATACTTTCCCAGCATTTGGTAACATCCTTTTTTGTTCTGTTATTAGTGTGTAGATCACATCAGTTTTTTTACTAGACAAGTTTGGATATAAGCAAAGAGCAAGCTGCTAAGCTCATATACAGTAGTCTTAAGGCATGGAGAGCCAGGTCATGGTTTTGAAAAGGCCAGTACTGAGCCTAAGAAGCAGAGGTGACAGGTAATATGTAGTCCACAGCTCAGAATAACATTTGTCAGTGTTTCTGAGATGTGATCCATCTGTCACCAGCATGTCTGCCTTAAAGCAGAACATTTCCTATGTATCTCTATGTGCAGAATAACAGCAGAGAGGGTTGTTTTAAAAGTCACTGTTTTATACATTAGCATAGTGGCAGTAAAATCACAATGTGTCGTTGGTTTAAGTTGTAGTTCCTCAAGTGGAAATGGCTAGGTAACCATCCAGTGCTGTACAAGTATATGCAGAACTGGGGAGTAGTCTCTATTCCCGTGAGCCACATTCAAATGTAAAAAGAATTGTAAAAAGAATTGGGGAGCAACAAAAGCATGAAAAAAGTCCCTTGGGTGCCAAACAAGGGCTGTGATTGGCAATTTGGTAGCCTACAAGAAGCTCTACTTGGGACTGTAATTAGTTTTTATGCAATTAAAACTTAATTTCAAGCTTGAAATTCAAAAATAAGCCCCTTCTTTGAGGACCCTGAGAGCAACCTACAATGGGTCGGAGAGCAACATGTTGCTCACGAGCTACTGGTTGGGGATCACTGCTCTATTCTGTAGGTCCCACATCTCACCAAACATCCATAGCTAACACCTCAATGTATATGTCAAGCTAATTATTCACTGAAGTGATCAGGAGATAGTTGGATATAGTTGGCTCATCAAGTGCATAAGCAAAGCATAAAAGTGTTTTGTACTTTAGTTTTGTCACACTTGGGACAAGATCATTAACTATATCTTGTAAATATAATAAGATATGACATTATGCAGTACTAGTTTGGATAATAGTAAACTTCCAGCTTTTACCCATAATCAAGCTGCCACCAGACACTTCCATTGCAGTACATCTATGATATCTGGGATAATATAAAGTTGGTGTAGTGATATGTTATCATCTGGGTCCTGTTCTATAGGATAAGCCAGGGTGTTTGTACAGGTGAAGAATTTCCCAAAATTGGGAAACCAGAGAGAGAGGGGGGGGCTTTTAACTGAAGTTGCAGTAGCTGAATTGCTGTGAAATCAAACTAAGCAGTCAAAACTGATCATAATGGTAAATAGCCAAAACGCAACATTGAGTGGCAGTTGTAATTTTCTCTAGGGTAAGAACATTTGGGCCTGAGATAAGGTCAGCCCTTTATTTTATCTATTCACTAGGCTTGTATTAGAAGTTTGCAAGGTTGTAAAAAGCTGGAAAAAGGAAGATGGCCTATAGCTGCTTATGGTAAGAGGGCCATAAGATAGATGTGTAGCGTGTCTTGAGACAAGGACAGGAGTCAGCATCACATCTGAAATATGTAGGTGGTCCCTGTTACCTCGGTATAGGAGGTGTCTAATAATCTCCAGAGTTCCCAATGCCAGTACCTGGAGCAGTGTATCAGGATTATCTAGATCAAGATCAAAACACCAGCACACAAAATAGATATGTACAGCTAAGAAGCTGATCTTTATGCATCTGAACAACATACGGTAAATACATTTTTAGCAGATGGATTCGGTGGGTCTCCCCTAAATATAAGGGATAAGGACAGGACGGTATTTAGGGCTGGTGAACACTGAAGACGTGGAATTTTGTGGACCCATTCTTTAAAGGAAATTTAGACACCTTACTTTACCCATTATTAATACATTTAGGGCATATTCAGAGTCATTTTGTGCATAAAACTGCTAAAAATACCATCCCCTTTAAACAAAGCAGAGATTGTTTGTCTATAAATTGCAAAATAATCAATCTGGTCAACTACTTCAAAGTCACCCCCGGTCTGGCCAGTCCTACACTTGACTTTCATCTGATTCATTAAAAATTCTATTACTTCATTACACATTTTTCACAGGGACTGAGTTTACTTGCAACTTGCTTTCCAAGGTTAAAATTCCCAAATGGTTTTCCTTTTTATTGGACAAAACACAGAGAACACCTGACTGAAATGGTTGATGATGGGAGCTACAACATGAGCTGGCCACTGCTCCTATATAAAGTATTGTGAATGAGAAAGTTGCAGCAGTAAATAATTTGAAACCATTAGGCTGGGGTGCAATTAGGGTTTGAAATTCACACAGAGAAATTCAATGTACACATCCGTATCAATATATTTAGGGCATTGAGACATTTTGTGCATAAAGGTAATTTAAAAAAACTCCTATTTTGTCTGTATGCATTTTGTGCTTGTATCATCATTGCACCCCTGCCTAATAGTTTGAAATTAGTGATGGGCGAATTTATTCACCAGGTGTGAATTTGCAGCGAATTTGCGCAATTCGCCACCAGCGAGTAAATTCGCGAAACGCCAGCGAGAATTCGCCCAAAAAAATTCGCCGGCGTCAAAAAAAATTTTCGCCGGCACCGAAAAAATGGACGCCGGCAAGACGCCAGCACCGTTTTGCTAATTTTTCGCCGAAGCGAAACGGCGCAAATTCGCCCATCACTATTTGAAATTGTTTAGTGGTGAGCATAAATTTCCCTTTTACTTTACTGAACTTAATATCTCACAGCCAGTCCCTTCACTGTTGTCCTTGCTGCTAGTATATCATACTCTTCATTCTTCAGCTGCTTTGACACAACTCCTATTATATGCCTGGAGCTGCTGTTGACTTAATATGGCTTATCAAAAACTACTGCCACTTTTTCTTTATCTTTTGTGCTATTGAGGCAACGAAAAAGTGTACACAAGGCTAGTGGCACACGGGGAGATCAGTCGGCAATAAATCTTCGATGCTGCAGGTCAACTAATCTCCCAGAAATGCCTTCCCACCGGCAAGAATGTGAATCGTGGGTGGGATGGCATTCGTGTTGCTTTGTTTTCCTTATGAGGCAACTTCGGACGACATCGAAAAAACGAAGAGACACAAATGCCATTCCACCTGAAATTCACATTCTTGCCGGTGGGAAGGCATTTTGGGGAGATTAGTCGTCTTCAGCAGTGAAGTCTTAACGCTTGGCGACTAATCTTCCCGTGTGCCACCAGCCTAAATGTGATTTTATAAGGAGTAAACTTTTAGAAGTTTGAATGTACATGTCCTGGTTATGTACTACAATGAGCATGTAAGACCTGGGTGAAAACAGGGTAAGAGCTTTATAACCTCAGAGAATAAAAGAGTGTTTAAGAGTCAGTGCATAACCCATGAGCCATGGCTGCAAGGGTGGTTAGAAAGTGCTAAAATGTCACCGTATTGCTAAACACATTATATATGAGAATATACAGTAGATAGTTCACATCTGACGGTAGCTCATTCAGGATTGCTGACCATATCTATACATGATATTTCTATAAAATGTGCTTACTCATATCATTGATTTCCAAGTGTCAGATTGGCCAGATAAACAAGTCTTTGCAGAAGAAAGATGTGTGTTGCTGATATGCTTGGAACATTTACACACTATTCTGAGATTCAGACTGGTCAGGTTTTTTAAACATGGGAGGTGTGGTGGAGATGAGAGAAGATTGGGACGGACAAACGTGAGGTGAGAGGAAAAGTAAAGATAGCATAAACTCACTGGTAGATAACATCAGGAGCAAGTTCCTCTTTCAGTTGCCTGACGGAACAGTTTGTCTGTGTGGTTTCAGTTTTTGACATTTTAGGCAGAATTCGGGTAAGCTTTTATCCAAAGAAGTACAGTGCTGTTTGTTATTACTTAGCAAGAAGTTAAGGAGTATTTGTAAAGTAACTGGAAATAAATGTCATATGTGTAGAATGTTGTTAACCAGTTACTTGCTAAGTTTTACAGCCAGGTCCAATTTCTAGCATTGGACAAGAGATCTTGAACCATGGTTGCAACGCCCTTGAGACCTGAGGTGGATATATAGCCTGACTTTGCATATTATAGTTACTATCTCATAGACCTCTGACAATGCCCCTCAAACTTGTTGTTAAAATAAACGTGATTGTAATTTAATTTGTCTTGATGGGGAATTCCACAGTGACTCTTTTGGACCCAAACACGATGAGCACTGCCAAGAAGACATCAGGTTAGCCCCACAATATCATTATCTGTGGTTAAGACATGCTGAGAGCTGTAGTCCAGCAAAATCTGATTTGTATTTCTAAAGCAATACTGCTCAACAAATAATTAAAATGCCAAATAATCCTACACTGATCATCCCACCTAATCAATGGAAATCTGGCTCCATATTTTTTCTTCTTCCAACTGAAGATGGAAATTTTAAAGGGGCATATAACTTCTGTTGCAGTGCTGCAACCATAGAAATGGATTCTTAATGCAACATTGCACAACAAAAAAGTTAGGGGCTCAGCTAATGCAAAAGATTCTTCCAATGACAATCCTGCATGCACTGTTTATACTTGATGCTTTCTTCTTGGTGTCATACAATCATCACTAAATCCAATAAACCTTGTTCTTTTGCTCTGAATTCCTAAATAGTAGCATATTGGTCATTCTTAGGTTTGACTACCGTATAACAATAACAAGTACAAATTGCACATTAATTGAAAATTGTATTTGCAATTCATTATTAAATAATGAGATGAATGACATAAGAATGACTCTGATTGGAGACTTCTGTTTCATCTGTTAATGACTTGGGTTGCTTACTTTAGAGAGCTCGGGGTGAACAAAATGGGCAGATTTAGGCAAGACGTATAGTATATCCCCTTTAATTTTTATCTATTACAGAACAGTTTTATGATGGGTTTTTTATATCCACTGTAAGTTAGTTGTCCTGAGAAATGCAAGCTGCTGTCAGAGCTGGCTCTACAGACTAACTAACTATCAAGTACAGGTATGGGACCTGTTATCCAAATGTTTGGGACCTGGGGTTTTCTGGATTAGGGATGTAGCGAACTGCCGATTTGGTGTTCGCGAACGCCGTTCGCGAACACCGGCAAAAAATGCGAACGTTCGCGGACAGTTCGCGAACTTCGAACACCCGCTAAAATCGTTTGATTCGGACGATCGAAGGATTTTAATCATTCGATCGAAGGATTTTCATTCGAATCGAATGATCGAAGCCATTCGATCGAATGCTTTTCATTCGATCGAATGCTTTTCATTCGATCGAATGCTTACAATCGTTCTAACGAATGGAAATCGTTCAATTTTTAGCGGTCGAAGGAATTCGAATGGTCGAACGACTTGTATTCGAATCGAACGCGAACTCAAAATGCGAACGTTCCTAAACGTTCGCGAACATTCGGCGGACGCGAACGGTCGAAGTTCGCGCGAACTAGTTCGCAGCAGAACAGTTCGCTACATCCCTATTCTGGATAACAGATTTTTTCTATAATTTGGATCTTCATACCTTAAGTCTACAAGAAAATCTTTTTAACATAAAATAAAGCCAATAGGCTGTCTTTGCTTCCAAAATGGATTAACCATATCTTATTTTGGATCACCTACCAGGTACTTTTTTTTATTATTACAGAGAAAAGGAAATACTTTTTAAAAATGTGAATTATTTAGATAAAATGTAATCTATGGAAGGTGGCCACTCCGCAATTCGGATGCTTCCAGATCATGGGTTTCTGGATAACAGATCCCATACCTGTACCTCTTAAGCAAATGTTTGACTAATTTCATATGCAAACACTTGCACCTACTGAAAGTTGATCATTCTGAGCAACCCATACACAGCAAGGCTGCGCAAATAATAACTAGCACAGGGGACCAATTTACCACCTGGAATGATGGCAAATCAGAGGAACTGTTAAGGGAATACTATTTCACAACTCCATTCTTTTTATTTCCAAATACAGTGATTGGTAGTATGAGACAGGTGTTGGTTCTGTTGAATATCAAGGCTTTCAAGACTGGAGTTTATGTGTTGACTTTATTTCCTAAAAGTGATAACTAGCTGCAGTTGATGAGATGATATAGCGCACTGTCCAAATAATTTGTCTTACTTACATTTTGCTCTGACTTATGACACCGACTCTATATGATGAGATGCTGTGATGGCCCATGTCACATGGAAAAGAAGTTACTTACGGTATACACATAATAATGGTCTGGCAATATCAGATTGGCAGACCATGACTCTAGTTCCTTCTGTGGGAACTATGCAATTCCGTTTTTCTTGTCTATGGTGAAATCACATTTGATCTGATAGCTTACCAGTGAAAAGACCAATTTTATCACATGCACAGCAGGAGTTGCCAGAAATAGCCAAGGATCATATAGCAGCTTCACTGGGGATCAAAGAAAGGTCTTCATTCATGTAAGTCGTACATAAATATAGTGATAGTAGTAGCAGTGATATGTCTAAAGCAACTGGAATTTGAGTACAGGTATGGAATCCGTTTTCCAGAAACCCATTATCCAGGAATCTGCAAATTATGGGATGCCTGTCTTTCATAGATTTCATTTTATCCAAATAATCAAAATTCAGAAAAATTATTTCCTGTAATAAAATAGTATTCCTCTGGTTGTGGGTTTGTGGCCTGACACACTGGTGAGTTTATACACTCCTCTATGGGATCATAACCCTTTTACTATATGAAAGTCCTCTTTAACTGAAATTATAAGAAACAGGGATTTAATTCTGGTTATGACAGGATTATACTAAGCTCCTGTTAAATTAGGGGGACACCATTTTCAGCAGTTAAGAAAGTAAAGGAAATTAAAGGAAGTCTCTGCTTCTTTTCATATACCAGATACATATATAGATTAGTAAAATCCATTGACTTTCTTGGATCCTCATACAACTAATAGGGATAATAATTCTTGTGGCCTGCACATAAAGTCACTTTTGAATGGTATTTAGGCACCAGTATTGCTATGTTTTCTCATGCTATATTCATCAGCTCTAACCACAATGCAATTCTTCACATTTAAATATGATGCTCTGAAAGGTGACAATGGGAATTCAATTCTCAATAAAGAAAAAGAGGCCTGGGACTTTACTGTTCATGAAGTCATGCAGAAGATTTTCTTAGGGGACTGTTAAAAAGGAATGAATAAAACACTGAGGAAAAACCTGTCAGACTACATCATAAATTTCCTGCTGACAAGGAATGGGATGGTTAGTTTAACTTAGGGGAAGAATGTTAAAGTAACCCAAGTCTTTCATAGTCAGCGGCCTTGCAGATCCTTTCGAAATGTAGCTGAATGGCTCTCTTTGACGTAAAAACAGGGACAAATATATTGACTCCTTGTACAGAGGTATTCACCTTTATTATTAAAGCACCGCACACTGTATCATACAGCAAGGTGTGTGTATGGTAGTGGTTGGGAGGTTGAAAAGTTACCAATCTAGATGGTAGAGAAGCTCAGTATAGCAGTATTGCTTCGTTGCCTTAAATGTGTTTATGGATTTACTTTAGGTCCAATAACCTGCTCACTAGTGTGGTCTATGGGCAACTGACATACTAGTTAGCCAAGCCAATCATACAGAAGATAGCCTGTGATACACTGAATAAAAGCTGCCAATGGTAGGGTTGTGTACCTGCATAATTAAACACATACTGTATGTAAAACCATCAAACATACAACAAATGACACATTATTTCTCCTATGCTTTTTCATTTATACCTGCTTTAATTCTTTGCTTAGCTCTACTAAGTCTGTGACCTGGAAAAAGAGAATGTTAAAAGGGGCAACTATGCCGCACTCGCTCACCTTATATAACACATTTCATGTACTACACTGGGCATATTGTTCTAGTTCCATTTTAAGGACTCCATATCTACAACTGTAGTTGACAGAGAAAAGATGCTGGGAAGTAACTAGATGATAACAATGATTTGACTATCCCTGAAAATGTTACGCAATATGTTGGCACTATATAAATACATGTTAATAATAATAAAATAAGCACCTGTTAGCAACTGAGATGCATGTCAAGAAAGGGGACCCCTGCATATATATTATTTCTAATGACAGTATAAAAAAAACTCCTTACAAAAAACTTAGCATTGCCATAGCTTGTTAGCTAAAATCCCTCTCTTCGTCTCATAACAACAGTGAAATGATCATCAAAAAGTATTTATTTTGACATGGTTTATGGAATTGAAACAGTGTTGAAAATATATTTTTTTCTGCATTATTCTTGCTTCCTTTCCTTATAAGTAATTCTTGCTCATTCTACAGCCATTTACAATCCTGAAGGATAGCCAGTAGTTTGATTTTATCATGTTAAAATTTTCCTGTCAGTCAGGAAGGTTTCTTATAATTATTATTATTATGATTATTATTATCCCTTACATACTGTATATGGCACCATATAATCAGCAGTGCTATACAGACATTATATATCATTCACGTAAGTCCATTCCCTGGTGTAGTTTACAATCTTGGTTCTTATATCATTCATACACACATTATGGAAAACAGATTGTACAAGTCAATAAAAAGAATAACATTTCATTGTGCGTGACATTCAATCAGTGAATAACCTCCGTTATGGTTAGTTATCCACCTCTTAAGGACAATTAAGGATTACATGATATTGGGATAATTACAGGAATGGCAGATGAATAGGAGGACGTTGGGATTACAAGTGTTCTGAATAAGAATCAAGACCGACAAGTTTATGTTCCAACAATTCAGGTTTTCTGGCATTGTAAATAATAATAATAATCCTTGCAAAGGACAGTTTCTATGGATTTTGGTTGATCCGAAATTACCATGGTGAGATAAAAAGCAACAGATAAACCTGCACAGCAACTTTTTGCTAATCCCGACTCGGCACACCTCCACCTGAAAGCTTTAGCGCTCCTGTCCCACCCGGCCACAGCCTCTTATGATCTGCCCTCTACATGCACTGTATTTCCTTATTTCAGTTTCCTGACCCCGCATGATACAAAACAGATGAAATAAAGCAGGTCACTTGCTTCTCTTTTGGGTTGGAATACCACACTCCCAATGGTGACAAACTTAGGGAAGTGGGTCAGTGGTTAACCCATTTAAAACTGTAGAAACTGCATTTTGGACACCTGAGAGGTAGGGTTGCCACCTTTTCTGGAAAAAAATACTAGCTTTCCTATATATTTATCTTTTTTCCCTGTTAATAACATTGGGATCAACCATCATTTGTACCGGCCAGGCAGTTAAAATACCGGCCAGGTGGCAACCCTACTGAGAGGTTACCCTGCTGAATGTCAGAAATGTCTTTAAAAAAGAGAAAATGATTGGAAGCTTCTGTCCCAGGAGCAACTCTAAACTCCAAATATAACTAAATCAACTTAGATGAACTAACAGCCAGTAATATTCATACATACTGATATATTACAGGTCACATCAGACTTCCTGTCTCAAAGGACAAAAAACATAGGGTTTTCATAATTATGGCAGCTGACAATTAGTAGGTTGTCATTAGAACATTTTTGGGCTGAAAATCGTCTCATTCAAGTCAAATAGAGGCAGCAGGATACAATAATCTTGACAATAAAGAATAGGGTGCTTTAGAGGAGTTCATTATATTAAAATGATGGTTCACCTTTAAGTTAACTTTAAATATGTTATAGAATGGTGAATTCTAATCAACTTTTCAGTTGGTTGCAATGATTTATTTTTTATATAATTTTTACATTATTTGTCTTCTTCTGACTCTTTCCCACTTTTAAATTGGGTCACTGACCCCATCTAAAACAAATGCTCTGTAATTCGGTTGGTCTTTTTGAATTCGAATTTCGAAGTTTTTCAGATTCCGAAATTGGACCCGTGATAAATATGCCCCTTCTTGTTATTACTTTTTATTAATCGTCTTTCTATTCAGTCTCTCTGAATAGAAATGCTGATTAAAAAGCTATTCAACTCCAAAACCACTAATAATAAAACATGAAAATCAATTGAAAATGTCTCAGAATATCATTTTCTACATCATACTAAAAGTTAAATCAAAGATGAACAACCCCTTCGTATACGTCTCACAGAAGAGAAAAAACTTTTTTCTTCTTTCCCAGAAATGCATACTCCCCCAATTGTCTCACTTTAGGCTGAACAATCCTAATATGGGTCTTACTTGGAAGTAGTGGTGAAAGGGTTTGAGTGGATCTGGGCATGTTTGCACAGATCAAGTCATGGGCCGGTTTTCAATTTTTTATGTCATGGGAGCTATGGGCATTTGGAAGCCTGGATACTACTGTAAATATCCACTTTTATGTTGAACCAAGGACACATTCAGGTAGATGATGGGGTAGGATTATAAAGTCGTGCTCACTGGGAACAATTTTTGGTGGGGTAATAAGGATCCATAAACCAACTTTTGTGTGATGGACAGTGGGTTTCTAGATGCACCCTTGGTGTTATGTTTTGGGTAGCCGAGGATGAGTAGAGTATAACAGTGCTTTATTAGCAGAGTCATGCAGGCATTACACAACAGTAACTTTCACTTTTAAGCTACCAGGAAGTATGCACAGTTTGTCTGAACACAGTGATATCTACAGGCCATTTGTATAAGCACAAACCTTGGTTGTGTAGAGGTATTATCAGGTTCAAAGTATATAAATAACAGATGTGTAAAGCCCGGTGGAAGTGTTGGAGAAGTCGGCATCCTCCCAACATCAGTACCATCACATCATGCAGTAGGGCCAGTTATCATCACATCATCAGTAATCATATCATCATTCAAAAGGGGTCGCCATGCCTGAAAACATGGTTTACTTATTCTTTACTTATTCACCTAGCTATTTTTAATATATACACTTCTTTAATAAATTCATATATATATATATAAGCAGCTGAATGCCGGCACAGTACGTATAGAGGTGTACACTGCCTGTGTGCAAAAAGCTCAAGCAATTGTATGTAAGCACATCAAAGGCTCGCACTCACAGTTCTTATTAACAAAAAAATGTGTTTATTAAGCAAACACAACGAACTTTTCGGCTAAAGCGTTAGCCTTTGCCTTTACCCTCCTTTCACAGCTCTGTTCCCTCCACGTTCGGCCCTGCCCAGCCTCTGCCCTTGACTTTTCCCCTGTTTTAGTCTCTGTGGGTTTGAAATGAAGAGATTCCAGCGCACCTGTTATGCTGGATTCCAACTTTCCATGGTAACTTCCTGACCAAGCCCTCCTCCTACTCCTCACAGACCAGCTTAATCCTCCCTCAGTTCCTCCTCACTTACCCTGACAGAACTCTGACTTTGTTGTCTTTAAAGCTTCTTCTTATACAAATAGGAACCGGTTTCTGTTTTCTTATTTGGAAGTGAGCACACAAAGGATTTCACCTCCCTCTGTTCATGGCTTCAGGGGTGCTGACGGACAGTGAAGAAATTTTCATTCCATATTGTTATATTTATGTGACAAGAAAATCCACTTTAAATCATGTTTCATATGGCTCTAAAATGTTCCGTAACTGGCAATACTGCATACTCGTGTCCCCACAGCTAATGAAAAATCGGACAATTGTATTGCTGCATATTAGATAAGGGAATCTGAATCTATAAAGTCGGTGGCCTAAACTTATGTTACATACAGTGATGAATGTGTAATTCTGGGTTCATTACAAAATATTGTAATCAGACATAAGAATGGAGGACATACTTGTTTGGAAAACTTTGTGTAATGCATTTGCTTCCCACTGCATGAGCAAAGAACATGGAGCCAGGGATACATACATCATGGAAGACTTTGAAGCTCATGGTCCTAGAGAGCTGGGGAAAATATTTATTAAAGTAAAACTATATGCCCCCCCCCGAACAATGTAACCCTGCTTCATGTAAATAAACCATTTTCATAATAAATATACTTTTTTAGTGATATGTGCCATTGAGTAATCCTAAATAGAAAATGGCCATTTTTAAAAATAAGAGCCGCCCCCTCAGATCTTAGGATTCACAGTGCACACAAACAAACCAAACAAACCATACTTGTTAGGTCACATGAGCCAATTAAAAGACAGACTTCTGTCTTTTGCTTCAACACTTCTTCCTGTTACAGTTAGAGTTGTAGTATTTCTGGTCAGGTGATCTCTGAGGCAGCACACAGACCATCATGAAATGGTGGCTCAAGGCAAGAGATGTAAAAGGGCAATATTTACTTTAATATATATTCCAGTTTGATAAGATTCTTTAATATGCCACTTAATATGCTTAAATATTCATTTTGGGGTAAAGTTTTCCTTTAAGCAATATTGCTTTAAATGGCACATATACCTTCCCTAAAACTGACTCTTTTGCTCCCCCTAGCACATCGATCCCCAACCAGTAGCTCGTGAGCAACATGTTGCTCTCCAACCCCTTCAATGTTGCTCTCAGGATCCTTAAAGCAGGTGTTTATTTTTGAATTACAGGCTTGAAAGCAAGTTTTAATTGCATAAAAACTAAGTATAGTGCCAAGTAGAGCCTCCTGTAGGCTGCCAGTCCACATAGAGGCTACCAAATAGCCAATCACAGCCCTTATTTGGCACCCAAGGCATTTTTTTCATTCTTGTGTTGCTCCCCAACTCTTTTTTGAATGTTGCTCACAGGTAAAAAAAATGTTGGGGACCCCTGCCCTAGCATGGCAAAAAAGAGAACAAATTGCCATATTTTTTGCACATTTACACTGGGCTTAGCACCTTGATATTTAGTAAATTAGTGAATACGTACTAAGGGGTATTGCTTTGTAGCTCAGTGTTCCTTAGTACTTGCATCCAGTGCCTCTGTAAATAAGCCTTGTTTTTCTCAAATCAGTAGGGACCATGATGTTGTGGAATGGAAAATAACATCTTCAGTCTACCCCAACTGGAGCACAGGTCTGCAAATGATTTGAAATTCAAATATTTAAAAACGTATGCCAATGGTGATAGCCTGTTGATGGGTCCAATCTGCCTGTGTGTACATGTTCTATTGGCCTTGCTGTTTATGCCTTTATCATGGTATCCTTCACCTAGAAGTCTGCCTTCCTTGACCTTTGCTTGGACTTTGAACTCAAGCTTCTTTAACCCCTTGGTACCTTGCCAATGGACTTTTGATAGCCTTGCCTTACCTGCCTGTTCTAGTGTTTTCTGGACCCCCCTTACCTACCTTTTCTATGTTCCTGAATGAAGTGTGGGCCTGTTTTTCAGTACATGTCTCCCATATTCCCAAGTTCTTCTTCCTCATTATTCTCCAATATTTGGCCAGGGGTCTTGACATAATGTCAGAGTCTCAGGGATTGACTTTAATTTTAATATACATAGTGATAATAGTACCTAAGAAATAAAATGGTGGTACAGACCATTATGGATACTTCTCCCAGCGCCGGGCCAGGCACCCTACGCAACCTGGCCGTTCGTGCAGCCTCTCTTGCAATTAGGTGCCCGCACATACGTGCGGGTAGGCGCACTTGCGCAACTACACGCACACACCCTCTCAGCCGGGAACTGCCGGCATGAGAGTGGATCATGGAGTCCGGACTAGGGGTAGGAGGCAGAGAAGGGCCTATTACCCCTCAGCTTTGCACTCTAGGGCACATGCCTACTCTGCCTATCCATAATTCCTGACTTCCCCAGATTTTTTTTCTACAAATTTTAAACTTTACAGTTTGGAACGTGCATCATTCACAAAATACAATTAAGGCAAGTTTATACAGTATTTGTCTGAATACCATATTTTTATGACTATTCCAAAGTGCTGTCTAAAGATCATTTGTTTTCTCTACTAATGTTAAGAGCTAAATCGTCAGATATGTAGGTAGAAACAAAAGAATTCTCCCTGTATTTGACGATTCAGCATTAACGTTTCGTGATGTCAGGTGCATTCAAAGGAACCGATTCTTGACTACTGGCAAGTGCAGTGGGAGAAGAGGTGACTGATATCAGCCAAAGCCTTGGATATCGGTTGCCTTCTCTCCCACAATTCACACACCAAATATCATACAAAATCTAATTTTGTACAATAATATCACTGCTCATATGGTCAACTTTACTCTCTGTTCTGTCAAACTCATACTGACAATTGAGGTGTACATTATGCACATACGTGTACAATTTTTTAGATAGCACAATTACACTAATATACTGGGTAAGAATGTTATAGTTAAGCTTCTCAATGTATGGGTTTATAATCAAAATGGTGCCCTTGACACTGATTTACGTGTCAAACCCACTAATAAAAACATTCTTTTCTTGTACTCTTCATTTTATGCCCATCTAAAGGGAGTTATCATTTACTACCCACATAATGGCAATCTTATTAAAACAAAAGGGCATCATACACGTTTGTTATATTCTGTGGCATATTAAATATCCTTGCAGATTAATATTTGAATATATGGTCCATCATATTGTTACAGAATTGTGCAGCCCTTGTTAACCATAATACCTCCTGAACAAGACATAATTACAGAAATAATTGAACTGAGTAGTGTGTGAATATCGACAAGAAGTCCCAGAATTGCTAAAGTTGCCAATGAATCACTTGGAATTCTTTTTGAAGTAGAGTGTAAATGGATTCTTTTAGAAATCCTAGATTAGAACAAACAGTGACATACCCTGTGGAATCAAATATGTGTGAGGAACTCCGAACTTTAATGGTTATACACCGTCTCACATTACTACTTATAAAAAGTTCTCAGGATTTCTGTATGAAAGAGTATATATGAAGAACCCATCCCTTAACACAAACAATGCAATGGAAATCAATGGATGAGTTTTGTTCACCCATACATTTACAGCAGATTTTGGAATTCTAGAATAGGCTACACATTTTCTGGCAATGGCAGGGCTTAAGTTATAACCACTTGACTCAATTGATTCCATCATATAGAAGCATTATCCTATTATTGTGTGGCAGTAGATCCCTCTGCTATTTATAATGGTCTTGCATAGATCAGTAAGTTATGTCTTCATAGGATAATATGAATGTTGGACATATCATGGCTTAAAAGAACACAGGCATAAACAATCTCAGGACTTGTTCTGTAAAAACAATATGCATTGTTTAGTAAAGCATAAAATTGTTGGATAGAATATTATATGTCTGAGAATTCTGTCACAATGGTCACAGATTATTATTTTTTTTATTTTTCTTAATATGTATTTATATAGCGCCAACATATTTCACAGCTCTGTATCCTCTCTAAAGGCCATTGCAGCCCTTTTGTCTTGAGTTCTATTAAATGTGCTCAGTATGGTTCCACATTTCCAACAAATTTCACATGTCTGGCCTAAGTAGGTACACATGCAGGTGTTTAGAATGAACATCTTAAATGTGGACTCCTTACACACGTTGATCAACTGAACAGATTCATGTTAGTTAAAAAGGATGCATAGCTTTACTGAAGCTCACACTTCTGCACTGTCTAGTTCTCATAAGTATCCAGAGAACTGCCTGTCTATCATCTCATTCCCAAACTGTCACATCTTGAACCTGGGTGGTCACCATTGTTTTGTTTTTAGGATTATTTACACAATTGTGCCTGTGCCTCCTTGTCCTTTAATGTGAGAAATTTAAAGGGTAAAGCAATTATATATTGTATGTGCATTATACAGATGCACTGAAATGTTTTCCTATGATGAAAGCCAACAGAAAATATTTTTCTTGATGAGTTGACCTTACTGCTTCAAAACTAATATGCACACAACAAAGGAAACGGATGCTGTAGAGAAAGGACACAAGTACAAATCTTGTAGGCCACAGTAAATATGTTTAAAAAAGAGTTCATGTTCTTTGGCAAAAGCTACAGGGGCCCCATCTGTACTTGACTGATGCTAACCAAAATAACCAGTTGTCTCTTGCTTTGTAGGTACAAAACATGTTAGTATTCCTTAAATCAGATATACCAAAGTAATGTGTTATTTCAATTTATCTATTAGGGGGCTCAATGGGAACAGGTGCATGGGGTATCATGGGTGACCTGCAATACAGTGCAGGATATAGTGAAGGAGTGAATTTTTTTGGGGGGAGGCTCTTGTTGCTACATCCCTAATATTACATCCCTCATATATATTTCAGCAAAATGGTGTGAACAAGGAATAACCCATCAATAGTTGTATCCTATTTTGTTGCTATATAGCAATTTGGAAAGTCAAATGTCAATCTCATTGTCAGCAATCTTTCCACTGTGCACCTGAGTTGCTGTTAGTGGGTAGAAGCGAGGTGTGCAGACTCATCAGCTGCTGCTTTGAAGCCTACAACTTCAGCTCTTCCACTGTCTTTCAACCACAACTAAAAGACAACCGAGCCACCCATTTTCATTCAAGGTAGACAGGGGAGATCATACCTAGGCTGATGGAGGGATGTTTGGTTTGTGTTCACTGTAAAATGTTTTTGGCAGTGAAAATAGTTTATGAACAATAGGCACCTGCACAATTGAATTCTGAGCTCCAGCTGTGGCTTCTATAAAACTCAGCACCAGTACATCCTGGAGGAAGCCACAGAGGATTCCAGTAATATCGCACCTGCTACTCTCTGCACTTCTGTTGCTACTTAAATCCCCCAATGCTACGCAGTCTTCATTGACTTTAAGGTTTGGGTTACCTGATAATAACACAGCTGTACTATGAACTAGACACTGAGTAGATTTTGTTCATCACAGGGGGTAAATCTTAAGATCTAAAGGCCAACACTGGACAATTTAAAGAAACAATACATTTCATACAGTATATTACACTGACATGACAACTAATCCCACGTCATTAGGGTGATAATAGGCCATTCTCGGCTGTATTTCATGTAACAAAGTAGAGTAAATATGAATTATCCCATGACTGGATCATGATAAACCTAATGACCTGGGATTGGCAGATAATTAAGGCATACCCTTGCAAAGTAATGATAAGCCCTTATTCTGAATTCACTGTATTTCATTCCTGGGGATTATCACTCTTATCACACCCCTGCACCTTCACCTGCTACTAGCATTTTATATTCTAATTAGGGAATGATTTCAGAAGTTAGCTTGTTTGTGGTACTCGAGAACTAAGTTCATTATTACTATTATTATAATACTTTACACAATGTTTTACAGAAATTGTCTATTGTGAAACTTACAATAGCTCTGTGTGTGAATCTATAAAGCATTTAATTTTCAATATATATCTTACAACCTTAACTTTGTATTCCTAAATGCCACAGGGCCTTGCTATACTGTATGTAGAGTACAATACATTACAATTAGACCCTTATACTTTTTCTGCTTTCTGTAGTTTGTAATAGCTCATATAATGTTTAACATGGTCCAAGTTAAGAGTTTAGATATCATGTAGACTTTAGCCATATACCATGCACACCAAATACAGTCAGAAAAGAGGAGCCTTTAGACTGCTATTCCTAACTTAGCCACCCACAAGCATGAACATAATAAGGAAAGAACAAAGCAAAAAATAAAGCAACATGTCTGAATACACTATGCGGCTGCCACAAAAATATTCACCTTTGGCTTGATATGTTTCACCAATCATTTGCTGTACAGTTGTCAAGAACCTGCATTTGAGGCTGATGTGAAAAAAAGAAGCCATACAGCTTGCCAATAAGGGGTGTTTTAGCCATACAGCTTGCCAATAAGGGGTGTTTTAGTTATAAGGTTATTCAGCTGAGGCTATTTTTTTCGTTAACAAAGACTTTAGACATTTGATACAGGCTGCATATTACAATACTAGCACTGGAGAGATTATCTCCCTCAAGAGTCTTCAGGCAAAGGTGTACGGTAACTCATGAGTCAGACTCAGGTTTGATGTGTTTTTCTGCAATCAAGTTCCCAGGCTGAGGCCCCACAATCCTTCCCCACCCCCAGGCGCAATCCACATTACAGTCACAGATCTGATAAGAATTGTTCAAATCCTGCTGCAGCGCATTGCATGCCAAGGAGTGGCTGCGACATGGTCCTTGTAACTCATTTTCTTTCAAAAGTTCCTGAATATGACTTGTCTATTTATATCTCTCCCCATTCCAAGCGTTATTATCACAGACAATAAGTGTAGCCTCATACAGAGCCACACGCAAAAGCAAGTGACATAGAAACCAAACACAACACTGCTCCCACAAATATCACTGGGAATTAATGAGATTTTACACAACAGTTATAATGCAAAAGAGATGTATAATCCACCGTCAGTCTGCTCTCATCCACTAAACTGTGCTGTATTTAGTTTTGCATACCTTGTATAAAAATAAAGTGGATTCATGTTTGGAAGAATGCATGGAACAAGTAAAGGCCAAGGGTGGTGCCATATTAGCCATATAAAAACAGGAAACCAGTAAGCCATAGGTAAGACTTTTCTTGGTTGAGTAGGCTTACAAAGGAAATGTTCAGGACCTGTTATTATCTCTTCTTCAGGTGTGAATTCACATAGCATTTTAAGAATATTATTCATTCATGTACTGTCTGTACAGCCAGAGTCAATTCATCTTGACAATAAAGCAGGGGATTATTGCTGCACGGTCATTACAGCAGGAGTAGCAATGCCACTGGTATAGCTGATGCACAGACTATTTAGGTTATCATTTCCAGATGGAAATAGAAATAATGATGTTAGTGTCTGTGACTTTCAAAAAAAACTGGTTGAAATTGGGGTTGCCTTTGTTCTAGCCAGCTGCTCTTTGTGGATGCTGGAGTTGTCAGTCATCAAGAAACAAAGAGAAGGTCACAAATAAAACCAAGACCTACCCATAAAGGAAACATATAAAATAAATAAAAAAACCCTACTTTTGAATGCAATAATGAAGTATATATACTGGTTTCACTAGTGCTGGTTTCACTTTTTTTTCCAAAAGTTAATATTATCTTTTAAAATGTTCCCTTTATTGGAGCTCCCCATAAATGTTCACTGGCCCCTGTCTGTGTTTCAAATGAGGGGTGGGCATGTCCTAACAGTCCCTGCCAGAAGCACAGTAGGAGGGGGACAGCCAATCACATCCCTGCAGTTACACAAACAAAGACAGTTCCCTATCAGGTAAGCCTGTCTGCTGATTGTTCCTATACTACAATGCAGAGTGCTGAGTGCTGAGAATTTAGCAAGCAGGAAGTGGAACACATAGGCCATACTAGTAGGGGTTATCCAGAAATTTTCAATTAAGTAATCAGAAACATCACATTTTAAAGCACATTCCTTCTATATCTAAAATAGTAAAATGCACTGGTACATCTTTGTTTTTTATATAATATGTCTCCTTTAAATCCTATTTCTTGGCTCTGCCACTATGGTGCTAAACCCACTGCAAACTTTTGGTGGCACTTCAGGTTGCTTGCCCAGCTAGTCCTAAAACAACTTCATATTTTAATCTAGAGTGCACTG
This sequence comes from Xenopus laevis, assembly GCF_017654675.1. Taxonomy (NCBI): domain Eukaryota; kingdom Metazoa; phylum Chordata; class Amphibia; order Anura; family Pipidae; genus Xenopus; species Xenopus laevis. The sequence continues at coordinate 75,052,461 of NC_054388.1, forward strand.
GGTAATACAGATGTCCAAACCTGTACAAATTCTGTACACACTAACCCTGTAATGAAGGGTACATAATTTGCTATAAATCTAATCCCCTATATAAGACAATCAGCATGTAGTATTTACTGGTCACCTGTCTATAAGCAAACCTCTTGCCCTGATATGGGTTACCAGACATGAGCAATATAAGTGCCTTTCATTACATATGAGAGTAGGGATTCTCTATAGGTAAGGAGTTTGGAAGGTATAGTAATTCCACACTATGGACACATATTTTACCTATGCCCAAATGGACTCTGGGTATAGGTAAAAAAATAAATATGGCTTTTACCAATAACCCCCCCCCCCCATTTTGCTGTCTAATGCTGAATTTCCTGGCCACCCATACCTGTTGTACCCTCTCCTACCTGCTGTTTGACCAAAAGGGTGGGGTTGGAGTTGTTTGACTTCCTACAGGAAAAAAAAACTGAAGAGGGGGCCCTGGGCTGTGAACCATATTAAATGCAACAGTGTAAATGTGAATATAAAGTATTGGCAGTAGGTTATCTGCTGTCATACTATTACTATAGGGGCTAATTTGGGTTTTAGAGTACTCTCCGGATTTTCTGAAATATTTCTCCTTATTAGTGTTAGTAGATGCCTGTCTGTAACATTCAGAATGAGAATGAAGAAAGAGGAAACAAATGACTGTGTGGTTTTTATTACACGTGCAAGGTTTAATGTACATTGTGTATCAACTGTGAAACTTACAATGAGTGTTTTCTGCCTGCACGAGGACAGGAAGCTGCTTTCACTGTGAATTGGTAGATAGTGATGGACGAATTTGGGGCGTTTCGCTTCAGTGAAAAATTTGCATAACTGCGCCGGCGTCTTGTTTTTGACGCTGGTGTCCGTTTTTTCGCCGGCGAAAATGCGGCGGCATCCAAAAAAATGGACGCATAACTCCTCGGTGACTTATATCTTTATAAATTACAGTAGGGGGTACATTATCCACTATATAAACGCATGTTGGTTGTTAATTGTATAGCAGACTGTAGTGTTCTTTTACCAACAAAGCTTCTGCATTTCCCTAGAGCAGCCACTGTTAGCACCCAATCAGCAGCTACTTTTGGTTAGTTGACCACAACTTCTGAAATGGAACATTTGATTTGTTATTGATAACTGTATTGGTGCACCCTACTGCCAATGTATTAACTTAGCTCCTTATCTCTTTGTAAATCCTGATCCTATAGATAACTGTATCAATACATAAGTGCATGCAATACATTCCAGCATTCCTCAGTAAAACTTATGGGTGCATTGGCCAAGCCTAACAACAACAATGCACTGGTCTTAAAAAACATTAGGAGTGCTATACTTTTAAATTACCAAATCACTATAAATTTGTAATACACGTATGAGACTTCTTATCCAGAATGCTGGGGACCTGGGGTTTTCTGGATTAGGGATATTTCCATAATTTGAGTCTCCATACCTTAAATCTACTAAAAAAAAATCATTTAAACATTAAACAACCACAATGGGATTGTTTTACCTTCATCAATGATTCATTATATCTTAGTTAGGATCAAGTACAAGGTACTGTTTTCTTGTTACAGAGAAAAGGAAATCATTTTTAGAAATGTAAATTATTTGATTAAAATGGAGTCTGTGGGAGATGTTCTTCCCGTAATTCAGAGCTTTGTAAATACTGGTTTCCACATAACATATCCCATACCTGTAGTGCAGAAAATATTTTTTTCCGGATCGCTAAGACCCCTTGTATTGCGGTTAATTATTGTTCATTTTTGTGGTTTACAATTTGGTGGGGTGAGAGAGCAGAGTGGAGATCTAACACCCCATTGGGGGAGTTTAAATTCTGAAAGCACATTTTGGTAAATAGGCACATTAATCTGTTTTAATAAATATGTCAATTCTGCTGCGAATACATCTGGATCCCCCAGTTCTTAATTTTATATATCAGTTCCCTTAGTTTTTCCACCTCATTAATGCTTCACTTGTATATCAAGCTACCATTGCAACAGAAGTAGATACAGTAAATACTTTAGAAAAAATGCCCTATAACCACTATAAGTTACTGGGTTTTACAGCGAAATCTTTTTTTTTTTTTTTAGAAGTCCTCAACACATTAAACCGTAGAGAGAAGACTCTGTTTTCCATATACATTACTCTATGTTCCCTGTCTGTGCTTTTCTGTCCCTGCCTATTATAAATGTATCCAGTGCTGCTTCTGGTTCAACGTCCCACAATCACTGTTGGTTTTCTGTCAGTCGCCCCCGTGAGAAGAAGTTTGGATGGACACTTTTTGTGTAAATTCTGGTACCCGTCAGCATCTACAGTCAGAAAGACTTCTGCATCATGGGAAATTTTGCTGCATGTGGCATCATACCTTATGACATTTCATATTGTTTCCACAAACCTTACCATTTAATCATATTACTGGTCCTGGGAACTGCAATAAAATCGTTCTCTGAAAAATGAGTCAACAGCTTCTTCAAGCCTTTAGAATAGATAATCAGGCAAATCAGGTATCTGTCTCTCATTCTGGTTATTATGCAAGCTTAGAATTAGTTCTATTTGGAAACGAATAAGCCACACTGAGTAAAGAAATGCCACACTAAATCACGTCACACAGTTATTAATGATTCCCTGGCTAAGACAAATCATTCTGAAAAACAGTAGAGATTATATTAAAATACTTTTTAAACTTTGTTTCTCTCAACAACAAGCCCAAATGATGCTATGAGTAACATGTGCCTGCCTGTAGGATGAAGTGTCAAATAAATGGCCCAGTCTTCAAACAAAGACAGGATGTGGTTTCAATATTCCATTTAGGCCATTCTTACTGCTTGCGTTCTACTGAAGCTATGTAATTCAGCCAAAGAAAGTTGTAAGAAACGGTCAAACGCAGATAAATTCTGCAAAATTCAGGGAGATTTTAATGACACACTACATGTTTCAAGTGTGACACTACATGTTTTCAAGTGTGATACTTGAAAAAGAGCTTGTGTTCGAAACATGTATTGTGTCATTAAATCACCCTGAATTTTGCAGCATTTATCTATCTTTGGCTGAATAAATTGCCCAGTGACCATGCAGATGTATAAAAAGTAAAATATTAAGATTTGCCCAATGAACTTTTATATCCATTTCCCATAACAGGAGATGAGAGGGCATCCACTGAGACTGGAGGAGATTTCAGCATCAGGATATTAGGTCTTCTTGGGTAGAAAAACAATCAAACTATGGAATTCCCTACCAAGGGTGGAGGCAATGATTCATTCATTAGCTGGGTTTAAAAATAGGTCAAGTAGATTTGTGTCAAGAACACAAGTCTGCATTTGGTTTTATTATAAGTGAAAATAACTACAGTGATTGACAGAAGGATTTTTTAATTTGCCCATTTATAGATTAGGACTTTTGCTCCTGCAAGGTAGAATTGACAGCTACCTGTTATCTATATGGTCTATGCATTCTAAACTGGGGGTAGTAAATAGGAAACAGAGGGCAGTGGGGTGATGAATACATGCCTGAGAACACGTGTTTCCCTCCCTAGGCTGAAAATCCCCCTGTTATAAGTGCTGTGTTGCAGTAGCAGGCTGTATGCTCCTGGCTGTATCATACAGAAACTGTGCTTCTGGTCTCTGTAGTCCAAGCTCTGCTTGATGGGTTCAGGTGCACCTGCTGGACAATTCAGTGAGACCTCCATGTACCTTACCTTTATAAAGCCCAGTTCTGCTCCCCACCTTTGCCTTGATACTGTAAGTCTCAGTTTCTGAGCTTCAGGATGTTCTGTTCATAAAGTTCCTTGTTCTAGAGTTTATTTTTCTTTGGCACCTGCTCTTGTTTCTGTCTTGTTTCTTTGTTCTCTGGCTTTTGTATTCCTGAATTCTTTGTTCCTTTGCTAATGGCTCCTGGTTCAAAGATGTCTACCGGTTCCATTCCATGAAGGTGATAATGATCCAGTCCTGTATTTGTTTAAGCCCAAATCCCCCCCCCATCTGTCTATAATGCCCTCTAATGTACTTGAATAGAGTAATCATGTCCCTTCCAAAGATAAAACAACCCCAAACTTGACAGTCTACCCTCTCATAATATAAATCTTCCATTCATTTTTCCAGTTTAGTTGCACATTTCTGAACTGTTTACAGCTCATTAATATCTTAATTAAATCTGTGCTGCATACTCCAGATGAGGCCTTACTGGGGACCTATAAAATTATGTTTTTAATCATATGCAAGTACAGATATTATCAAGTCTGCTAGCACACTTTAAAACGATTTGTGTCTTAAACCACTTTCATTAACTGTATTTGCTTCCGTATGCTCTCTTCGCACTTCCATATAGTTGCAATCAGTGCCGCTAAGTCCTTCCTGCCTTTCACACTGAATTGGGTGCTGATGCGCCTATTGACATAGGGGAACCCCGGCAGGCCCGGATTTGTGGAAAGGCCACAAAGGCCCAGGCCTAGGGCAGTACCCACATTGGTTCAAAAACACTGGGGATTCGCAGGAGATACAATCGTTTTTAAAATTTCCTTTGCACCAATCCCCAGTACTCCGGACCTGATGCTTAAAATTTGCGCATGTGCACAAAGGAAGATGAGGGACGGGGGCAATGAACGGCAGCGGGCCTAGGGGCGCCTGCTATGTACCAGCCCTGAACCCTGTAGCTACCACAACCTCCTGATCGGGCAGTAGCTCTAGGGATCTCTTCTCGCTCCACGGCAATAGGCATAGGACACTTGCATCTGTAGACATTACTCCCACAGTACCACTGATTAGAATTCTGTTCACAACACACAGCACAATTTCATATTCATAATCTAAATTACGAAATCAGAGATTTGCTAATAAAACCACAAGAGGGAGTGTTTCTGGAATTTTTCCGCAAAAAGCATTTGATAAAGAGTGTTTTCACCTCTACAGAAATAATTCAGTTTAATATAATGGTCAGAATAAATAATAAGCTTACAGCACTTGCTCCGCTGGGAATCGGCTGTGCTCTAGACATTGTGCCATCAGTGCTGCCTTGTGCCATAAGCAGAGAGTAATGACAGGGTTCCACAGTGACTTGTGTCCTCTGTTATTCCATGACATGCCCAGACTCTATCAATAGGGATGAGCTAATACTGTTTCTCAGCAGAATTTTTGCAGGGGTAAATATTTTCACAAGTATGTGCTAGAATTTCATCATGTGTTATGTTTTGCCAACAAAGAACTGGATTTTTGCACCAGAAAAAAAATGCTGAAAAATGCAGTTTTTATTTTAGCCCCTTGCCTGTCACATCAACCTGTTGGATCAGAACATTCCCCTTGTCTACTATATCTAAGGAGCTGCCCAGGTGTCATATTTCGAAGAACTTAAGAAGTTGACAACATGGAAGTCATTTGTTTCTATGAAGAACAGATGTGGCATAGTGGAAAGATGCTTATGTAAGAAGGTGGACATTGTATTTTCTATTATAGAGCTTAAAATGACTTAACCACAATAAAATGCCCCTTCTCATTGACCCAATGACAAAGAATTTGGTAAAATGTTGTGTTTTTAAAAAAAAATTCAGCAAAGCAAAAACAAGCCAGTTTCACTCTATCACGCTATTGATAAATAAGGCCCAGAATCTCTTGACTGAAGTTTTTCAGGTACATAATTAAATAGGGCTGCAGGATTTAGCTTTTTCCTTCTACACCATTTAATCTTTTTCCAGATGATTCTGCAAAGCATAAACAATTGTATTATCCATTATAATGCTGATAACCAGGTGTTCCCCTGTGTAGATTGACCTGCACATTAAAGGTACACATTCATTAAACTATAAGGTTGCAATGTTGTAACAGGTGCAACTTTGGTTCCAGTTCTAGAAGCCCATAATAAACACTGATTGTAACTGACAGAAACCAATGGTAACCCAAAGCAGCAACTCCTTTCTGTTTGATAACAAACCTCTGATTGGTTGCTAGGGGATACTCAACATGTAGCCAACTTTGAACATGTTACTACACTACCTCCTACGTTAGAAAACCATATCGTAACCACAATGAAAATTTCAAAAGTGTCTCCACTCGTGGGATAGTTGTTTTGCTTGCCTTATAACTGATAGCAACCAGATGTTTGTTTTCAAACAATGGACCAGAAGATACTACTTGATTAGTTGTTGCCAGGGTTACTGGACAAGTAGCAAATTTAAGACAATTTCTTACATTAACCTTCATGTTTATGTCAGCATTTCCAAGCACCTGTCAGGAACAGCCTGATTGGCCAAATATTTGACGTGGGAGGCAATGTTACTCCTGTTATTGTGTAGGAGGAACTGCAAGCTGTCAAAATAATGTACCAGTAACAACTTGCAGTATGGCCAAAAGTCTACAGCAGTATTAATGGAATTGCCACCACTGGGTGTTTTTCTCTGGGATGACAGGTCTGTCTGGTGCCATACTCTATAGCAAGGAGGACCTTCCTTTTTTTGTTCATAGCTTACTCCTGACCTGCCTTAGGACCCTTGTGATTGCCTTGGGAATTGCAAGGTGCATGATGGGGTACAGGCAGCCCTGTGCTCAGGTGCTGTTTTAGGCATTACAGAACTCCCCAGCACTTGTGTCTGAATGACGTGCAAGCTAGAAGGCATTCCAGGGGATGCCCAGGTGCCACCCATTTCTGGGTGCAGTGCCAACAAACTCTGTAACAGGCATCTCCATATAATTGCATGTAATGAATGTGTTCTATAACATTGGCTAGCTGTTCAATACTATTACTCCCTGTGCAAAACAGGTGACCGCTCCCAGCTCCTGTAGGAGTGCTGAGTGCTTGGATTTGGGTGAGTCCTGTTTATGAGCAGAGCGTAGGAGTCACCATTGGTAGACTTGTCGGGCCCCAGGGTGAAAAGGATTTGCCACCTGTATTATGCTAAATGGCTTTATGACTTTCATATGAACTCTCAGTGACACCTACTCTTGTCTCTTTGCCTCATGCTTGTTTCCCTGTAGCAGTGCTGCATGCCCTGCCCAGTGATAGGAGAACTAGAAAGGGAGGAGGCAACTGAGTTAGATTAGCACCCAGTAGGCATGACTTTAATCTAAACTCTTGGCACTCCTGACCAGTTCACCTTAAAAACAGAAAAACTTTTAGTATGACAGGAATATTCCAGTTCAATTTGCATGTGGTCTTCATTTTTTAATTTTGGGTATTTTTTTTTTTATGTTGTTTTTAGTTTTTCTTCAGCCTGAAATTTACAAATGCTATTAGGTTATTAGGGTCACTGATCCTGGATTTCAGCACAAACTTTTTAAGTGTGCAATTTTTTACCAAAATCCACTCTATGCTTATCCGTGTTTAATTTATTATTTCTATACAGGCTTTTTCCTATTTAAATTTCAGTCTGTTCAAACCACTTTCACTGTAGCTTTGAGGGTACTGTGGCTCTTTGCAATGACCCCTTAGCATGAAACATGTGAGATATTTTTGTACAGTACATAAAAATGTACTTCATCTGAATACGGTGTATGTCCTCAAGTTGTAGGTATGGGGCATGTGCATCAGGACCCTATGTTTTCTCCAGTGAGCTGTCACTTAATGGTAGAGTCCTGCATAGGTCAAGTTGGTCAGACCCATGCCAAACCAGGACCCACTAATGCACAACCCAACCCAAACCCAATCAGCTATCTAAACCTTCCTGAGTCTGGCCAAAATTCTAACCCGACCTAGGATCCAGGCAAACTGGGATTGACATTACCTGTGGCCGAAAGTGATGTAACTCGGCAAACAGATCAACCAGGTCAGAGGGAAACCTGTACTTTCAGATTTGGAGGTGGGGCCAATGCGAGCCTGCAATCGGCCTAGGTACCCAAGCAAGCTACGAGCAGACCACCTGCATATTTAGAGAATTGTGGTCTTTCTGCCCAAGCCAGTGCTGTGGCAGAAATTACATAATCTGTGGCCTTTACTAAAGGTGTTCACAATTACAGTTTGTACCCTTTGTTAAAGCAGCCTGAAATTTAAAAGAAAAAAACATGCCATTTTGTTTTACACTAGAGCTTTGAGTGTGAGTGCTCTGACACCCTATCTGGTTTAGTAACAGTGTATCATGGGAGGTATTGCTCTTCAAGCTTATTTCTGCTTTATTGCACTCAATATACATCAATGTGTCTGAATTAGGAGAGAGATGAACTTTAGTGATTCATGAGTCACAGAAGATCTAACAGACAGCTAATTATCTTGCATTGCTTTTACCTGACATTATTCATTGTGTTCCCAGCCACTAAAACCTTATGTTTTGCAAAAGAAGCAGTATACGCAGTAGTCCAGAGTCCATTTGATGTTAAGTGCCACCTAATGTGAATTGTTTTAAACCAAAAATAAGAGCCAGTGTGTGATACTGCTTGGTAGTGCCATTGGTTCCACAAATGTTACACCCTGACAATAAAGCCAGTCTGGATTTCATACAAAGCACAAGCACAGAGAGAAACAGAAGTGACTTATACAATGTAGATCTTATTTATGGGGTAAGATTATACAGATTATGTCTGTTATTGCACCTAGCTCTGTGCTTGCCTAAATAAGTGAACTCTTTACAGTGCCAAGTGTCCTGAATTGAAAGAGATAGAAAGAGATACAGTAGATGGTATAGGGACCTGAAGCTCTGGCTGGTAAGGTTATTCAATACTTATGTTCCCCATCACCACTGGATATACCCTTTCTTCACCAGGAAAGACTAAAAACCCAGTCCACCTGCCTGCTTTCATTAGTATAAATGCACTATAGCTGCCAAAGCTGGTTGCTATAGGTTTATGCACTGCTGCAAAGTTGCACCAGGAATTTCGGCTAAATAAATCTAAGGTTAATACTGTACTTTGATTGACAAGGCATCTGTTTTCTCCCACAAAAGCCTTAGTTGTGCTCTCATAGGTTGGGACAGGAGAACTGTATATCTACCATGTGTAGAATGTAGACCATGTGGCCTACAGATGCTAGTGCACAAAAGTTCTGCGGTCAATGTACGTTAACTAAACAAATGTCAGAGAATCTATGGGCAACCCCCAAATCCTGTGTAATACATATTTGTTGCTGTGTGGGCCTTTATGATACTGGCAGACAGAATCTGGCCCTAGGCGACCAGAATCTGTAACTGTACCAGCTTTTTATTGTAATCACCAGCCTAATTACTCATTTATAACTTAGTGAACTTTACATGACTTTTCCTGCTTTTCTCCCTGCCTGTACATGTACAACTTAATTATGGCAACAGCTTTTATAGGAAGTGCTGCTTAATTATAGTCTTGCAGGATGGTCATTTGCACATAATATATGAGCCATTTATACATGTACAGTATAAGTAAGTTTGTCTTTGTCTGGTCAGTTTCTGTAAACCAGGATCATAGATTTTGGAAATATATAGTTTAATATACTAGTAGCTCTATGTGCTTTGGGGTAGGAGAGTTATGTAGAGAATGATGGTGTTGTTGGTCCTTGGGTTGTCTAAACTGTGTAGTAATTTGCACCACATTGAAGGGTAAGTCAGACTGACAATCTGCCTTTTCTATATGGCCTTACAACTCACAATCTTTGGGTAAATTGGATATTATTAAAGTGATACTGACACTAAACATTTTCTTTTCAAAATTTTAATCTACATTAAAAAGTTACCTATAGGTCATATTGATCATTTTTTATTGACAATTCTGTTTTTGTAACAGAAGTTCCTGTTTTTGTTACTGGAAGTTCCTAAACGTGACTGTTTGACTAAACTGACTGTTCCTTCTTAACTTGTTAGTTAGAGTTTCTAATGTTAATGGACTCCTGCTGCGCAAATATGGCAGCCCCCTCATAGAGGAACCAGGGGTAAGAAAGGTAATGTAAAAACATCAGGCAAATCAGTTTATGGCAAAATTATAAATAGCATTCAAAGACAATGTTATGATAGATATTAAAAAAAAGTTGTTTTCTGGTGTCAGTATCTCTTTAAAGATCCGCCACTATAAGGGAAGGTAAATATAGTAAAATGCTTGACTGTATGTAAACAGTGGTATTCAAATACAATCCATAGCTAACATTTAAATTGCCCCCTTTGACATACTAGATTGCTACCCAATAAAGACCAGGAATCTATGACTTCCCATGTCTGATTCTGTTTTTTTCCAATTTTCCAATGAAAAAACCTAATTGATCTGGTGATTGTAGGTTTGGGCTGGTTGCACTTGGTTAGGGCAGATCTGTAGTACATGTTCACATTTATTTTTGCATTAATGCATAAAATATTCACTATTTAAATTGCCTTGTTTTAAGTTTAACTTGATAGGATCATGGCCCATAGGACTTCATTCCCAACCAGTACCTCATTTCCTTGTTGCTGGGTTAAAACCCATGTAACCATTTCTACTTACTTTGCATACCCAGTTCATTGGCCCTCAGGTTGATGACCATATCCTGCATCACTGAAACATACAGTAGTGCTTGGCAGGGGGAGATCCTTCCTCTTTGGCCTGTAGCAGTTGATCTGGGTGGAGGTGTCCATTGAGCCTGGAGTCAACAAGGCCCCAGAAGTGTTAGGCCCTAAAGGGACAACCCCTTTGGAGAAGTCTGGGAACAGGGACCCTGTGAATGAGGTTAGCTAGTGTGCAGGATAGCCACTGTTATAGCACTCTCTCTCTCTCTCTGTCTCTCTCTCTCTCTCTCTCTCTCTCTCTCTCTCTCTCTCTCCACACCCCTGAGGTACTGACAACCTTGAAGGTGTATACTTCATCTCCCCTTGCTATTCCTTGAGTGGTGCTATTCTGTCTGTATCTGCTACACCTGTGACTGCACCTGGCATTCATCTTAACTACATCATGTGCTTTAAGTATTATCAACTCTGTGGAGCTTTATATTGAATAAAGCCTGCTGTTGCTATGAACCCCTGGCATCCGTTTTCTAACACCCTCACATGCTCCTTTCACCTAGAGAAAGCCTATCCTGTTGAAAGAGGGTGCAGTGTAGCCCATCACCCCTGATATAACTTCTCACTGTTGTCTTGCCAAGATAAATGGCAGATCGCCAGTATTCATTGGCGGGGCTCAAAACTCAGCTATTTTAAAAGATGCAATCTCATCAGATGCCCAATCATTTCTTTAAGTTGCAACAAGACACCTAGGATAGGAAACCAATAGTCATCCTTGATGGTCCTCTCCTTCCAGCAATGCTCTAATTGCATCTAAACCTCTGCCAGACAGCCAGATTACAACATTTATACAAATTTCTATTCAGTTTACTTTATAAATGAAAACATTTTTTGGACATGAGGGAAAAATGTTTAGCATCTTTGGGAAGCTTTTGTATAAAAAAAAACCTTTTTACACACCTTAAGTCCATTAAACTGATCTAAACATTGACACATGGAATTTTGGACCTATGTATACTTATTTAAAGGTAGTTTGTTATTTCTTTATATTACGAGGTAGTTCCATGATGGAGTCATTTTTAATTTTTTGTGAGCTAGGATCTTAGCTGTTATTTATAAAATTCTGTGACATCTGACAACTAAAAGTATATATCTAAGAGGTTATTTATGAACCCACTTGCAAGTACAAGCACATCAAGGTCATTTGTATACAATGGGCAAATTTGCACCTTGGCAGTAACCTACAGCAACCAATCAAATGTTTACTTAGAGTGCTCTACCTACTGCTGGGTGAAAAGAGGTAATCACTGATTGGTTGCCATGGATTAAAGCCAAGTTGCAAATTTGCCCCAGTGTTTATAAATGTGCCAAAGTGTTTATAAATGTGCCGACTGGCATAATTCATTGATGCTCTTGTGTCCATACACATGGCACTTTCACATGGCTGCCACTGTGCTCATCCTGCATCTTTTGATGAATAGTGTGCACCCTCGACTTGGTGGTAGCTTTGGGGTTCCCACAGCAGGTTGCATCAATAGGCTCATCTGCCTGAAGTAATGCGAATTTCCCAGTGAAAAAGCTAGTTGCATTTTGCTCCTGATTTATATCAAAATACAGGCACAACTGTGCAGAAATTAGAGCACATCCACAATTTAGCTGGAATCATGGAGGAGAATGCTGCATTACTGGTGAAAAAAACATGCCAGCTTGAGTCTGAAATTGCATAGTGCACTTGCATTCGTGAACAACCTGTAGTATTTGTGATGACTCTCTTGCATTTGGGGGGTAGTCAAAAACAGGATAAATAGGCTCAATATAATTATATTACATAAATACACATATATTCTGATTCTAAGATCTTTAAGGCAGGGAAATCATCTTACCTCTTAGGCTCTTATTTCTCTCATGTGTGGCACTTGATTTTTAACTTTATGTTGTTTATGTTCTATGACTGTATTATTTATTTCCCCTATGTAATATATTAAAATAGAGCTTGAACATACTGTACCTTGCTGCATAGAAATATAAATATACATTCACTAGTCAACACTTTTTTAAAAGATACACACCCTTAAATTACTGTAGGGTGCTTAAAAGTAGCACATGTGTTTTCTGTTCCTCTGGGGATATGAAATGTAACTAGCAGCTGCCATGACTTGGGAGAGAGGCTTGGCACTTCATTATCAAGACAACTGCTTAACCAAAGATAAAATGTAGTGTTTAACATATAAAGTACAAAACTGAGTTTTGGCATGAATCCATGGGTTGTGTAAATATAACAATTCACACCCAACCTACTCCTGGGAATAGTTTGACTGCCCGTTATGCGAAACTACATGATTGGACAACGGCTTTGTTGTACTGAAATAATGATCTTTGAAATGGGTTCCATGGTAATTGTGTTGGTTATTACAAGGCATGATTTTTGCAGACAAACTCACCAGTCAACATTTTTTTTCCAAATACTTTTATCTTGTGTACAAAAAGGATTTAGTCACAATGAAGTCTTACAATGAGGACCTGCGTCAAAATTAATTTTAGTTATACATAAAATTGACCCAAATTCCCTGAAATGTCCATGGGAACTGAGTGATATGTCAGTCTCCTTAAGACCAGATTTTCTCAATAATTTAGTTCTGTCTTCACTGCTGCATCAGATGCTATATTTGGCATGTTTAATAATTTGCATTCATCCCGTAAATGAAAAAGTATAGCACCATTGCGTTTTCTATACCAGCTGAAAAATGCCTGAACTTGACCATTCCTCTTGTCACTGCAGGTAGACTTCTGTTATAGCCAGTGATCAGGTCGATGCATTTTTCCAATGGTTTGCCATGACTCAAATCCCACTTTTTAAATCAAAGTAGTTTATTATTACAGACTTTGAAAAATACTAAACTGGATAAGAAATTACCGAGGCAAATGTTCCTGTTTTTTGCCTGGACCTGTAATAATATAAAAGTTAATTACCGATGACTGATGAATCATTAGACTCATATAACGGCAAACAGTCATTATATAATTTATCTGTGACTGTAATAAGTCAGAGTACAGTGCTATGTATTATACAGCAGCCATCTTGGGGGCAACATGTGCCCTGCAGTGCTTCTCTATAAACCTGAGTTATGCTGCAGGGAAAACTGAGTTAGGGCGTTTATTTATGAGTTTGATGAGCTTTTAAGTGCAGCTAAATTATTTAATTATATTGTACCTGGTTGTACTCAGGAGCCAAATTTTTTGAGCTTGACACATGTTTATAAATTAATCAAATAGAGGGTTGCATTTGGAACCAACAAAAACACGCTTCGCTGCATTCTGGAGAAGCTGGATATCTGTTTTTTGGCGAAAGTTTGTGTTGTCCTCCTTGTAAACTGAAGAAATATTGCCTGTTGAAAGGATTGAATTTTTGCAGAGAATGTTTGCCAGTTTGAAATTAATAAGCTGAAACCTGCCACCACCTGGTGTCTTGGCGAATTTTCATTTTGTTGACAATATGCCAAATTTCAACTTTTTCCTTTATTTCTTTATTTTTCCTCATATTCTGGGTGCATCCAAAAAGGTGCTATCCTACTAAACCTTAGCTTATTATTTACAGTTCTCGAAATGTATTTGTTTCCCGATTTCTTCTGCTCTTCCTTCTACTAAAAAGAGTACCAGCAACTTAACAGTATATGATGTTACTTTTCTCCCAGAGAGTTTTGTTGGCTTATCGAATATTTCTATCTTGTGCTTCAAGCCTGTTTATTCTCAGTAAAATGTATTTTTCTGGGTCATAGATTTCAATGCGTATATTGACATGGAAAATTATATTAGTAGATCCATAAGGATACCTCTGACCCTTCAAATTTAAAGACTCAGCACAAATATATGCAAAGTCAAGAAGTAGCCTAAATATTGTGAGGAGACAGATTCAGAGAGTGTTCGATCTGGGGTACTTAGGGCCCATTAGGTACCAGAATCAAGGGCCAACACATCAACATACAGTATCCCACTCTGCCTGCTCCCTTTATAATGCAAAGCACCGCACGCTCCACACCACCCAACGTCAATCAGATCCTACCTACAAGGCAATAATTAAAGATGGACAGAACACACAGTCATCTTTAATTTTGTCTGAATCCAAAGTTGTGTGTTGGCAGACTCCAGGGCCCAGCAGGATTATGGTCCACTGTATCCTGGTGAGCCAATCTGAGGTAGCATGAAAACATTGATGAAACAAGGATGGCAGCAATATGATTTATTTAACAGACTGATGTGTCTGGAAAATCTGTTAAAAAAAACAGCACAGACTTTCCTCTAAACAAGCAGCAGCGACAGCACAGGGCAGTGGAAATGCAAAGCAGATCAAACTTCATTTTCACTTTTATAAATAGTTGAGAACATTTCACTATGAGTTGGGGGCTGGAAAGAGATGTGTAAAAACCCAATTTCTGTTTTCATTTTGGTTTTGCGATAAAAGTCAGCACAACAGTGACAGATTTCTTTACAAGGCAATGCACTCTGCTTCCCAGCAGTACATTTCACTTAAAAGTGACTGTGAGTATTTATGAGAATTTGAAAAGCCTTTAACCATTTATCTGCTAACCACAGGCTGTTGCGTGTATTTTGCCTGGGTAACGTCTTTCATTTAAGCACATAATAAAATCAGTTTAAAGGGCTATTAAACTTGTCCTCCATTTATATTTGTCTAAGGGAAATATTAAGAGGTGAATGTCTGAATTATTTTCCTTTTCTCCCCCAAGATTCTATTAAGGTACTACTGACTCAATCTGTAGATTTATAGAAGAACGTAGTTGGTAATGGAAATAATATGTGCAATGCAAGCATTTTCCTTTGTCATTATTTAAAATATGTTTTCAGAACCCAGATTTTACAATTTGCACAAATGTGCAGTGAATGTATTCAAAATTTTCTATGACAGGCATTAAGGACAGGACTGCCTTGAGCCCAACCACAAATTTTTAATAATTTTTAAAGTTTACAACTTTAATCATATAATTACTTACATGATGATATCATAGGGCATAGGCTTACGACCTTAAATGCATTAGGCTCTATATGCTTTGCATGATGTCACAGTGCACTGCTTAGTTAATACCTTTACAATGCTAAATGCTGTGGTGCAACTGCTGGCAACCATGGAAACCCTCTGCCTTTTATTTTCTGTATGTTAATATTTGAATTCTGGGGAGTTTTATAATATGATCAACCTTAATAGTTGAGTTTTTAAAATATGTTAACACATTTACACAGAATAGACAATTGTAATACGTAAGAAAGCTTAGATTACTGAAATAATTATGTGACCAAGACTCATAACTGACAAACCAGTGCCTGCAAGGGCTTACAATCCAGTGGGGACTGGGGATAAGTGAGTCAAGGTATAAATGATTTTATAAATAATGTTTATATTACTTTTAATGAGGAGATAAAGGATCAGCAAGATATGACGTGTAAAGGCTGTGAATGTCATATGCTAAATAACAATAGATTAGAAGAGGAGGTCATTTTAGAGGATTATCTGATGATACATAGAAATGAATTCTACAGGTAGGGAGCTGGTTGGGTGAAGTTATGTAGGCATGCCTGGGAAAATGTACCTGGTGATTACCCATATACTGTATAATGATTCAAATTTGAGGCAGGATATTGTTGAAGAGAGATTTGTTGGTAATGGTCAGAATTTTAAATCTAATAGTATATAAGAAAGTGTAAATAGTGCACTGATTTGCAGAGAGATGCAATAGTGGCAGTTTGGTGGATGAGCAATATCATTTAGGATCATGTGGAGAGAAGATAATTGTGTGAGTGGCAGATCAACAAGAAAGGGACTACATTGGTCTACATTGGAGATTTTCGTATTTGTAGTAGTTTCCAAAATGAAATATATAGTTGCAATGTTTTTAAGATGCAGTTAATGGGATTTGAGGTAAGATGGAGAGCATAGCATTAAATATAGCCCCCACAAAGCTAACCTGGAGTAAGTGTTGTCTGCATTTACCAATAAGGTAGGGGGGAAGATACCTGATATATGACATAGAAGTAACAGTAAGGACAAGAAAGATAGATGTAAGTGTCATCAGTTTGAAGAATGGCATTGGAAGCTGCAACTAGGGGTAAGCAGAAGAGGCACATACCTAGGGTGCAAACAGTGGGGATAGCATTGGACTTCTTCTGTCTGTCTTCCCATAATTATTGCCCATCTGTTAGTATGGTGTACAAGTCATGTGTGCAGTGGGGTTTGAGGGATGACAGGCCAAGATGCCAAGCTTAGTGAGGGGAGAGGGGGCTTGCCTTGATACTCCCAGGCCTGACACGGATTGGAATCCAAACTAGCTGATGTAATGTATATATAAAAGAGAAGGAGCCTAAGGACAGTAACCCACCAGAGATTTTTAGTGGTGCGGAGGGCGAATAGAAATAGTTAAATACACTATTAAATACACTGGTATGACCAGATCTAGGATAGTGTCATACCATGTATAGCAAGGATATCCACTGTATTGAAAGCAGCAAAAGGGTTGGAGTGAATTAATATGGAAACTGAACTTGATATTGAACAGTCAGAATGTTACTGGAGACATTATTTAGCACAGTTTCAGACCCCAAGCAACGCCATGTCCGACGCTGAGCGTCATGACGCGCACGTCGTGACACAGATCCTCATGACGTCACTTAAAGGTGCCAAAATTGAATTGAATCTTGGCGCCAAAACAGCTTTAAAAGGCCAGTTCCCATCTTCTGAATGCCCAAGCTGGTTCCAGTTTTACTGTTCCTGCCGAAGTGTTTAACTATGATCTGAATTCCTGGTTTTCGACTCCTGCTTGACTTTGACTCAGATATTTGCCGCCTGCTTTGAACCCGTCGCCTGATTCTCGCCAACGTCTCCTCTAAATCCTTGTCAAATTTCCTTGGGCAAGTATTTAAAGGAGTAGATGGAAGGAACTTCAGTAGTGATGAGCGAATTTGCGCCGTTTCGCTTCGCCGAAAAATTCGCGAATTTCGCGAAACGGAGAAAAATTCGCGAAACGTCTCGTTTTTGACGCCGGCACCCGTTTTTTCGACGCCGGCACCCGTTTTTTACGCCGGCGTCCGTTTTTTCCGAAAAATTTTTTTTGACGCCGGCGAATTTTTGCCGCAAATTTTCGCGGGCGTTTCGCGCAAATTCGCGCCTGGCGAATAAATTCGCCCATCACTAAACTTCAGCTCAAAGAAATTGCAAATGAGAATATCATGATGTTTCATTTACTGCAACATTACATTATTTCAGCCCTTTAGTGCATTGTAACATGTTTTTAAGTGTCAAAGCTGTCGTCCAGCAACCATTAGAGGTGGATTTGTAAGACGAAACTCCACAATAAGCTCTCCACGACTAGTGACCCAACTTATGCATTAAGAATCCTTCCTTATGTGTTTGTACTTGAGGCTCTCTTTGCTGTTTCATGGGATCACCACCAAGTTCTGAACACCTAAACATTACAGTTCAGTATTGACTAGTATATACTACATGGTCACCTCTACTGTGTAGTAGGGATGATTCTCAGGCATCTGTAATGTTTGGAAATCTACTTAGGGAGGGAGCAAAATAGTTATGTTTAGAGATTGTTTCTGTCCAATTTAGATATTTCATTGCTTTGCTCATTATATTGTTTGCATATATTATTTAGCAAAGTCACTCAATATTGTGCAGCATTCAACATTTTCATATGAATAGTTCCCTTAATTCTTACCATCTGCAGCTTGTGACTATTTCCAGTAAAGTTTAATATGATCACATTGAGACAAGGTCCACTATATGTTATCAGTGGACTGAAAAGTACAATAATTTAGGCAGTTGGCATGCAACACATTTATTCTAATTTCCCTGAATCCTGCCCTTTTGCCACAGGCATTGTTTCTGTTAACACCAACCCTGACACGGATGGAACAATGGCTATCACTTTTAATACGTTTAGAATAGAGCAGCATTCCAGATCACACCGTCATCATAATTAGATGCCATTAAGTTGCTATTGTGTAAGAGTATTTCTCAGGGACCTCCCTGGGTAAATATTAAAGATTAAGAAAAAGAAATCACACCTTTATTCACCTGTACAGTTTCTGCTAAGGATGAATAACTTTAAGTGTTTGGGATAAAATTAGCTTGGGAGACAAACCAGTTAGGTTACCTGGAGTTAAAGCAGGTGTTTGTCAGTCTCCAACCCTGCCCTGACTTTCTGGAATGTGAAGACTGTTGGTGGAGGAGGGGGAATAAGAACAGGAGGCAAATATTTTAGTGTTCTGGAAAAGCCTCACCCCACAATCCTCGCTTTTCAATTTATTGCTTGGGGTTTGGCTTGAAGTCATTGACTCTGCCCAGCCCAATGACTACATTTTTCTGCCACCCGAGGCCAACTGGGCTGTGATGGTAGCACCCAAATCAACAAGTGACTGATGCAATGACAATAGTGACAGTGACCCTCACCAAAGATAACATCATAAAACTATCAACGACCATTACAATATACATATATGGGCAAGTAAAAGTATTCTCTATCAAGGATCTTAGTAGCACCAACCCCAGAAGAGCTTCAATATCCAGTGCTTAAACTTTTAAACTATGTACAATAGTTACACATTTACACATTTATACATTTACATATAAGATTGTACTCCCTAATGTGAAAAAGAAGAATTATAATGTCAACAAGGAGTTCTATGATTTAGAAGCCTTTTCATATCATTATAATATATAATATAATACATAAAAAATGTGGGCCAGAGATAGCGGCACATGCTGCACAGTCATGCTTTTGTCAGTAAATAGCATGGCAAATGTGAGTGTAATTCATATAAAGCATTGTTTTAGTATTGCTGAATTTAGTTAAATGTATGGGTGTTAGGTAAGCTCTGTGTTATGGGTTAATGGCTGTTGGCTAAGCTCTGTGTCAAAATAAGGGCATTGAAATCCATGCTATAGTTAGTACCATGTGTTCCACACACAGAGACCTACTTCTAACGTTTCACAAAATAATCCAGAGCTCTTAAACAATTTATAAATGGTTTAAAATCATGTATCTCCAGGATCTATTTTGTTAGGGATGGCATCCCCCTCAAATGTAGAGTTGTCAGTGGGACAGCTACCTGGCCCCAAACAGTAAGCATCCCTAAGAAATTTGGGAAAACGAATGTTGGATAATCGGGCTATTTTAAGGTGAACCCTCTGCACAAAAGGAGCCATATTTTTTGGTTAAAAGAAAAATTTAAATTCAGCTCTTATAGTTACCCAGGTTAAAAATGTTCTGCCCTTGTCTCAAAACAAAAATATCAGTGCTGGGGAATGTGTTCTTTATTACATAAAATCCAGAGTCACCTGAAATATTTGTGTGATTTCCAACTCACTATAATAAGGTGAGTAAGTTTTGGTTGCTGTACTGGCATTTCAGGGGAAAAAAGTATCATCTTCCCGAAATTGGGTAAGGACATGACATTATGGTAAAATAGTAGCAGTAAAGCTACAAAGCCATTGAATGTGAAGAGGATGCCAGCAACAAGGCTCCAAATAGATTACATATTCAATGTCAACAGCAGATATTTCACATAATATGGCTTTTTGGTTGCAGTAACTGGTTTGCATCTGAAACATAACAGAGCATTGGAGTATTTTCTGTCTGTTAGACTACTTATCCAGCTGTTAATTGCAGCTAATATCACCTAAACACTCCTCTAGTTATTTGCGATCCCCTTGCCCCAACATTGGCTCTTCTACAGACCCCTGCCTTAGAAGTACTCTTTTAATGAGGCTTCCCACATCAGGCTCAGATAGTGACTCATTTCCACCCTTATACAACAGGAATCACCTAATTGGAAATCCACTGCACAAAAGGCAGGGTTCGAAGGCTGACTAGTCAAGCATAGACTACTGTGCTTCATGTTGTAAAGAGTGTAAAGTTATACTTGGTTGACTGACAAAATGCTTCACTGCTGTAGTCCTTTTTAACATTCATTCAGAAGAAACATTAATGTCACCTAATTTAACAACTGTAGCACCAGCCAGGACTGTAGTCAATGGTATCAGCCCTGCAATTGAAGCATGCACCTACATTTAAAGGGAAAAAAAGACTCGCTCTTGATATGTTTCCAGAATGCAATAAAATAATGTTAGTGACAGAGTGGCTGGTAAATATTTTGAAGGCCCATTAAAATCTTTACCTACAATGTGGAGTTGTGTTTAGTGGTAGAGTTACACATCAATAAATGATCAGGAATTGTCTCCCTCAAGGTCTATAAAAGGCATATTATATAGTATTAGTGCTGTTTTCTACAGGAATACAGATGTCTGGACTTGGAGGAGGTTTTATTTACATTACCAAACTTTGCTTTACAAACTTATACAGTAACTTATACTGTAGCTACCACTATTTATACTTTTCATTGGTGCATATGGGTTAACTTGACCTATACTAGGGCTGATGAGTAGGTGCCGGCATTGGATATTTTTTCCATACACCAACTAGACCTTTACTCAGTCAAAACATTTGTTTGATCTTATAAAATAAGGGCCTAACTCTATAGTAAGAAGACTATTCAGTATAATGGGAAGACTATTGGTTGGAGGAGTCTGCACTAGCCTGCTTCATCTGCTCCAAAGCCCTAATCCAGTTTAATCATCTGCTATTTAGAAAAAAATGCAAATTTTAAATAGAATACAGTCACTACCATCTTCTTCAGTGTTTATATGGGGGCAGGTTAGACAGATGGACAATTTTTGAATTTGTGATCACCTTTCTTACAGACTGATTAGTCTGTAAATATTAATCCGAAATGTGCTGTTTGCCAGAGGAAATATGAAATATTTAAGGTATTCCCCTATTTTAATCCTCTTTTCAATGGCTAAAGCTCAAGATCCTTGTTCATATGTTTCCTGGAATCAGGATGTGCAGTGTTTAGATTAGTATTATGAGCAAAACAGCTTATGAACAATTTGCTAAGCAATAAAAAGTAACCAGATTTCTTGCATTATTATTATTATTATTGATCTAAGGCAGCTTTAATTTACATTACATGGAAATTAATATGACTTTCAGGCAACTAGAAAATTAATATGCCCTGATTAAAAATAAAATGGATTATAGAAATGGTCAGGGATTTTAACGACTGGATTTTGATATTCTGAATAATAAGCAGGCAACATATTAGTTGGACGCACTCAGAGTTGAAAGTTCAGCCCTATTATATATATATATATATATATATATATATATATATATATATATATATATATATATATATATATCTATATAGACAAATACAAGATTCCTCTGCACTCAACCCATTATCAATATATTTAAGACAGAGACATTTTGTGCATACTGCTACTGAAAAATGCCTTACCCTTTAAACAAAACAGGGATTGTTTGTCCATATATTGCAATATATTTAAGCTGGCCAACTACGTCAAAGTCATCCCATATCTGGCCAGTCCTATGCTCAATTTTCATCTGATTCATTAAGAATTCTATGGTTTAATTATACATTTTATAAAAGGGACGAATACGTTTTACCTGCAACTTACTAGCTGCTTTCAAAGTAAAACTCCCAAACTTGGCTGCCCTTTTATTAGACACCAGTGGGATCACCTGACTATAGTTGGAGGGGGTGGGAGCTACAACATGGAGCTGGTCACTACTGCTGTATAACTATAACAAACAGGGGAAAGTTGTGCTCACCACTAGTTTTTAAAATCATTAGGCGGGGGTGCAATGAGGCTGTGACCACAAAATACATATAGACAAATACAAGATTCCTCTGCACTCAACCCATTATCAATATATTTAAGACAGAGACATTTTGTGCATACTGCTATATATATAAAACCAAAGGAATGGTGCACTCCGTAGACAAAATTAATACCTGGGTGCCAGCATGGGAAATAAGACGAAGATCCCTGTGGGGGATCGAAAAGTTGAGGCTTAATAATAAAACATTTTTTGTTTTTTCACTAAAACCCTGTGAGTGCCGCAATCCTTTTTCATCTGGACCAGCACTCCAAGATATTTTGTGACAATAGTGTTTTGTTTTATTCACAGATGCATATCCAACGTTTATGCATCTGTGAATAAAACAAAACACTATTTTCACAAAATATCTTGGAGTGCTGGTCCATTTGTCCTGATATATTAATCTTTTGACCAACGCACCCATTTTCATCAAATCCGGTAAGAGTGCGTTCACCTATATGGACTTATGATGTCATCTTGGCGCCAGAATTCACTGATGGGGGTGGGTATTTAATTGCCTCTTTGTTGTTGCACAATATCCTTGGAAAAGGTCCCCAGGTGGGACCGAAACGTCGGATAAAGATGTATATTTGCACAAAATAAAAGATTATTCACTACAAGTGAGTGCTGATCCTCCATTCACATCTATTTCAATTAAATTGATCGTGTACCACTGGAACACTTCTGTCAGAGTGTGGGTACTGTGAGACAATATATATATATATATTTATATACGGAACACATTTTAGGACATCTTCAGGAGAACACATGCTCCTGCATGCACTCTCGTAAAGAAGAAGTATGCAGACTCGTCTCTTATTCTACTCACTTATCCGAATAAACTGCAGTCACACCTCCGTGCTGCCCACATTTGCTGTTGCAATCTCCCCACCCATGGCTCATTCCTCAGCCCTCCCTCCTCGGTCCTCAGACCTCCCTCCTCAACCCTCATTACAAAATCCCTCTGTCCTAAGCCCTCCCTCCTCAGCCATCAGGCCTCCCTCCTCAGCTACCAGCCTGGCTTACAAGCATAGGGCTGCGGATGGAGGGCTGAGGACAGAGAGCTTTTGTAATGAGGGCTGAGGAGGGAGGGCTGAGGACCGAGGAGAACACCGTGTGCAAAGTTAAAAAAAAAACCAATTTTTGTACTTTGCACAATGTGTTCTAAACAGGGCCGGATTTACATAGTGGCACCCCTAGGCCCACTACCATTCGTCGCCCCTGTCCCCTCCAGGGGGACCGGAGCAATGGGGATTGGTGCACAGGAAATTAAAAATATTGTATCTCCAGCTCATCCCCAGTGTTTCTGAACCAATGTGGGTGTGGTTGGGCAGCAAGCCGCCCCCTGAAATCCTGCCACCCTAGGCCCGGGCCTAGGTGGCCTTTCCACAAATCCGGGCCTGGTTCTAAAAGTAAATGAGCTTGGTGTGGCCTGTACATCCTGCCATACCCTAACTTGTGCTGTTGTGACTAGACACCTATGTGCCTCCCCCTGCATGCCCTCTTAGATAGAGCACTGTCCAATGCAGACAGCTCTATTTAAGGGGCTAGCCAAAGGTCTCTGAGGTGGAGCTGAATGAAGTGTGCAAAGAAAAAAAATATGGCTGACTATTGCCTTTTTTGCACACTTCACTCTGCAACCTAAATAACCCGTATAGTATTATTGCAGCCGATATGCACGCGGCCGCGCTTCCCTATTTAGCTGATCCTAGCATATTTCTAACATTTCAGGATATTACCCAACTTTTTGATTGACAGATCAAATACATTGGTGAGTGCTCCCTTCCACTAGAAATGTATTAGAGCTAAATGTCTTTTAAAATAACCAACGCCGACACAAAGCAAGTAGAGGAACAAATTGGTGAGAGTTAGGACTAACTTGATTATTTCCAAAACAGTACAAAAGTTTATTTAATTATAGTTTTACAAAATATCTTATTTCCATTAGTTGAATCGCATCTGAAATCTTCCTTTTTCATAGTCGTTCCCCTTTAAAAAAATAACCTCCTCAATAACACATTATTGGTTCTCCGCATCCGAGAAAACTTTCAGCATTATTCTTGCCATAAAACAGCCAGAACCGTAACATTAATAAAAGAAGCAGAAGTGAAAAAAAAAAAAAATAGAAAAGAGATTTATTGAGGAGCTAAAGGAGAATCGGCATGTAATCATTTTCCACGATCTGTCTTTGCTGTTAAGAGCTTCTTTTACTCCGTTTTAGATTGAACTGTTTTATTAAGAATTTTTGGCTTTAATGCAAAAAAAGAAAAGCCCCTTTTGTTAAGAAAAAAATATGACTGCAATAAAGATTTAGATTATTCAAATTTATCATGAGTATTGGGAAAGGCAGCGAGTTAGACTGCACTCTTAGTTTTCCGATCCCTTGAATATTTGATTCCACTTCCCAGACATAAACAATCAAGATGCTTAGAAGCGAGGGGAAGGATAAAAAAAAAGTTAATCGTAAATCAGAATAAAAGATTATCTGTCAGGAGTTATGGAAATGCAACAGCAGATATTTAACAGGCAAATATACATGGGGTTAATGCAATCTCCCCATCCCATGCATGTACTCCCGCTGGTGAAGAATGAACTTTAAAAGGAGTTGTGACAATGCACTTGTGTTTTATGGCTCCATTCCATAAGTTTGTAAATTGTACATTTCAGCAATAACAGAAGCCTCAGCAAAAAGGTCATTATTTTTAGTGCAACGCTGTCACAGCAGTACAAGTGTCCTATTTGTTACCCAGACACTACACTATGGCAACCCGGGAACAAAATCATTTACAAATGTTTGTGTGGCCGTTGAAATTAGCTCTTTATAACACAACAGACCCATCAAGCAGCTTTTGGTGCATCTGCCTTAGAAAAACAGCTAAACGAAAAAGCAGAATGACATTTGTTAGTTAGAAAAAGGCGAGGAAATAAATTCTCTTGGGTCAGGCAGGTTTGATCAACCCGATTGCTGGGCAATTTGTGCCTGAATAAAGACAAGGGGTGCTCTGTATAAAGGAAGGAGGATAACCCACCTTTCTTGTTTTACTATGATTAATTTCCAGCAAAGGATCATGGATCTTAAACAAATTTACTTATAATATATCTCCTGATTTTCTACCTACATTTTTAAAGTCATAACTTAAAATATATCAAGCGCTGCCATCATGGCCTGCCCATGCTCCACCCCTGTCCCCCTTGTGCCACTGGTCATATTACTCATTTAGCTCTTACCATAAACGTTTTATGGTGGGTCCTTCCAACTAGGTAGAAAGGAAAGCTGTGTGTGAGAAAATAAAAAGTCCACCTAATTATGTCTTTTTTTGGCCATTACCCCAGTCTGCCCTCAATATGATCTGCAATTCAGGATAATTGTTTATTTCCTGCTTCCTGGGACAGGTTAAAATATCAGATGAAAAATCCACTTTTTGTGTTCATATTCATTTACTTGACATGTTTCCTCTGCAGGGTTGTAACAACTGTCTCCTTCGTTCTTTTCTCCCATGTGTTCCTCACTTAATCTGTCCTTAAAGGGATACTGTCATGGGAAAAAAATTTTTTTTTCAAAATGAATCAGTTAATAGTGCTGCTCCAGCAGAATTCTGCACTGAAATCCATTTCTCAAAAGAGCAAACAGATTTTTTTATATTCAATTTTGAAATCTGACATGGGGCTAGACATATTGTCAATTTCCCAGCTGCCCCAAGTCATGTGACTTGTGCTCAATCACTCTTTACTGCTGTACTGCAAGTTGGAGTGATATCATCCCCTCCCTTTTCCCCCCCAGCAGCCAAACAAAAGAACAATGGGAAGGTAACCAGATAACAACTCCCTAACACAAGATAACAGCTGCCTGGTAGTTCAAAGAACAACACTCAATAGCAAAAACCCATGTCCCACTGAGACACATTCAGTTACATTGAGAAGGAAAAACAGCAGCCTGCCAGAAAGCATTTCTCTCCTAAAGTGCAGGCACCAGTCACATGACCAGGGGCAGCTGGGAAATTGACAAAATGTCTAGCCCCATGTCAGATTTCAAAATTGAATATAAAAAAATCTGTTTGCTCTTTTGAGAAATGGATTTCAGTGCAGAATTCTACTGGAGCAGCACTATTAACTGATTCATTTTGAAAAAATTTTTTTTTCCCATGACAGTTTCCCTTTAATGTATGTGTTCCAGTAAACCACATGAAATTAAGTCTACGAAGATTCTCATTTATCCACATCATTATATACAGTATCTAGTAGCATCACATGGATGACATTTTGCGTTTTCACCAGAGTGACTTCTTCGGGGGGTCAGCAGTAACCCTGCAAGCACACACCTGAAGCTCCAACTAACACAAAAGCTTAACACACTCTCAATGAATTCAGTCTGCAGCCTTTTATAGCTTCCAAACTGCTCTATGCTGACACCATATGATCAGCATCTACCCTATAAATCAGGAGTGCCCATACTTTACTAGTGAGAGGTCTACTTTTAGTGATGTTGTCCCCTGAGGATCTACATCTGTAAAAGCATTGTTGGCATTCTGTTCCATGGAAAATATCACTTTAATATTGATTTTTGTTATATTGTTATATTTAACAAACAACTATTTCTTATGTAAACTTAACATAATAAATATCTGAATGCAAAGAACAGGAGGGTGATTTAGACAAGTTGTTTGTTGACAGTGTCTTGAGATCTACTGATCAACAGCTAAGTCTACTGGTAGATCCCTATCTACCTTTTGGGCACCCTTGCAATAAATATTAAGTGAGGCTACCCACCCCTTTAAGAAGTAGCTTCTCTGAGAGCTCTATGTAAGTGGTTCATGAAACTTTATACAATCAATTGCACGGTTATATATTAAAGTAAAGCATTCCATGCATACTCATTTATATTCACATGTAGCAAACACAGCTTTCAATATACAATTGTTTTAGTACCATTTAAATATACTCCCAGCACAGCTAAGTCACATGCCTCAGTTTAACCAAAACTAGTTTCCACTTTTTACATAACAAACTATTTACATACTGTAAATTATACACATAACTATTTACACCATTTACTGGCCAGCAAAGTTAATTAACATTAGCAAAAAAAACGCTAAGGTTCTTGTCTTCAGGTTTCTTTCCTCTAACTTTCCTGTGCATTTGTCCATCTATACTTTGATACAAGAGGGCAGTAAGTAGAGAGGTGATAAATATTTTATAGATGTTTTGTCAAAAAATCATATTATTGGCAACATTTGGTCATGCCTCCCAACATTTTGGAAGTAAAAAGAGGGACAAAATTTTTTTTTCCGCACATAGCACAGCAATTTTTTGACCACACCCCTTTCTGTGGCCACACCCCCTAATTATCATGTTTGTTTTACAAAATTTGGCAGGTTATGAAAGTTTGAAAATATTTCTCCTTATCTAAACTGTGTTTTTGTGTCTCAAAATTGTTACAAAGTATCTTATTTGCACCTGTTAGCTGTTCTGGGCTCTCTGCTAAAAGCCAATTAAGTGAGAAACTTTGTTTCTTTTTCTGGCTGTTCAGTGCAGAGAAAAGAGGAACTTTCCAGTACAAATGAGG
Organism: Xenopus laevis; assembly: GCF_017654675.1. Lineage (NCBI taxonomy): Eukaryota > Metazoa > Chordata > Amphibia > Anura > Pipidae > Xenopus > Xenopus laevis. The sequence goes on from NC_054388.1 coordinate 75,080,143, forward strand.
GACTGCGGGTTGAGCTATCAAAAGAGGGACTGTCCCTCCGAAAAAGGGACAGTTGGGAGGTGTGTTTGGTTTTTCACCAAGAGCTTACTTTCCACAGGGGTCCATTGTGGTCACGTATCAAGGACAAGTTAATATTCTTTCTAGCCCCTGCAAAGTGTGTCCTTTTAATGTATCAACCATTAACTCTTTTCTTGCACTAATTGGAAATTATTTTGGCAACGTCCCTTTTGTGGACATATACAAAATTAAAATATATTTAAATGTACATCAGTTCTCCTGTACTAAATGGGTTTTTATGGCAATAAAAGCTCCTGCAATGGACATATACAAATAAATTTAATATGCCCCCCCCCAATTCGATGCCCGAGAGCTGCTTATTCATAATAATAGAACTAAATTCTTATGGCGTTGTTGTTGTATGGACATGAACTTTAGAACCACCTGGATGAAACACCAATTTGAATAGAGCACTGTCTGCACTCGCCCTTCTGCCACCTACATGTCACCTAACTAGAGTGTCATTTATATGTTTATGTTAGGGAGCAGGAGGGCACAAGTTTCAGCAGAGTTGTAATCCTACTACTTGCCATATACAGGGTTGGCCTGCGCCCTCTGATACTTCACTGTGCACCTTGGATATTTAAGTGGCACAATATCAATTCTGCCTGACTGAGCACTAAGGGGTGCACTCTTGCTCCCATTAGTGCTCTGGCACATCTGCATGGGAGAATAGTAATTGTCCCCTTATATGTTCTCCCAGTGTCTGCTTCGGTTTCCTTAAAAACATACAGGTAGCTTAATCGGTTTTGTTAAAATTAACCAATGTGTGTGAATGTGATAGGAACATTGGATTGTAAGCTCTACTGTGGGCAGCAACTGATTTGAATGATGTAAAGTGCCCCAGAAATGTAATTCCCCTTTTTCTAGTTGAAATTGACCCAACTGTGTGTGACCCTAGATTGTAAGCTCTACTGGGGCAGAGACTCATGTGAAGTATGGTTAATCTCTGTAAACTGCCATGGAATATGCTGTTGCTATATAAATACAGCATAATAATAATGATTATGGTTTCCCAGGTAAGAAACTGAGGTTACATATTTCACTTTACAGTTTTTGAATCATTACATACACCCATCACTAGATGACGCTGTTGCTCAAGCTAGGCCACTTTTCTTTGGCTGTGTTCAAGTAAATGCATGAGGGTGCTGTGGGACAAGAAAGATGCAGTTCCTAATGTACAACTGGACTGCACAATGGGAAATACGCTGAATACAAAATGACTTTGGCCATAAAGAGAAATTCAGCCTATTTACATTGAAATGGTGACCATCTGCATACAATTCAGAAATTGCTTTATTGTTGTTTGCAGTACAAAAAAAGGGAGTAATAATGTGCTGCAAGGATAACTAGCATAAATGTCACAGTGATATCAATGATATTTTGAATAAAGGATTAAATCACTTGCAGGCAAAGCCAGTAAAATATATATTTCATTAAACTGGTAGAGCACTTCAATTAGAGTTATGATACCGGAAAAACTATGCCCAGACCGTGTCACTTAAAACACTGTTGCACACTCACTTATTATTATTTAATGATGGAGAATATATACCATTTAGTATAAAACCAGCTTTCTTGTGTGGGCATCTATTAGTCATTACTAACATTGCAGGATATTCTATTATTCTATTATTCCTTCTAAGGGTAGGACTACACGAACGGTTTCAACGTCTTTATCCAACAGTCGTGTCACGTCGGATCAACGCTGTAACTTTATCCGACAATGTATTCACTTACCTTATTTCCGTTGCATGCGTTTTGGATCGTGCCAAAAACATCTGTGTAGTCCTACCCTACAGAAACATGTTTGTGTTTAAGTGATCTCTTGACAGTTGCACCTCAACTTTGCACAGGCCTAAAATAGAACACAATTATTTATATTGATTGATTTCTCCTAAAATAATTTGGTTATTAATATGTGCAAATATAAAGCGCTAGCTTGGACGCAAACTTTATTCTGCATCGTTACTATTCAGAAGGGTACTTTGCTCATTGATGGTCCTTGTAGGGTGCATCTATGCAGGGGCTGATTAAAGGGGTTGTTCACCTTCCAAGCACTTTTTTCAGTTCAGTTGTTTTTCACATTGTTCGCCAGCAATACAAGACTTTTTCTTCAGTTGCTTTCATTCTTTTATCTTTGACTGTTTTTCCCAGATTGATGGTGTTTCAGTCTGGCAGCTCACTAATCCAGGAGCAGATTCTGAACTGTAACAATTTGCTACATTAGTTAAAACATTTCTCAGTAGCATCTGTAGAATATAAGCAACTATTGTATCAATTATAACAACTGCCTTTTAAGGAGAGCTAAACCCTAAAAATGAATAGGGCTAAAAACGCCATGTTTTATATACTGAACATAAAGTTTCAGCTTCTCAAAAGCAGCAATGATACAGGATTTCAAAATTGTCACAGGGGGTCACCATCTTGGAAAGTGTCTGCAACATTCACATGCTCAGTGGGCTCTTCTGTTGAGAAGACAAGCTTAGGGGTCGTCACAAATTATCAAACAGAAAACAAGGTTGGCCTACAGGGCTGATTATTCAATTCTGATGCTAATTGCACTGGTTTCTGTGATGCCATGTATTAATTATCTGTATTAATTACTTATCAGCCTTATACTGTGACATTTATTCTGTATATTTTGAGTCAGTCCCTAAACTGACAGCAGCACAGAGCATGTGCAGTGAATCAGCAGAAAAAAGATGGGGAGATACTGGGGCATCTTTGAAGGTACAGATCTTTACTGCTAAAGGGCTGTGGTTGCCTTGGGCTGCTACAGAAGCTCAACACATCTTGTACATTTCTGGCCTACTTCTTTAGTTTAACTTTCCTTGCCCTTTAATTCTGCTCATCAGGGACAAACATAACAAATGCATCAACAAAATGTATTAATTTAGAACAGGTTAGTGTAATAGTGAGTTAACCTTATCATTGCATTAACTCCGTCGACTGAAAGTGACCACATTTTTTATCATTTGTGATTTTTGTGTCATTTAGCTTTTTATTCAGCAGCTCTCCAGTTACCAATTTTCATCAATCTGGTTGCTAGGGTCCAAATTACCCTAGCAACCAGATTGATTTTTGAATAAGAGACTGGAATATAAATAGGTAAAAGCCGTCATAAAAAGATAAGTGATAAAAATTGGCAACAACAATCAATGAGTTGCCTTGCAGAACATTTTTTATAGATGGAACCCCATTTAAAAGCTGTAAATTGTCAGAAGGCAAATAATTAAAAAAAAAATATTTAGAAGCTTAACTCAAAGGTAAACCACCTCTTTAAGGTTCTGCCTGTAATTGCATCTGTTTCCTCTGAGTTCTCTCTAGTTCCTCCCACACCCCCAAAATATATAGGCAGGTAATGCCACTATTAATACTATAACACCATACTGTAAGTGCCCCTGGGGCAGGGACTGATGTGAGTCATGTATAATCCTTGTAAAGAGCAGCAGCATATGCTGAAGCTTTATGAATAAAATATTGAATACATGCTTGTGTAGCATTTATATAACAAGTCCCATTTGTGATGGCTATGTAAGATTCTAACATCAGCAGTAAATTATTCCAAATGAAACACCATATCACAGTAGCCAGATTCATGTTTTTAACTGATTATAGGAAATCTCCAGGGCAATCGGGATACTATAAAAATAAAAGCCACTATTAAATGACTGACATTTTACAGAAACTGTGTGCCCCTTCCACAGAGCCAAAGGCGTCTATAAAGGAAGCAGATCTTGCAACTGTAGTGCTGCCTGACTCGATAACCTGTATTGTTAATACTTACCATGCAATATTCCCTTGCCAATACTGTAATCAAATTTCTAAATGGTCAATATGAGGCCCCTAAGGTGATCAGAGCTAGAAAATAAATTCTTAATGACTTCTGAGAAGAAACCAGGGAGAGTCAAGAGCAAGTGGCATTCTCAATGCGGGATCTTCTTATGGTAATTCGGTCGATCCATTTCCACTATTGCTCATAGGAGTTATCCCAGATATCTGTACATTGTGTCACCTAGGGACAAATTCACTAAGATTCATAGTTACTCCAGCGTCAGCTCCGCCGCACTTCACCAGGCGTATTTTCGCCAGCGCTACGCAAATTCACTAAAATCCGAAGTTGCGCTCAGGGGAAGCGTAAGGTTGCGAAGTTGCACTAGTGTTAATTCGCCAAGCAAAGCGAAGTCACGCTAGCGATGCTTAATTTGCATACGGCGCCAAATTGAAGTTACAATGGAGGTATATGTAGCAGCACTACACAAGCCTGGGAAACCTTCAAAACAGCAAATAAAATGTTTATTTTGCCCTACACATGTGCCCACTGTATAGTTAAGTTGCCATGAGTTAGGAAATGTAGGGGGGAAGGAGGGTAGCCCCAAAAAATTTTTCGATCTTTTTAAGCCTATCACCCATAAAAAAAGAAAAAACGCCAGCGTTTTTTGGGACTTAGAAAAATGTTTAACTTTTTTTGAAGCAATCCCTATCTACTCTATTGCACTTCGCCTGGTCTGAGGTGGCGAAGGAAGTCTGGCGTAAAAGGTAGCGTTCAGAAAAATGCGTGCTTCAGTGAATTTGCGTAGTTACGTCCGTTGTGCAAATTCGCCTGGCGTAAGGGTGCGAAGTAACACTAGTGAATTTACGCCAGTGTCCGTTGAATCGGCAAATTAACGAAAGTGTGCTACGCTAGCAAATCAACGCTAGCGTTAGGCGCTTCGTCCTTTAGTGAATTTGCCCTCAAGTCTTTGGGAGGGGGGTGCTAGGTACAGGTCAGTGAAAAGAGATCACTACTAGAGAGTCCTATGCTGACATTTTTCAATGTTCCCAAGAAACCATAGGGATTACAGAATTCCATATGCCTGTTTTATTGCATAATGTTTCAGTTTGGAAGTTGAGACTAACTACGTATTCACAAACATTTGACTTTGTTTACAGTGCTTTACATGGATGAAGTTGTACAAATTCTTTGTGTTAGCAAATGTACGAGAGCATGTCACTGAAGAATTAACTGAAAAGATAAGTACATTGTAATCTGAACCCTATGGCAATATATGTGTTATCCTTTATTTAATTCTAGCATCAGCTGTTCCGTATAGCCGTGTTCTTAATTGCAGAGAGAAGTGAAATGTAGACAATTCAAAGAAATGCTAGAATGAATGATACAAAAGATGATGTTAGAGAATATGTTAAAACTAGACATTAAGCCCGTTAAATTAACGGGCGCTAGAACATATCCGTGGACAGGGCCGGGCCAAGGTAGTTTGGCACCCAAGGCAAGGACTTCAATTAGCGCCCCCCTCATCTTGTATTACCATTTCCCACCTTACCATTACAGTTTTTTAATAAACAAACCTTACAAAACATTGATAAAACTTTTCATTTATATAAATATTGCCCCCAAATCTGTACTTGTGCCAGCAGTCAGCCATAAATATGCCCCCAAATCTGTAATTGTGCCAGCAGTCAGCCATAAATATGCCCCCAAATCTGTACCTGTGCCAGCAGTCAGCCATAAAAATGCCCCCAAATCTGTAATTGTGCCAGCAGTCAGCCTTAAATATGCCCCCAAATCTGTACCTGTGCTAGCAGTCAGCCATAAATATGCCCCCAAATCTGTACCTGTTGTGCCAGCAGTCAGCCATAAATATGCCCCCAAATCTGTACCTGTGCCAGCAGTCAGCCATACATATGCCCCCAAATCTGTAATTGTGCCAGCAGTCAGCCTTAAATATGGCCCCAAATCTGTACCTGTGCCCAGGCTCCCCCCCGGCTCCCCCCACACCAGAAATCATCGAGCTGTAGTAGTGACAATACCTGTCATCCGCTGGGTGTCGTAGGGGATGCCAGGATGACCAGGAAGGCAGCGGGCCCATCCAATGCGCTGATGTGATGCAGGTTCCCCCTGTGTGGAGCTAGCAGGCAGGATGGGCTGTTATCCCGAACTCTTGCACGGAGCGCATCGCTACCAGGCGCACAGAGCCGCACTGGAAGGGGAGCAGCAGAGGGGTGAAAGTGAGAATTTCGAGGGGCTCCTTGCCTGCTGCAGCGGCCGCTTCCAGCCGATCAAAGCCGTTAATGTGGAACTTGCCGTAGAGCACGTTAAGCTGACTGTGCATCCACGGGTAGTCGTGCAGCGGGATACAGTCCCCGGGGTGCAGCAGGAACACTCCCATGCCGAAGCACGAAGTCTCACAGATGTGCATGTAACTCATGGGCGGCCGCGGGCCCTTCACTCCCGAGCCGACTCGCCGAGTCGCTCCCAGGACCCAGACCCACATCTTCCGCCCCGCACCTGGCTCATTTTCCACAGCTGTCCCAAGTTCTCCTCCGACAGGCCCAGACCGACCCCTCCGCTGCTGTGAAAACTCTGCCGGGCCACCTTCTGTGCGAGAGAGCTCATTTCGTCCCAAGGCATTTCCCTCCGGCTCCTGCCTGCACTGAGCACTGGATTAGCCTAGAACCGACTTGCTCGCTTCCTATTGGCTGCGCGGCGCTAGAACATATGTTGCTATGTTGCTAGGAGACGGTCCGTGCTGCACATGCGCAGTAGCGCATTTCCACGGACACAGGGACTGGGACTGGACGCAGAGACACTTGGACTTTATTATATAGGATGGTAAGCCTTGCAGGAAATGAGACATAAGGGTTCAGTTATCAGTGTTGAATCACAGTAGGGTGATAGTTAAATCAAGCTCACAATTTTAAGGGACTAATCTGGTATATAATAACGTAGTAAGTTATGTTGAAAAAAGACACACATCTATCAAATTTAACCTTTTAGGTCTCTCTATAACCTGCCTAATGGTTAGTTGATCCAGAGGAAGGCAAAAAAAACCTTGTTTGAAGCCTCTCCAATTTGCCTCAGAGGAGGAAATACCTTTCCTGACTCCAAAATGGCAATCGGACTAGTCCCTGGATCAACTTGGACTATTAGCTATTACCCATAACCCTGTATTCTCTCACTTGCTAAAAAGCCATCCAACCCCTTCTTAAAGCTATCTAATGTATCAGCCAGTACAATTGATTCAGGGATAGAATTCCACATCTTCACAGCTCTCACTGTAAAAGCCCCTTCTAAATATTTAATCGGAGCCTCCTTTTTTCTAATTGGAATGGGTAACCGAGAAAAATAGTAACAGAAAGTTGTGCAAGATGTGAACCTAAATGGCTCTTGGCTTAATGGGTCTGAAGTGCAGCATCTGACAGGGAGAGAATTACAAAAACATAGACACTAATTCTCTTCCAGGGCTTGAAAACAATCCCTGATTCAGAGACAGTCATAAAAAAAGTCAGAGAAAGAAAGAAGGCAAGATAATCTTGTTACATTTCACTGATTTTTAGAGTCTTCTTGACAGGTGCCAGTCTTAACTCATTTTTTTGTATTTATGGTTTTCAAAAACTTCACTTTCCATTATTTGTAGCTACTAAATTTCAGTTAAATGTTTCACTGATTTAAGGGGTAGTGAACATAAAATGTTCAGTGTTACTTTTAGAATTGTAGACCAGCCAACCCATCTCCCTCTTTCTAGCCAGCAGCCAGGGTATGCCTCTGAGATTTAAGAAACAGACAGGTTTAGACTAACCCCCACTAAGTCATGACCACCCTCAATTAAATAAACCCCACCATCCTTTCAATACTACATGGTATGCTGTTACAATGCAAAGACAAGGCAGTATAGGCTCTCAGTTACGCAGATGGAGCAAATATTTTTGCTTTAATGAAATCAACAAATGTGTTCTACCATAGTGGTCGAACCTTTGCAAAAGAAGTACATTCCCGAATACTTTTATTAAGCTGAAATTTTTTTTCTACTCCTCTTCCTTCTAGAGAAAGGTGTCGCCGACCCCTACTACACCATAAATGCAGAGATCAGCAGTAGATAAGACTACTCATTAAGGACAATGCTGACATTATTCCCTACTGCTCATGCCCTGACCCTACCTCCCTGCCCAGCAGCCAATAACATCAGCCCTGTAGATGTACAGTAAATGAATTCAGTCTGAACATGCACAGTAGTGAAAAGCGCCACACTATTCCTACAGGAAAGTTATACCTGCTGCCGATCTCTGCATGTTTTGCCGATCACTGACACTTTGATTATTTCCAAATAACCCAAACGATTTCTGCTTAATAAATGTATTTGATAGTGTTAAACTTTTGCAAAGTTCTACTATGGTAAACATTCCCTTTAAGCTCTTTGGTTTTCTCTGTAAATTTTCTAGATAGGCTTTGTCTAGTGCCACGAGTATCGTCTCTTATCCATTTCTGTTACTAGGATAAAGGAAAAGAAGAAGGGCAAGGGGCTGAAAATTACATGTTGTCATTAAATAACTCATTGGTGTCACTGAAACACATTGTTACCACTAGCCCTCTAAAGTAGCTAATCCAAAAATTAAATATATATGCAAGAATATCTTCCAGTAAGGATCATCCATACTAAAACTATTATAATTAATCTCATTGTTATGATATTGAGAGTACCATGCAAATTTTGATTGGCAATATTAAATTGTAAGGAAACTTTAAACAGGAACACATAAAGCTCTTTAGGTGCTCTGAGATAGAAAAATATGTTTCATGGCAATTACATAAAACCACATATAGTGTCGAGCAAACAGGGAAAAAAGGATTCTCACTGGTGGATCCTCTTGCATTAATTATGGGCTTGAACTCAGGCCCGGATTTGTGGCAAGGCCTGAGCCTAGGGCCACCCAGACGCATTGATGCGACTCACCGGGAGAAGCAGCACTGGAAGTGGAGGAGCTGGAGATATACGGTAAAACTGTGCACATCAGGGAGGGAGCACAAGTGGCAGCTGGCCTTGGGGCGCAGAGTTTAGAAATCGGGGGCTGCTTGCACTAGAGGAAAAACATTTATTGTACAATGTTGCTTAAGAATCAATCTTAGTATCTATTTCTATCTATCATCTATATATATATAGATATAAAGAGGTCGAAAGAAGAGACACCAAGGGAACGAAAGTACAAAGGAAACAGCGACCGCGGAGAGAAGTCCGCAAAAATAGTATATAATTTATCATCTGTGGAACTGACATCTTTATGGATGGATGTGTTATCACATGCACTTAACTTCTGTCCTACATCTAAGCTTTATAACTTTATCACAGTTAGCTTCTATGTCCAACATAACAATCAAGTGTTGGATACTGAGAAATATATTTCTGAGATAGACAGACAGCTATTGGATGGATCTGTGTATGTTGAATTCAAAGGGGAGCTGGATGGTTTATTAGATTGTGCTGTACAAACTAAAGTAATTACAAAATCATCTAAGCTGTACATGACTGTAGATTTTCCAATTTTCCCTCTGATATATGTCTTACCCAAGATACATAAGGATCCTATTAACCCGCCAGGGAGGCCTATTGTGGCGGGAATAGGATCCAGTAATGTGGCAGAAACATTAGACAAAATACTTGGCCCTCTGATACAAAAATCTTTTGTGAAAGATACTAATCATTTTTTGGACAAGTTGTCGCAGATACCAAGGATTGAGGGTACTGTTTGGCTGGCTACATTTGATGTATCCAGCCTATATACTGTACATCAATTCCTCACTCAGATGGCTTGAAAGCGGTACAGATCATTTTGAGACAAAGTGGCTTATACTGTGATGCTGAAATATAATTTTTTATGGAGATGTTAAGCTTCATATTGCATAGAAATTACTTTCAGTTTCGGGACAAATATTACTTGCAGATATGGGGGACAGCCATGGGCTCCAGGGTCACCCCGGCATATGCCAACTCATTTATGAGTTGGTTTGAGGAGGAGCATGTCTATCGGAATGTACTCTTTACTGGGCATTGTCTTGCCTGGTGAAGGTATATCGATGACGTGTTCCTCTTATGGCGGGGTGGCCTGGAGTCTCTGTCCGCCTTCCATGAAGCAATTAATGGGCCCATAATGACATAAAATTTACAATGACAGCTAATCTCCAAACAGTTTCTTTTTTAGATGTTTTAGTTACACATACAGAAGCAGAGTTTGATACCCGCATTTACACTAAGTCTACAGATCATAACCAACTACTTCCATTTGACAGCTTTCACCCTCCATCGGTAGGGTAATTCCAATTAGTCAGTTTACGATAGTAAATAGGATTACCATTAATCCAATATCTTTGGATCAAGATCTTGAAGCTATGAGTACAAAATTACATGATAGGGGGTATCCAGGCCATGTTATTCATAGAAATAAACAGATGGTAAGAGACAGAATTACTACTGAAAAATCTAAATGTCGAGGTGATAGAAGGGAAAGATTGGCTTTTGTATCACAATATAATTCAGGAAGCCCTATGTTTAAATCTGTACTTGATAGACATTGGCATTCATTAAGAGAAGCGTATCCTTCCATTGCAGTGTTCCAACATGGTCCCATGATGTCATACAGAAAAGGTGTAACGATAGGTAGTACATAGGTGCATGCAGAGATTCAAACACCCCCTAAAAAAGTTGACTTCTGGGGTCCTAAAAAAGAAGGGATGTATAAATGTAAAGGATGTGCCCAATGCCAATATGTTCTTGTAGGTTGGAATTTTCTGCCCCAAATGTTATGAAATATAAAATCAACAGATATAACACATGTAATACAAATTTTGCTGTATATATGTTAATGTGTCCTTGCAATTTGGTCTAAGTTGGGGAAACCACTTAAAAAATTAGAGATAGGTTTTCCCAACATGGATCAACTATAAATACCTGTAATAGATCCTTTCCAGTGTCCAGGCATTGTTTAGATTTTGGTCATACATCTAATGATCTGAGATTCAGAATTATCCAATTTATCCCTCCATGTAAAAGAGAAGGTGATCGGGTTCTAGTGCTAAAAAGGGCTGAAGTCAAGTTGATAGATAGATTAAAAACCTTCTCTCCACAGGATCTAAATAGAGACTTTGATCTTCATTTATTTTTGTAAGTACTCAACGGCCATCGCATGTGTAGTTTATCAAATACATTGTAGAAATATATTGTCCTATATGGGAAATGTTGCCATGTATACTTTTAGATACATATTCATTACTATGAGCAATTGTTAGCAACTAGAAGGCAGGGGGTGTGTCCACTTGCAGGCTGGTCCGTCTCTGACAAGAGACGCATCAGCACTGGGATCTGACGCTTCTCTTCCGCTGCACAGGATGATGAACTGAAAGATGGAGTCTTTGGCGTCCCTGCACATGAACAAAGATATTTCTGAAACGTCGCGTGAGTGTTGATATGTGATAATAACCTTGGACTCTGTACAGATAAGTTGCCATCTTTTCTATGGAACAAAAAAATATATGCTACGTTTTAATTAAGGAGTGCGACTGGGCTGGATAGTATAGATTATAAAATAGCGGAGTTACTCACTGCATTCAAGTCTGCACCCTAACAAATATATTTCTGGCTATATGATTGGTGCATCACAGATGCTGGATTTATATATATATATATATATATATATATAGATATAGATATAGATATAGATATAGATATATATAGATATAGATATATATATATATATATATATATAGTCATATTATTGAACCGGCACTCACCATCAATTAGTCAAATCCCGGGTGCGGAGAGCAAATAGATATAGTTAGGAGCACTCACGGGTGTCGTGACAAAAAAGGGTTTTATTGGAGTGTTACAGCCTACCCCACATCAACGCGTTTCGGTTCTCTCTGAACCGTATATATATATATATATCTATATATATATATATATATATCTCTATATATATATATATATATATATATATATATATATATATATATATATATATATATATATTTGTGTGAAGTTTATACACAACACCAAAGCTGGAAATAAACCACCTAGTTATAATCATCATACAGATTTTAGTTAGACAAAGCAAATCTTGAAATGAATCAGGCATTCTTTCATCTCATGAGCAACAATGACAGATAAATATGGATCGCTTAATTAGACCTGTTACAGTTTTCATGACTGCCTGCAAAGTTTACCTTTATTTTCTCCAGCTTTGAACGTTTGCATTATAATTGAAATCTGCATTTTTATGGCATTTTCTATTCAAGCAAGATCACAGGCTGCTGTAAAGCTGTACTCAAGGTTTACAAATCACCTAAAGTAGCATTTTATGAGGTTTTTTACAGCTCCAACAGAACATGATAAACTGTATATAGATACAACAGAGCCATGAAGAAAAAAGAATTCATTGTATTAAACGAAAGGTCGGCAAACTGTGTGGTACATGCACCCTAGGGAGGGGGTAAGCAGAAGCTTGATAAGGCTGAGGTGTGGAATGATTTGATCTTTTGGGCATGTTTTGAAGTTTGTACTGATAATCAAGACCTTTCATACCCTTTTCTCAACATAGTAGCTATTATTTGTTCCTTCTGCATATACTATACAGAGCTGTAACAGTGCTTTCTAAAGAGGTAAAATAACCCTCTCCTCCTGTGAATCTACGTCTCGTTTTGGAATTGAACAAAAAGTAAAAAAAGTACCCCCAGGTCTTTCTCCATGAAAGATTTGTCTTAATCCTATTAAGGGTATAAGTGGTTTGCATATTTTTGCACCCCAAAGGTAAAACCTTACATTTATCAACATTAAATTTCATCTGCCAAATAGACACCTAGTCTACAACAGTGACCTATTGTCAGTCCTAAAAGGAACACTGCAGGAAAGTGATGCTTGAACACTCTTGAATCATAGGAAAAGAAAGATCGGTCGCACCTGTTTAATAGCATACTTACTTTTAGTGAACGGTAATATACATTTTACTCTGCATCTACGCCACAACTACAGTATCTATTTATCCTTAGCTTTAGTACACGTAAACATTGCTTTGCGTCATACAACATATATATATATATATATATATATATATATATATATATATATATATATATATATATATACTGAGCTGTCTTAGGGGGAGCAGTATAATAAAGTCCCCAAATGAATTATATTCATGCCCCACATAAAAATCTTAAGATGAATATTTTTGGATGCATGGATAAAAACACACAATGTGCAAAACTAGGGGCACACTTCAAAGAAATTTTTAGAAAAGAGTAATTTATGTGGTAGGTTACATATACAAGACAAACATTTTCAACCACTGTGGGAGCTTTATCAAGATGGTGTCGGCATCATTACAGTAGAAAGGGGTATAGAGGATAGAAATGTTAAGTAGTGCTTGTATGAGTGAAAATAAGTCTCTGGGAATTTAGAAAAGGCCTGTGGCAGTGGGGTAGCAGGTATAGTAGGGCAGGATTGTAGAATAAATATTTTACTTCAAACTCTCCTGTTAATGTAGTACTGTATCTCTTCCAGTTTGCACATCCACGAACTGTATGTCTCCATCAGCTTATCTACCAAAAGGATCCATATAAAGTATGTTTACCGTATATTCTCGAGTATAAGCCAACCCGAGTATAAGCCGAGGTACCTAATTTTACCTACGAAAACTGGTCACTGTTATTCTTTCATATAACCAACAGAGGGTGCACTGTTATTCTTTCATATAACCAACAGAGGGCGCACTGTGAGATATTGCAATCACTGTTATTCTTTCATATAACCAACAGAGGGTGCTGTGTGATATTGCAGTCACTGTTATTCTTTCATATAACCAACAGATGGCGCTGTGTGATATTGCAGTCACTGTTATTCTTTCATATAACCAACAGAGGCGCACTGTTATTCTTTCATGTAACCAACAGAGGGCGCTGTGTGATATTGCAGTCTCTCCCCAAGCGAACTGTTGATATAGGAATGATTAAAAGTGACTGCAATCTCAGCTACTGCCCACTGACTTGAGTATAAGCCGAGGTCGACTTTCTCCGCTTATAGAGTATATACGGTGTCTTTGTAGAACAGGAGAATGGACACAAGCTGAACAGATGAGTTAGTATCACAAGAATGTTTTGGGCTCGATGGTTACTAAAGGTTTAGGCTCAGAGATTTTGATAGCTCAATCAGGAGCTTAGAGCCAACCATGTGGAAGGGTAGGGCCCAATTGTTACCACTAAGTCAGGTAATTACCACCAACATGGTATAAAAGGATAGAAGTGGCATCTAGTAAAAAACTACCCAAGTGGTATAAACGTATAACAGTAGCAAGTAGAAATAAGCAAGCCTGCAGCAACATCTGCCCCTATGTAGCATTCTACGCCCTCCTTTTTTTTACTTCAAGCTTGCTTGGCCTGTAAGTGCTCTATTACCAGGTTATGTCTTTTGCCCCCCCTCCCCCCCCCCACAGATAGCATTAACACTAGTTTCTTGTCTGACCTAGATTATTTTAATAAACTCTGCTCTGTTTCTGTGCATGAAATGTTGCATACTGTATTGGCATATCATTCTGTAATGTAATCAGTACTCGGACATATGTGAACATTCCTTAAAGAAGCATCAGGCATGACAGTAGACAGACTGATTCTATGTTTCTGTCTTAAACAGTATGATGTATCAGGCACATTTATTTCTCTACTGAAGGTGCTGCTGAAGCTCAATTTCCACCTCCAAATGTAAGTCTTTTTCATCTCTGTGAACCCGAAGGCGCATTTCTGCATGCTTGGGCACATACCAGTTCTAAGAAACAAAGTTTAGTGAGCAAAGTCCAGGGCTTGTACAGACAAACTCTTGATGCCCCGTTTTGCTTCATGACCATAGTGTGAAGCTATGTGGAGCAGAGCGTGGGGGCCACTGCTTAGAAGAGCCACAGTGTGGGAAGAGAGAAGTCTAACTTTATAAACAGGGCCGGATTTACATAGCGGGCGCCCCTAGGCCCACTGCCGTTTGTCCCCCCTGTCCCCTACCCTTTATTCATGCAAATTTTCATGGAGATTGTATCTCCTGCGCATCCCCAGTGTTTTTGAACCAATGTGGGTGTGGTTGGCCAGCATGCCGCCCCCCTAAAATCCTGCCACCCTAGGCCCGGGCCTAGGTGGCCTTCCCACAAATCCGGGCCTGTTTATAAAGCCCTTTGCTATAATTAACCTTTTCTGTCTGATTAGCTAACAAATTAGTGTTCTGTATGGTTTTATGTCTAAACACATGTTCAACTTTAAAGAGCAGCAAAAGCCCAAAATAAAAATCCAGAAACAACCTTGTCCCTCCTTACATGTCAATCTATATAATAGTAATAGAACTATTCACCAATGTTTCCCTGTAACTCCTGCATGTGACTTCCTACAAATTGTGCAGGTGGCTTTGCATTTAAACATGTACCACACATTGTTTTATTACACTGCAACTACCTTAGCACTATCTGCAAGGAAAGTGTATGTTCTCCCTATGCTTGGATTGGTTTCCTCTGGGTACCCCAGTTTCCTCCAACACACAAAAATCTACAGGCAGGTCAATTGTTCCTGAAATTACAGGCAAAAAATGTTGGCACTACTGTATAAGACTAATATTAAGGCATGACAATTAGTGATGGGCGAATTTGTTCCGCTTCGCTGAAAAATTCGCAAAATGGTGAAAAATTCATGAAACACATTGAAGTCAATGGCCGTCAAAATTATTTTGACGTGCGTCAAATTCAACGCCTGCGACAATTGTTTTACGCATGCCTATTTTGACCAAATGCATTAAAGTCAATGGGCGTCTGAAAAACTTTGACGTGCGACAATGTTAATGCGTGCGACTATTCTGATGTGCGGCCAAATTTTTTCAACGCTGTGGATTTTTCTCCCCAAATTCGCACCTGCAGAGTTTATTCACCCATCACTAATGACAATCTTTTCCACTGTAAGCATGAGCCAAGTGAAATGTATTCCATTGTACTGCACATATTTTTGTAGATTCACAGTATAGTCCAGTCCAACTTTAGCTTCACTGATTTCTCTGTTACATTTCAAGGAATGGAGGATTCAGCCCTAATATTTAATATAGCATCATACAGGCTAATGCACATCATATCAATTCTAACATGCAAATAGCATATTTATTTAATCACTATTTACAAATTAAAAGAAAGGAATCACTAAATGCAAACAGGTGCACATAATGGCACCCATTAAAACTCCATATACAAAGGATACAAAGGTGTTGGTTGCATTTCCTTTCACTTGTCTAAACTAGTCCCATGGAATGGTATGTTCTGGGAACTCTGTGGATAAAGTTACTGTATGTGTTAGGTTTAGGGTTCTCTTGCAAACTGAACCTTTGTTGACTATGTGGTGGAAGCTGCATTGCAGGGGCATGGAAGTTCATATCCATTATAAACACAGGTGACTGTTGACCTTGACCCTGGTGCGTGCAGTAGTCGGTTTCTTCCTTGTTGTGTACCTCCACCAAGGTACAGTTCAAACTGGAACAATCTAATAGCGTAAGCAAGGAAAAACCTGGGAGGCAGAAGGTATCTGCTCAAGTGATTTTATTGGTATTTAATACTACATGTTTCGAGCCTCCTGGCTCTTTGTCAAGTGTAATTCAAATTAGTGTAGGTGAGGCAAATAAAGTGTAAAACAGGAAATGACATAGTTGCAGTCGTTATTTCCCAATCCCCCTCCCCCTTTAGGTGAATGTGAGAGTCCATAGTCCAATCAGAAAGTCCTTAATAGGAAGGTATTTGTCCAAGTGTAGTTCCCATTTGAAGCAATTTGTGCTGAAATAAAAACAAATTTATAGGATCCAAACATTAGTTCCTTTTATATGTGTAAGTATTACTTGGTACTGTTATTGTCTTTTTAACCTACCACTTACTACATAACTCATATACTTGTACAAAGTAGAGTATAAACAGTTATAGCGGAATTACATAGGTAAAAATTGCCCATACATTATCATTAGTAGTAATCAATATTCAAATTAGGCAAAAAATTCAAGACCTGTGGAGGCATAAAAAATAAGAAATTAGTATTTATAAGAAGCATTTCAAACTCCATTTTTCATTAAGGCCTTTTTGCCCAATTTGAACATTGAGTACTACTAATGGTAATGTATGGGCAATTTTTACCTATGTAATTCCGCTATAACTGTTTATACTCTACTTTGTACAAGTATATGAGTTATGTAGTAATTGGAAAGCTTTATGGTTACGTTTATCTTCCTGTATTGGAGTGACTTCTTATTTCATCAGCTATTGATTATTCTCATGTCATCTTTTGTCCCCTTACTTCTCAGTAATTTGAACAGGTTTTGGGCAGAAGAGTAAATAGGAGATAAAAGGGTAAAGAAGATGCATACCTTCCATTGTTCACAAACGAAAAATTGACAAATAAATATAGAAAGAAAAGAGAAGATCAGAAATATATATGAGGAAAAGGAAAACAATATAAACATAAGATAAAAGGTGTGAAGGGAGAGGAAGGAGAGGAGGGAAAGAGGGATAGGAAAGGTTGGGAGCAAAAGATAAAAACCAAGGGAAATAAAAGGTTCTCATGAAGAGAAAAGCTATGGATAACATAATGGATGGATGGAGAGATTGTTCACGATAATAGGGTAATAGGGTACAGACTCATCCAAACTCCTGGTACAATAATTCAGTACATAAAATATGTCATTTTTAGCCATAATCAATTTTAGGGTTTGGTTCTCCTGGGGAGTGTGTATAATGTTCAGTCTTATGCATGTAATGTAAGCTGTGGAGGAAAGGCACATCTACCTTCATTCTCTCTTGATATTTGTCTATGTGACTATTATGCATATCCTTGATAGTTATTTACATATAAGCTTTAGGCCATTTGATGGGTGCAGACAGGGTTGTATATCCCACTAATTAAAGTTAATGTCTAAATGGGCCAATGCGTTTTTATCTGCTGATGCATTCATTATAATTAAAAAAAGCTCTGAAAAATATCCCCATGGTGGGGGTGCATTTTTATTCAGATGACAAAACTATACATTTAATAACTGGACCTCAATGGCAGGGTTTTATATAATCAATAGTGTTTATTCCTCCTGGTTATTTCCTATAATTTTTTTTTTTTTTTGCTTTGGCTGGGCTTCTGTTCTACTCTTTAATGTGAGAAGGACAGGGCACTCCTGGGAGATATTAACGACAAGTTACTCAGTCAATAAAATGGCTGAGTTTTAATTGTATCAATCTCACTCTGTTTATGATGTAAGCTGCAGTTAATAATTCAAGAGCATAATGTTGTGTTTAAGATGTGTTACGCCAGATGCCAGGCTGGTACAATTATGAAATCCTTGCTGATTGCGTATTGAGAGGTTATATGTATATTTCTCTGGGTTAACCTATATTGAGTAGACCTAGTTGGCAAGAAACTCACAAGGAACTTCTGTTCAACCCCAGAAAAAAAAGTGACTGAATGCCAGGCTCATGTCACATTTCTGGGAAACACAACAAAATATTTCAATCAGATTTGCCGTCTTTTGATGTGTCTTTATACGTCCAGGTTCAATGTGTTGCTTATGTGCAGTTTTACTACAAATTTAGTTCCAAGCCTGTATAATGCACAGTTTATGAACCATTGAATATAAAGCAGGCACAGTTCTTCACAATGTTAACAAATGTCTTTATGCAAGGAGCTCTGATCATTAAGATCCCCACAGGGTGCAACATTTTTATGGAGTGCCTGGCAGCTTACCTAGCTCACCTGATTAAAAGCTGCTACCAAGCATGTGCTAAGTTTGACCAGAACAACATGCCATAGTGTATGTGGTGTTAGGTTCCAGGTGGTACCAGCTCTATAATGGTACCAGCTCTATAAGTAAAACACTTGCTCCCCTGGCTTTGCACCAATAGCACACAAGCCTGCAAAAATGTGTCCCATTATTCTTTTTTAGAATAAACATTAACTGAAGCTCGCCCACATCATGTATGTGGTCCATCAAAGCAGTGTGTGGTTTTCCATCCAATAAAGATGCACATCTGAATGAAAACCATGGAACCAGGGAGTGTACAGGTTTGGGTTAAAAGTTAGGGATTCTGGCTCAGGTTTGGGTAGGTGATAGGTCCAGACACCACTACCACTTACTGTAAACAGCTTCCCAGCCGAGGCATTTACGTTCAGGTCAGCTAAGCATATAGAAAATCAGAGGTATTCTATTTCTACCATAAACTACAATGGTACTGTATGTTTATTTACTAACCATATTTTATAAAGCCAGTATAGATGCAGTCATATTACTTCTAATGCCATTTCAATCCAGAGTCCCCAACTTTTTTTTACTAGTGAATCACATTTTGATCTAAATAGAGTCGGGGAGCAACGACAGCATAAAAATGTTCCTGGGTGGCACAAAACAAGTGCTGTGATTGGCTATTTAGTAGCCCCTGTATGGACTGGTAAGCTACAGGGGGCAGGACACCTGGTTTTAATGCAACCAAAACTTGTCTCCAAGACTGGAATTCAAAAATAAGCACCTGGTTTAAAGCCCTGGGAGCAACGTACTGTATATAATGAGCCACTGGTTGGGGGTTACTGATCAATGAACAAAATAACTTAATCTCACCTATAAATGCACAGGTTATTTGGACACATATCTGCATGTTTTTGGTACATACAGTATATATACCCTTGTTTCAGTAATTTGCTTATCCTACTACCCCTTTATAATAATAGTAAATATAAACAAATATTCACTAGTTTAATACTTAAAGGGTCAGAACACATAGGCAAAACCACACAAGCTTATTGGTATTTTTATTAGGATTTATTGACACATGCATGAGATAGCATGTCTTATTCAGAGTATAGTAGCTCCTGCTTATGGCAAGAAACATAAATATATACAGTATATGAACCTATGATATATACTATACATTCATAGTAATATAGACGTACACAATTTTCTAATTACTACAATATCTTTCAAGGTAAGTGTACTGTAGACAATAATAACACATTTCATTCCCTCAATTCACAAACTTCAGAGGTAAGTACATGTATTATATTGCTATACCATTGTAATCTATGTTTATACAGTATAATAGAGTACTGCTGGGCACAGGCAGAGCTATATTCACTAGAGCAGCTGCAGGTCTCCAGACTGACCTCCAAACAGTAAACCATTCACCTGCATTTAATACCCATGACCTGCCCACATTGCTCTCTGTATATCTGTAAGTACCCTACCCTACTGCAGTGAATAAGGTAAAAGCAGCAAATGTATTATATGGGCAGTAAATGCTATTGCAGCACATGGCCATTCATGCTGATTGCTGGATTAAGGACCACTATATACAGTATATCAGGTGCATGCCAGCAAACAAGATTGACATCACTTACCTTACTTATTTTAGGAAATCTAATACTTTCCAATCAGTTTATGTGCTTACTGCATTTTTTCATTTGTCAGTGTGAGAGCATCATTTGACAGCCACAAAAAGCAGAATAATCTGATCTGCGGTCTGCCAGTTCAACCAAAAGTATTAGCTGAGCACCCAGAAATAAAGATACCAGTCTGGTGGGTTGAAGCGGGCAGAGAATGCCATGGCACAATATTACATTATGACAGATCCAAAACCGTGTCCTTTTCAATTTGCTGATTTAATCTACTGTGTCGGCTGAGATCAGTCGCATAAAACAAGCACACACTGACGCAGGATAAAATTGAAACGCTGCGTATGACAGAGGCGAATGCAGCTGCTTTTCACCAACTGGCAGCCATTAACCCATATGCTGTCGTTAGGGAAATGTTAGGGTATGTAGAATAAAGAAGGCATTTTAGGTTTAGGTTGAGATTTGTGAAGGACATTATCATTCATTCTCATTTTTACCCCCTGTCGATTCAGCTGCAGCCATTGCTCAACAATTGTGCCTCAGGGTAAGGACACACGAGGAGATTCAGGGAGATTTTGTCGCCTGGCTACTAATCTCCTTGTCTTTTGAGCAACTATCTCCCTGAACTGCCTCAGCGTTTTTCCCCATAGGCTACAATGAAAAGTTGCCTGCGCTAATGCACACACGGTGATGCATTTTCAATAGTTGCCCAAAGTTGCCTCAGTGAGGCAATTTCAGGCAACTATTGAAAACGCATCGCCCTGTGTGCATTAGCGTAGGCAACTTTTCATTGTAGCCTATGGGGAAAAACGCTGAGGCAGTTCAGGGAGATAGTTGCTCAAAAGACAAGGAGATTAGTAGCCAGGCGACAAAATCTCCCTGAATCTCCTCGTGTGTCCTTACCCTTAGAGGGCACATAACAGGCAAGGAAGTAGAGAAAAGTCTTGGTCGGGGAAAGGTGAGAAACTGTCGTAATCCTTCTACTTGATTATTACACTAGAGAGGTATGTGGCTAGCCCGGGGTGTTTTTGAATGCAAAAACGGGGGGTTGTGGGATCACTCCAAGGCTAAAGGTGGCCATAGACACACAGATCCTATCGTACGAATTGAGGATTCGTACGATTTTCGGATCGTGTATGGCGTGTGCCGACATCTTTCGTCCGGCGGAGATCGGTCGTTTGGTCGATCGGTCAGGTTTGATTTTGACCCGACCGATCCCGCCGGAACCCAGGGCACATCGTAATCGGATCGTTCGGCCATGCGGCCGAACAATCAGATTACACCCGTTATAGCCATGTTTGTTAATGGCATATCGGGGAAAGATCCGCTCGTTTGGCGATGTTGCCAAACGAGCAGATCTTTGCATCTATGGCCACCTTTAGTAGAAATATATGAATACAATGGAAGTGCTACTGATCTGGCCAAGTAACTTACAAAAAAAGATTGGTTCTACTGGCTTAATCCTCCCCCGCTTGCGCCAAGAATTGGTTTTTAAATTGTAACTGTACGTGATCTGGAAGCCCTAACGTGCTGTAAATGATATTCTACGTATTAAGCAGATTTGCATTTAATATATTCTTGCACTGCAACACCCACCATCCACTGCAGGCCAATAATCCAAAATGTATTTATGGCCCCCAGACTGATTAAGAGCTCCACTAACCTCTTGGATGACATCATGATTTTTTAAAAATCTGAATATGCAGTAACGGTATGAGATCCATTATCCGGAAACCCATTATCCAGTTCCGAATTATGGGAAGACAGCCATCTCAAATACATTCTATTTTAATCAAATAGCCAAGTCCTAAACATTTTGGATAACAAGCCCCATACCTATAGCTTAAATACATAACCCTCTTTATGGAAACTGGGGACAGCACTCATTATACAATTAGGGGGCTGAGGCACTGAATACAATTTAGAACTGACTGAAGCCTAATGCCACTGGCCAAACCTGCAATGCTGGGTGAACCTTTGGTAAAGTCATTTTGTTTTGTGCATAATATTCCATTTTGTGGCTAAACCTTCGTGTAATGCTGCCAGGGTTACTGATTTCTTATCTTTGTCCCTGCTGAGCAGAATCTCTGGGTTTCATTACAGGCAGCTGTTAGAATTGATACAATAGTTGCTAATACTCCAGAGATGCTGCTGAGAAATGTATCAACTAAATGTAGTAAATTATAACAGTTCAGAATCTGCACCTGAATTACTGAGCTGCCAGACTCAAACACCAGAAAAAAATAAACAATGGAAAGTAATTGAAAAAAGTCTTTAATTCTGGGGAACAAACTGAAAACAACAAAAAGTGTTTGGAAGTAAACATCCCCTTAAAATGACAGTCTCCTTCCCAACCAGCAGCCCCTTTCACCTTTCGCCCTGTGTAAGTATCGAGCTGACCCAGCACGCGCCGACCCCCAGGTCCAGCTTCCCCCTCCTTCTCCCCTTGACATGTGCTGTGTCCTTACTGCGACCAGCGGCAGCGACAGGTGCAAAGTAGATTTCAAGTTCAGTGGGATCGCCTCAACCAATCAGTTGCCCTAAACGAGAGAGTAGGCGGTGCTAGTTGCCAAGATGGGCGTGGCTAATGTGGCGGCTCTCCGCTGCCAGTCTATCTTCCCATAAGATTGTATGGAGCCAGGCGGCTCGCTCTATGCAGCGCTGACATACTCAGAAGTCGACTGGAGTAGCGCGACCCCCGGGACTTATCTGTGTAAAGTGAGAGCAAGGAATAAACTGGGACTGGAGGGCAGTGCTGTCTGGAGGAACTTTCCTCTTACTCCGGTTCGGTGCCTCCAGGAGAGCCGCTGAGGTTTTTGGAGTGAATGATATACCGGTGGGACATGTGAGTTTGGAGAGGATTTGAGGTTTCATCACTATGAGGATGTGTCCAGCTGGGAGACTTGTGTGCCCGGGATGGCTGAGTGTGCTGTGGGCATTGGGCACCCTACAAGCAGCTTGTGGCCAGTCAGGTAAGTGCCATGGGGCAGAAAAAGCTTTGAATAATAACAAGCTGGACAATAGTCACTGATACAAATTGTTTCACACTACCAGACTCACCAGTGATCCATTAATCACTTTGTTACCCAACTCTTCCAAACCAACTCTCTGCCTATTCAAACAAGCACCTTCCTGCAACCTGCCCCTGTGCCAACTAACCCCCAACCAACTCCTTTAATCTGCCTGTGCCAAATGGATATACCCCCTCCCCCATTATGTCCCCCTAGGAGCCCTAACAGCCCCTCACACCCCCCCCTCCACTATTTTCTTCATGGACATCCCTTATACATTGTCTGAATCCCATAGACGAAACCCCTTGAAATTGTTGTATGGGACTCCTGATTCTAATTCTTCTTGAATCTCTGGCTGTTAGTGGGAAACGTGCTGTAGTCTGTGCCAGTCAATGAGGGCTAATTAGAAATCTAATGTGGCACTTGTAGTTTTTGTGCTTGTCTGCTACGCCATTTAGTGATGTGCAGCGCAAGTCCCTGTGTCTGGACCTCGAGGAATTGAGATAATGGACACTTGACTCTGTTCACCTTTGTTAATACTCTATTTGGAAATTAATTTTTCTTTTTCCATTTTGCATTATGCACAATATTACACCCATTAACTAATTTCCTTGTGTGTGTTTCTGGGGTGGCACGTCTGTACCATAGACTGTTATCACTTGACTCTGCAAGAGGAACTCATACAGTGTTGTACATTGCTGCCAGCTGCTGCTAAAACTGGATATATTCATTCCCAAAGCTTGCTAGTTTAATTGCCCAAAAAAAGCTCAGCTTGGGTTTTATTTTGAGGACATTATTATTCAGTGGCAAATTGGAGGGTGCAGCTGGGGGTTCAACTTAGCAGTATGTATCATTCAATTGAACTACAACTTTTAGATGCTTAAATTGTGGAATTTGTAATTTCATGATAGTTGGACCCTTGTGATTTAATCGCAGGCTCTGGAGTTTAAGCATCCCAATTGTTTTCTAGTCTACAGACTCTACAGACATTGCATAAATAAGTCTGTGATGTCCAAATAGATCAGAGTATTCAGGGGTGCCAACTATAAACACCTTTTGGTACCCCATATGTATTGGCAGTGCTGGGGTTTGGATTGAAACCCACCAAATCTCTGTCTGCCTGGTTGCAGTGGGTGCCAGTGCAGCACTTTGTATAAATCTCACATCGTTATAAAAGGACTGCATTGTCGTGAATCTATTTGCTTAACCCCTTGCATGTTAGGAGACTAAAGAAACACATGTCAGCATGTGGACATGCCCTGGAAGCTGGCAGTTGGGGGTGTAGAGACACAAATGATAGGGGCTGGTTGCCCTGGGGTTAATTAATGCTTGATTCCTCTACACAGTGTGGCTATGTCCTATGAATACAGGTGGGCAGCTCTGTTTATCGGAGAGTGATGACAGACTGCTCTGTATTACAGACTGCTATTCATCTCTCTTCCTTGTCTCTTTGTCTGCATATCATTTTCTCCACTTCTGGTCATGCCTGTTTGACTGGCTCGCAAGACTTCTCGCTTGTGTGCTGGAATGGTTTCACAGGCAGCAGGTGCAGCGGCGAGTGGGGGGCTGATTTCTTCCCTTCTCTTGTCTATTCTGCATTTCAGCATTTGTAGGTAGAAATAACCTGACAATTACAAGTCCTTAACTGCTCCATGACTGAGATAGATCAGCGTAACATTATATTTCCTCTCCAACTGTGCAGGAGGCATGACTTTGCCTTACTTTCGTACACACGCACACACACTTATTTGTCCCTGGTATATGGATATAGCTTTAGCCTTTGTCAATAAAAATAACTATATTGACACCGAGAGGGTTGTTCTATTGTAAGGCTGCTGTCAATCTTGTTGTAAGGGTGAAGTCGCATTGTTCGCCTTTGCACGCTTGTGCTGTAAAGGAATGAAAGCATGTTGTGGGGGTGGGGGAGGGCTAATTTTGTTTAGGTTTGCCTCCTGCGACCTTATGCAGCCTAGTAACACTCCTGTGCTGGCTACCAACCCACAACCAACTGCCATTGGCCTCTATCCCTGTAACCACCTCTGTTTATTTACACTAGAGCTGGCCTGATAACTCATACTAGTTTATGTTCATTAAATGAGATATGTAGTATGTACACACAGTCTTACACATTACTATGTACTTGAAGAGCTGTTAATCCTGAAATCACAGCATAGCAAATATGCTTCCTTGAGTCTGAACCTTCAGGTGCTATTTTGTCCTAATGCTCAGGGGCTACTTTTACATTTTTTTTTGTAAATAATCTTTCCAATTTTTCCAAGCACAATGCCAAATTAATTAATGCCTTTTTAGATTGCATTAGATTTTTAAACCCATTATTTCTAAGGCCATTGTTGTGCCTGTGCTGATAAGGGTTTTACTCCTGGACCTTGTCCAACATTTCTCAGTTTCACCCATGACCTTGCATTTCCTTCTTCATTGGTGACCTTAAGTGTCCCTTTCAAGTCCTTCCCTTTTGTTCAGACCTCGATCAAAAGAAATTTCTGATCTGCCCTATTTTATTTCCATGGTATTCTGGGGTTTGGAGTCGGTAGGGCGGCTTATTCATCTGTTAACCCCAGTGTTCTTGGTATTTTGGAAAGGATAAAAAATATGGCATACAGTATGTGTTCATTTACTGAAACCCACCTATAACCCTTTGTTTTGCAAATACCGAGCATGAGTAGACAGTAGCACAGATTACATTATGAAAGACAAGGATTCTGGGAGGAATATGAGGTATTAGTATTGGGGGTTCTCCCTGTCTGTAACTGTGGTGTTTATACAAATGGCCTGTAGATGTCACTGTGCCCAGACTTATATTGTGCATACTTCATACAGCTTAAAAGTGAAAGTGAAAGCTTACTGTTGTGTAAGGCCTGCATGAATCTGCTAATAAAGCACTGATATACTCTACTCAAACATAACAAATGGCGACAAGGATGGCTCTTCTACCTCTGCAGTAGCTGCACCTTTTCTTCCAAACCCTGGTGAGCTTACCATACCACCCTTGCTGTGCAATGTGTCAATGTTATTATGCCAGTAAACAAATTATATTTCCACTGACTTACAGTCAGTTGAATCCTGACATCTCTGCTAGGCCAGTTAGAATTTTTAAGGCTTGTCCTTGAGAATTTTTTCATGCCGATTGCATGACACTAGCAAATACTGTGTTTACTGCCACTATTTGCTGTCTCCCTGCACAGCATATCGATAAATAGCATCCAGATAATTAATATTGGCCCTACTACAACTCTGGCCTTTATTTCTATTTACTGATTCTTATTAATTTGTATTGTGCTCCATTTTCCTTTTTATAACATATTTCTAGAAACATCAATATTCTCATAAAGCAGATCCTTAAAACTAGCTCTGTACTATGTCTTGCACCCCTGTATTGTCCTGCATATACATGTGGAGCTATAAGAATAAAGTTATATATAAACACAATACATACATTCATATACAGTATTATGCCTTATACATCTTTATTGACCTCAGGTAAATTATTAGCTCTTTATGATGAGTTTAACATTTCACTTTGTGTATAATGATTAACAAGTGTCAAAGTGAGATCATAACACAGAATCACACCTTGCAACACTTTCTACTTAATCACTTTCACCTGAGCAAACGTGAGACACATAAATATACAAATATATTAACAATAAAACAATTCTGATACATTGTTATAAATTCAGCCAGTTCAACAGTTAACACAGCGACTTTATACAATACTCCTTTATTGTGAATTATCTCTGTAAACACAGATTTAGCTGTTGTGGTTTCAGAACAAATACAAGTGTATATGGTATTTTCCGCATGCTTTGTGATTACCCCTCCCCATTTTTTTTATATACTATGTGTAAAACAACTGGTTTTTTTTCTCAGTGTTTATGGTGTTTTGCCGTATTACCAGCTAAGCGAAAAATTATTTTAGTTTCTTTTCTCTGGCATAAAGACCCAAACAAACCGGAAAATGTGCCGCTAATATCGTTCGTATTTTGAGTTCACGTTCGATTCGAATACAAGTCGTTCGACCATTCGACCATTCGAATTCCTTCGACCGCTAAAAATCGAACGATTTCCATTCGTTCGAACGATTGTAAGCATTCGATCGAATGAAAAGCATTCGATCGAATGGCTTCGATCGTTCGATTCTAATGAAAATCATTCGATCGAAGGATTAAAATCCTTCGATCGTTCGAATCAAACGATTTTAGCGGGTGTTCGAAGTTCGCGAACTGTCCGCGAACGTTTGCATTTTTTGCCGTTGTTCGCGAACGGCGTTCGCGAACACCAAATCGGCAGTTCGCTACATCCCTAGCACTTGCAACTCTTCAGGCCATTTGTTTAAAAGAATAAGAAAATGTATATGTTAGAATTTTAATTTAAAAAACTGTGACAAACAGAATAAAGTTTGCAAATTAAATTAAAAAATGTATGTTTTGTTTTTTAAAATGAAAACAATCTGGGAAAAAGATAGAAATCTTTTCTGATTTTACAAGCAAAAGCACAAACTGTCAGCGAGATTTTATAAGGGTCAGTAAATATAGTTAATCAGGGTTAGGGTGGGTAACCCAGCGGTGCTCTGAGACACACCACAGGACGGTTAGCAGGCTGCTGTAACAAGTTTGTTTTGGTCCAAATGAGAAATTAAGTGCAGATAAGTAAAGCATGCTGCCAGAGGGCGACAAGATGTTGAGTGAATTGCTTTTAGATGAAACAAATTAAGGAACGAGGAAAGACAATCTGTTTCTTGCGTTAATAGACACGCTCCATGTTCTGGGGAAATGAAATATTTTTTGAGATGCTAATTTTATTAAGAAAGAGGGACAAATTCACCTTATATCTCCCTGTGTACAGAGGGGAGATGCAAATTACTGCTCTTTATTGGGAACAGCAGCAGAGCGTAAAAGAGGGAACAGTTCGGAAACCATTAACCTTGTGACCACCAGAGGGGTCTGCAGAGTAATACAGTACAGGGCCTAT
Organism: Xenopus laevis; assembly: GCF_017654675.1. Lineage (NCBI taxonomy): Eukaryota > Metazoa > Chordata > Amphibia > Anura > Pipidae > Xenopus > Xenopus laevis. The sequence goes on from NC_054388.1 coordinate 75,108,391, forward strand.
TCGATGAAAATAAGCTTTTTAATCATCATGGTTTATTTAGTCAAATCTCCTGTGATGAGCTTTATAATAACAGACAATATCTGCATTTTTTCTTTGGAAAAAAAATATATGTGTGTGTGTGTATATATATATATATATATATATATATATATATATATATATATATATTTTTTTAATTTTTTTTTTCTTGAATACCACTGAAATCTGAAAGGTATTCTTTTATATTAAATAAAAGGGAAAACGAAAAATGCTCTTTTGCTATGCTTAGCTCTACACAGTTTGTTTTTACAGACTTTGTTACTAGATGCAGTTTTAGCAAATGTACCTCTCTGACATTTTTTCAGATTTGTTTTTGTATTTTTCAAGTGTATTTGGTACCCAGAATTGCTGTTTTCATGACATTTTGTGGGGATTTAGCCTGGTCGTGGTCGAAAATAATGGAAGGACTAAAATTTTAAGTACAAACACGATGCACCATTAAAGAGACATTTTGCAGGGAAAATAACTACTGTACAGGTCCAGCATGTTACAAATAAACTGCGGCATTTCAAGTAGACAGAGGACCAAACAGTCCCCAGCAATCCTAATAAATTGTATCTGTCTATGGCATCTTACAGCTGCCCGTCTGCTTTTGCCAGAATGTACAAATTGCCATTTTGGGTATGCTACCGTATTTATACATTTTCTAGTTATGGAAACCTATGTCATATAATTTAGGGCAGAGCCTTCCAAACTTGTGGGCTTCCTCAGCCCCCCACAATAGTGCTTGTTTTAGAGGTATCAAAACTGAATCTCAGATGCATTAGTTCCAGTCTGCTAAAATTTCAGGTGGTTTAGACGGAACCTTGTTGTGCTGATAGCTGGTGCACTTTAATTAAAGAACACAAAGGGAGCCACACGAGCTGCAGCTTTTTTTTATCACACCTCATGTTTTGGATCACATGAACCATTTCTCAAGTGTGACAGTTCATAGTTAGGCCAAACTTTCCTTCCAAGGATAGGAAATCTAGGAAAAACATCAGATGCACAGGATCTTTTATCTTAAGATGTATGTCATTGCTTATTCTTGTGTGAAGAATCCCCGACCCCTACAAACAGTTCTGTAGTTGAAGTTCCCCTGGATTGAGTTTGAGACCCTCAGGGTTAAATAAATTATACATGAATTACATCTGGTCTCTGTTTGAAGAACAATTGCGCAGTTGATTGCTCTCCACTTAATGCATGAAATACAAAGTTAAATGGAGTTAATTTTCTATAAAGGCTTGTTCAGTTCTTGACTAAGGCTTGCAATGAAGAGATTGAAAGGTCAGCCTTTTTTATGGCCAGCCATAGAATGATCTTAGACAGATGGAAAACAAACGTAAACAAAACAAAATACTGCATTTTGATACAGCAGAATGACATTTGTTAAAATGTATGCATTAACCCCCTCTTTGTAAAAACATTTCCCATAAAGCTAAAATAAAGGAATATGCATTGGAAAAAGTAAAAGCAACAAATTCAAGGGACTGACTATCGGGATGCCCCCCTCTCTGCATTCCAAAGCACTACAGTCACATTATTATCAAAGTGTAGCATGTTACCCCACATATTCACAATTACAGCATCTATAGACCAGCTAGGTGTCCCACATTCAGTCCTCTATTTTTATTCAGGACAGATATTGCCTCCCTTGATTCATTACAGCAACCCCCTTGCGTAGGATTTGATTTCCTTCTCTCGTTCTTCCCCTTTCTTTGCCAGGGTCAAATTTGCTAAATGAAAAATATTCATGATACAATGCATCTGCCAAACGAGGAGGGCTGTTTTTCCATCATAGTGGCTAATAATGGGCTGCCTTCTTGTGACAAGCTTTTAATTACTGTATATATTTGACAGGTAATTTTTTGAGGGAGGACGGTAAAGACCCCATAAGCCTTAATCATGTGATATGTGCCTTGCACAGTTGTTCATTGACAATGCATATTTATTATTGCTACGTACATTTTCTCAGTATAATGTGTTTAATGGAAGTGTAGATCGAGGTAAAAGAAGCAACAACCAATTATTTCAGTGCATATACTTGCAGTATTTATCACCAGAGTTCAATAACTAAATAGCATGCTGCTTCTAGAACCAATCACAAATGGCAAATAGTGATGGGCGATTTTGTCCCACTTTGATTCGCTGAAAAATTCCCAAATTCACTGCAGAATTTGCAAATTGGCTAAAAATTCACGAATCTCGAATTTTGACGCCCGCGTCAATTTTGCCCCGTGCGTTAGAGTCAATTGTTGTCCGAAAAATTGTTGACTCGCAACAGTTTTGACACGAGTGACTTTTCTAACGCACGTCCAAAATTTTTTGCCACTGATGAATTTTCGCTGCAGTTTCGCAAATGTATTCGCCGGGATAAAACGTGGAAATATGCAGTGAATTCTTTTTTAAATCCTTTACTGGTGCTGATAAGTGTTTTATTTCATCCCTAGTTGGTTGTGGCTCTTCGGGTGGTTCATCAGCAGGCAATACTATTTGTTTATGCTTCTCTCAGCATCCCTCTAGGGAAGTGATCCCAAACCAGTGGGGACATGTTACTCACCAATCCCTTGGCTGTTGCTGCCAGTGGCCTCAAAGCAGATGCTTCTTTTTGAATTATTGGCTTGGAGGCAAGTTTTGGTTGCTTATAAACCAGGTGTACTGTGAAACAGACCCTCCTGTAGTCTGCCAGAGCACATAGGGGCTACCAAATAGCCAATCACAGCCCATATTTGGTACTTTTTTCATGCCTGTGTTGCTCCCCAACTCTTTTTACAACTAAGGGGCAGATTTATTAAGGGTCAAATAGGAAATTTGAATCAAATTTAAAAAAAAAAAATCGTCAAAACTCTCAAATTCAAATTATCCAAACTCGATTTGACTTTTAATTTGTATTCTAATTCTAATACTAAGATTTATCAAACCTATACCCTGGGAATAGTTAGAATTCAAACTAAGCCAATGGGAGAGGTCCAGTGACTAATTTGAAGATGTTATTAGCCTTCCTAACATTCAGGTTTTTTCAGAGAAACAACTCAATTCGAGTTTAGTCAAATTCGATTCGAGTTTTCTGGTCAGTGAAATTAGTTAGAGTATAAGATATTCAACTTTTTTTCTTAAAAACCCTCCCAAATAGAATTTTGCGTATATTCAAATTTATTAGAGTTAAAAAAGCTCACATAAATTGGAAATTTGACCTTTGATAAATGGGCTTCCCCATGTGGCTCATAGGTAAAAAAAAAGTTGGGGATCCCTGCCCTAGAGAAGGTTAATGGATTATGTTGGGAACTGTAGTTCAGTGAAGATAAAAGGCCACAAACTCAACATAGCTGCACTGACTGGAATGCACTTTTCTACTGTATTTCCTGATTTTCTACTCAGCTACCAGGTTGAATTGTATGAATTTGTCTTGTGAAATGAATAATTATGGCTGATTCCCTGAAATGTTTTTTTCCTCTTGTTCTGGCTGGTCTAAATTGTATCTGTATCGAGCTGACCTTTTAATGGGTGTCAGTCTGTTTTAGTTTGAACAATTTATTTTCCCATTGAAGGCTACTCTCACTTTCCATTAACTACAGTCTGGCCTGCCACTCTGGTTGGCTGAAACCAATATGCCATTTGTAATTCATTTAAACAGTTAATATTTCTGTCCCAGAATTTTCAGAGAAAGTCTAGGTGACAGTCTATGTGTTGTGTATGGATACTAGCCATGCCCTGGTATAGGACAGCTTGGGGCCTGGGTGGTACATAGGATCTGAGCAGCCTAAGCATAATTTCTGGTCCACCCAGCTTGTGGCTCAGAAGCATTCCACATGATAGGGTAAGCATATTGCAAAGTTAATTGATGATATAATTTTTCAGAATTTGGTCAGGGACCCCCATAGCCCAAAACAAAGTTAAAGATATAGGAAAAAATTGGGGTATGAGCCATATTCTTAATAATATCTAGAAAACCAAATAATTGTTCAACCTAAACCATACCTCCCCACTGTCCAGTTTTCTGCGGGACAGTCACAATTTTGACAGTTTAGCCCTCAGTCCCGGATTTTTATTAAAAAGTCCCAAGTTTCTTTTTGATCTCCCGCACTGATGCCAGAAAAAGATACATTTGTAATAATTTAAGATACCAAAGATACAATTGTAACTATTTAAGATAAGCAAGTCTTGGAGGAACTGAGACTAGCATCTTAAAACTCAATGTTACCTTCATTAGCAAAACTGCTATAACACATAAAACATGGACCTAAAACTCCCAGAAATGTGTTAAAACTTTCATAACCTGCCAAATTTTGTAAATCAGACATGGTAATTAGGGGATGTGACCCTAAAATAGGCGTAGTCAGAAAATTCACAGTGCTGCACTTTGCAGATCTTTTTGACCTTCTGTCTATTTTTCAAATGTTGGGAGGTATACTAAATCTCCCATAACTAAACAAGCTGGATTTTCAAGTGTATCTAGGAGATCAAATAGATATTCACTCAAAACCTTTCTATAACTGGCTTTCAAGCTGAGTACACCTGACAGGTGTCTCACAGTGTAGGAACCACTGTTCTAGAGGTATTGGGGGAACCACCCACCCCTGTATATGCAGAATGCAAATGGCTGGAGATGAAATCACATTGCGATCATTGCATAAAGGAAAAGCATGAAAAGAGGCACAGGATGCCAACCTGATCATCTCATGGCATTTGCGTTGCTTGAAGTCAGACCCAGAAGGCTGGACAACTAGTCCTCGCCCAGGTTAGAACACTGCAACCTTTGCTGCCAGTCCAATTATCCTTATTATAATCTGCCATAGGTTGGTAGAAATATGAACAACAAAGAGAAGTTTTCATCAGAAAGTGCATGAAGTAGGTTACATAATTCATACAATTTGACCCAAGGGAGGATCATTTGTAGAGCTAAATGCTTTCCTGAATTATGATTAAGATTATTCCTTAATAGGAACAAGAGTAATAGTGACAGTTTAGAAAAAAACAGAATCTGAACCGTAACCCACCTGATTACAACACCTGTTTATTTATTACAGTATGATTTTTTATAGTTGGACTTTTAAAGGGGAAAAACACAATTTTTTTTAAGAAAAAATCTTCGAGATTTATTAAACCCCAATAGTGTTAAAAGTCCAAATAAAAAAGTACTCCAACTCAGACCTGCTGAATTCATGTAGAAGTCAAATACAAAACTCAAGTAGCAAATACAAAACTCTTTAATAAAAAGTTGCCCACCTCAGAATATGGGACCATGGGAAGGACAATGCCATTTTTTTAATGGTATCTATAATTATTGCAGTATGCAGGAGCATTTCCCTTTTCAATTTTCTATTTTTAATTCACCTTCCTATAATGTTCTACTCAAACTTGGACATACATACTGTATATCACTGGAAATTACTGGAAACTAGTGCTCATTATGTTAATTCGAAAATATCTCTCATCTCTTGTGATATTTACTTCCACGAAGTATAGGCATGTTTATACCTAACAAGGTCACTAAGGCATTCATGGAGCCCAGGGGCAATACTATTTTGCTAAACTGAGTATCCTACTCCAGGTTTTCAAGCACACATTAGGAAAACACTTCAAAGAAAAAAATCTTGCAATTTACAGTGCTTAAAGGAAAGGTATCTGCCATTTTTTTCGCCATATATAGATGTTGGTTGTACCCTTATTGTGTACATTAAACTTACCTTATTTACATTTGTATCTATATTTGGAAGCTACCATACTACTTGCCTTAACAGAGATATTCTCTATTATTATTGAGTATCAAACAGACATTCCTAGAGCAGTTCCTAGCGTCAGGAGCCAGCGTTTTGTAAGATGCTGGGAGTTCTAGTACACCTACAGTATGATACAAAACCCTATCATCCTATCCCTGTCATTATAGTCCTTCATGAACCCTGAAATCCTCTGTTTCAGCGTTTCAGTCCACTCTATTCCTTTGTTGAGCTACTTCTTCTTCCATGGCTGACTGAGTGGGTAAATGTCAGTTCCTGGGATATATTTCAGAAGAAGTATAAAATGCATTAATCCAGAACAGGCTTCCAAGGCATGTCCCTGCATTTCCCTAAGGTTTGACGCTATGTCCCCAGCAGTTGTCAGTATTTTTTTAATACACTTGGAAGGGTTTTTGGATCTATTGTATGGGGAAAAAATATTGAATGGGTTTCAGGATTGCCCATTGTGATGGAATACAGAGGCTATTATGCAGGTGTGCGCTGCAGTTTTGAGTCCCTTGATAGCACTGAAGGATTCCATCATTAAATGCATAGTGGCTCATGATTTCTCCTTTTTGCAGAGTGCTTGGAGATGGAAATGGAAACATATTGTGTATTATGTCTGCGCAGATGTTTTCCTCGGCTCCGTATCATGCAAAACTCAGGCAAATTATTATATTGTGCTGCAGAAGCAGCTTGGCTTAAAGGCTGCCATTATTACAAGCTGCGGTCTACAGTTTAGTTCTCCGTGTCTCTATACAGAAAGGTCAAGCTTGTCATTGGTTATAATGAGAGCAAAGCTACTAATTACACAATGCAATTTAGTACATTGGAGAGCAGGTAATTTTTGAGAAAGTGATGAATATGTAATGATGATGACACATTGGCCATTTTATTGTGATGCAATAAAGAATGTTTTGCGGCAGAGACTGCGTTTGATGTGCTCCATCCATACCCTTGTTTATTGACATTGGCCATTTTATCTACCTGCCACTTTCTGTTTATTTCAACAAGTGAGAGTGCCAGTTTTGGAGTTTTTCAGCATTAAACGGCACCTGTTGGGCTAAAATGTTATCCCTGACAAAATATAACAAAATAAAGCCCACACTCCAGTTTTTTTTAAAAAATTGCCCCCCGCCAGTAGTAGGACATGTAATGGTTTTATGGGTCAGAAAGTAGGCGTAACAATATTGGTGACAATTTAATGCCATTTTTTTTTAGTTTGACATAATTAGGGGAAGGAAAATGGGTTATTTATGAGAAGTGCAAGGAAAGCCAAATTAACAAAGTATACAAAATAGTGCCCTCGTGAAACTGGAGTGAAGCTTTTGTATATATAGTGTTCTTTTTATGGCAATTCAGTACCATTAATCTTCTTTACTCCAATTCTGCGATTTTTGCAATCAAATAAGATCTCAGCGTTTTTTTGTAAATAAATAACCGTGCCATTTGACAGTGTTCTTAGCTGAGAACAAAGAACAGTGAACCACTATTTTTTCAGGCAGAAATATCCTTGTGGGTACTAATAAATAACACTACAAGCTCAAATTGACTAGTGGGTGCAGGTTCTGTTCTGAGCCACCCAGGGTACTAAAAGTGATGTTTCTTCCATTGACTTATACTGAAGAATGCCGCATAATTTTTAGTTGGGCTTTGAAGTTCCACTACTGTTGGCATCACATACATCTTGCCATCCTTCTAGGCTAATATTTAAGTATAGAGATACAGTGTTAAAATAAAAGTGTACTTTTCTATTGATTGTCTGCTTTAGATCTTATCGTAGAATACAATACCTTTTATTATAAGTTGATTATACAAAGTTGATCAACCTGCCTGACGTGTATGGGATCTTTTATCTGGAAACCCATTATCCAGAAAGACTCCCACAGATTACATTAATAAAATAATCCAAATTATTAAAAATGAATGACTTTTTCTCTGTAAAAAAATAAAATCTAATTAATCCTTGGGATCAAAACCATCTTATTGGGATGATTTCATGTTTACATTATTTTCTAATAGACCTAAAGTATAAAGATCCAAAGTACGGAAATATTTGTTATCCGTAATCCATTATCTGGAAAACCCCAGATACAGCATTCTGGATAACTGGTCCCATACGTGTAATTGCATAAAAACAGATTAGTTGTAATGGGTGGGGAGTTATAGCAATTGTTTAATCAGTGCAATAATCCTGACCTAACTGGTTAGTAGAACAACATATAAGTGCGGTAAATATTCACTATATTCATTATTTGCAATGTGGTTTTCAGTAGACTATTCCTCAGCAGGGGTCCCCAACCTTTTTCCACCTGTGAGCAACAGTCAGATGTAAAAATATTTGGGGTGCAACACAAGCATGAAAAATGTTCCTGATTGGTGCCAAATAAGGCCTGTGATTGGCTCTTGGTAGCCCCTATGTTGACTGGCAGACTACAGGAGCCTCTGTTTGGCAGTGCACCTGGTTTTTATGCAACCAAAACTTGCCTCCAAGCCTGGAATTCAAAAATAAGCAACTGCTTTGAGGCCACTGTGAGTAACATCCAAGGGGTTTGGGAGCAACGTGTTGACTTCAGGAGCCTCTGTTTGGCAGGACACCTGGTTTTTATGCAACCAAAACTTGCCTCCAAGCCTGGAATTCAAAAATAAGCACCTGCTTTGAGGCCACTGGGAGCAACATCCAAGGGGTTGGAGAGCAACATGTTGCTCATGAGCTACTGGTTGGGGATCACTGCGGGGTCATAGGGGCTAAATTGCACCAGTGCATCCTCCCAAAGCAACCAGATCTTGACCTTCATTTTTGAAATGTTTAAAAAAATATCCTAATATATATAATGGTGCTAAACTATAGTTTTTCTTTAAATTATTTAACTCAGTTGTAGATGAATATGCAATGACATTTTAAAATTGGAATTTATAAGCAGTTTATTCTCAAACCGTCTGCATTTTTACTTGGATGTTAGAGGATCCCCGCGTGTCCTGAGTCACATTACATAAACATTCTGATCAGCTATTATTTTACCCAGCCAGATAAGGCTTCTCTGGAAACCATATACATTGTAATATCAGCAGGATAGTTATTTTAAACAGCTGTGGATAGGTTGCTACTAACATGTACTGATAGAAACAAATCAACAAAGAGTTCACTCTGTAAGGCCTGAATACACAGCAACCTTCTTGGTTCCAGTTCTGCAGGTGTTAAGGTGTGCTGTGTTTCCATTACAGAAATTTCTGAAGTGTGTGTCCTGTAACAGAAGGCTGACATATATTATGCCTCCTGCGCAAACTGTTTTGATTGCTGCCTAAATTAGCATGCTGTGAGCAGAGGAGGCTTTATACACACAGAAAGGCACGCATCTAATTTCGTAGTGCAGACTCGGAGCTGGAAACCTGCTATTTCATGGTCTATCTCCTTGCTGATTCAGCACCTCGCTGCCTGTTTACAAATGAAAAAAGTTTGATTTGTATTAAATGTGATAGACAGCATGATATTCCGGATAGAAATCTGCTAATTGGGTGATAAAGGGAGATGCAAGTTTTATAGGTCGGATTAAAATGTTTGCACCAAGAGGATCAATTCCCTAAATTTAACTGAATCTACAATTGCTCAGAGTTCTCTTTTGATATATCTTTTGACATAAGCGTTTTATTAAATACTGTCTGTTAATATCATGAACGTGTAACCAGAGTAATATAGTGTTTATAAAATAAATGGAAGAATGAAATAACACCCATTTTAAACAGCAGCGTTGTGTGAATACTTGCCTTGCCTTCCATTAAATATTCACAGTGAACACATTAGTGATATCTTATTGCAAATGTACATTATAAACCTAGATAATGCACATAGGAGCTGGCTCCATAGGAATTCATACAAAGATACCATTGCTCTTGTTTCCTTATCTTCTAGAAAAGTTAAACTCAGACCATCATAATATCTTTATCTAATCTTTCTCATATTTATATGATAAAATAAGAGCTAGAGAGATCCTATACTGTTCTTTTCTAAATCAGAGAAAAAAAGGGCAATTTAAAATCCCATTTTCAGGATGCAAAAGGCAAGATGTTCATCTTTATGTAATGTAGGTAATGTAAATACTGTATACTGTATGTGTCAATCTTGAAACGTGATCCTTTGGAATCAGGAATTAGGAATTACTCCGTTTTATGATTAGGGTCACTTAAAATGCCAAGTACCAAATTCTGCTAGGGTATACACATTAGATTTGGGTTATTTGTAAGTACAACTCCAGGGGCTGAAAACTCATTTTATGTAGGCCTGGTGTTTGATTGGAATCATACATCAGCTCTCTACACCTGTTGTGGTTGGTGACTTACCTTTTGTATAAAATCGTTGTAGTGTTAGTATTAATATGTACGTTTCATTCTCTAGCTGGTTCTTCGCCTGGCTGATGGCCACAGACTGTGCTGTCTATTGAAGGGAATCTAAGTGAAAACTGTCCACAATTAATTGTGCAGTTTATAATGCAGTCTTTGAGAGACAATAAAATGAACATTGCTGTAGAGGTGCAAGGAATTGAAACTCTAATCAAGTTCAAATGAACCAGTCCTAACAAAAATAGAATGTAACATTACCATAAAAGATTGTTAAGTTAGTTAACATGTTGGGAAAAACAGATTTAATGAAGGTTGCTTTATGGTGAAGCAAGGCTGCAACTTTTTACATTTATTAAAATTCTCATGTCCAATATACCCTGTCAGTCACCTAAGTTCTGAGCGAGCTACAGGAGCTGTAGAGACCTATGACAGCTTCCAGCTGGGATGATTGACACACTGGGTGGTGGAAATGCAAAGTAAACCAGAATTCTTAGCATCTCATTGTATTTGCAGATATTATGAAAGTTTAATGTACACCAGCCAAATTAAAGGCAAAATTGTTGTTGACACTCAAATGTGCACATTGCAAGCAATTATCTCGGTGTAAAACATTCACTTTTTCCAGCTATTTTATTGAGGCTTTATATACCAGTACTGCCGGGACCAATGGCCTGACAATTTAATTAAAATGGACTGAAATGGACAGTACGGCTGGTCCTTGTGTGTCTAGCACTCTGGGGCTACCCTGGATTCCTGTGCAAGAGCTGCCGACATTCACAGCATACTCATTTATAGAAAGGCATAAAATATTTATGAATTGAGCACTGGCGCAAGTGTTGGCTAAAGCTGTCAGGTAATGGCCCCCTAGTGCCTAATTGCCCAGAATGCTGCCATTCATAATTCTACCCGCAGGCGACCAGTGAAAGCAAACTACTACTTGTACTGGATATGTTTACTGATCAGTGATACTACAATAGCCACTCAGTTAATGGTGATATTTACTTCTGAATGTAAAGTAATTATAGTAGCAGGGCAAAGCTAGAGCCAACATGACATACGTGCCAATATGAATTTTACTCAACAGACTGCAGTGTGTGTATGTACTTTATGCCACTGTAGGCAATATCAGGGAGATACAAGGTGTGTCTGGAAGTGTGGGTGAAAACAATTCCCAGTATGTTGCAAAGTGTTGTGGTTGGTTGGGGGGGGGTTGCTGTAAGATGTAGTTCAGCAAGAATTAAAGGGATGCTTTTTGTGCTTTATTCAGCCTTTGTGGGTTAAGCTGTATTGTGCAACATGGGAACATTTTTGCAGCACAGAATTATTGATTAAGTTCTTCTTTGGTGTTGGTTGTATTTCTCTTGTGCATGTGCACTATGATTGTGAATAACCATGCAGCATTCACTTTGTCAGCAGGATCCAAAACAAGCGGCAGTGAGGAGAGTCACCAGCCTGAGCCATACCTGAATTTTTATCATAACCATTAACCAGAATGCCTTATCATTATTGCATATATCTACCTTCAAACAAACTCTCTACCTCTGCTCCTGGCCTTCAGTCACCTGTTTCTGCCTCCGTATTTCCATTGTTCATGTTTGCTGGGGTGGGTAGTCAAGGCATGGTCCCTGCTAGTGTGGGTGCACCTATGGCTGTCAATTTTTCTGTAGTGGACAGCAGCTTGTTGGTATTGTTGATGGCCAGGGACAGAAGGGAGCAATGTAGTGGTCATTTCATGGTGGGGGCTGCAGGGAGATGAGACATCAGTGGCCGCCGCCTGTGGATGGCTTGAGTTGTGGGTTGGACAATGACTTTCTGATGGTTCTGGTGATATTCTACCTTTCATTTTGGGCTTATCATTCCAGGACATTCTGAGATGACAGAGATTCCTTTAGGGAATATAAAGATGGCCACTTTATAGTGGCCTGGCACTAAGCCTTTGATTAGTTACATGGCTGTCCCCAGCTTGAGAGTAATAAAAAACATTGTGTGTAAATCTGGTTGCTGTTACAGTGTATTTAGATTGCTAACAAGATACCTCCCTACCCTGTCTACTGCTACAGGGCATAGGCCTCAGAAGTGTTTGCTCAGCAGCTTGTTCATAAATTGGGCAGGTCTGCTGTGCACAATCAGCCCACGTCACAGTGAACTTTAGCATACCTGCAGCCTTCTCTCCCACAGCATTCTCTCTCGAACTTCTGCCTTCAGCAATAGAATGGCACAACTAAGTACTGTACAAGCAATACATTAAACAATGCTGGCACACACCAAATATAGGGGTAGGAAGGTATGGATTAAATTATTAATTAAAAGGATTTTTTTTATAGTAAAAGGCATATTTATAAGAAATATTTAATAAATTATATATCTAAATTAACACAATGAAGCACTTATTAAAAAACATAAAAAATTTCAAGGTATCTTCCAATTTGAAGGCGTGTTTACCTTATTGTCTTTCAATTGCATGCCTTCTCTTCATAATTTCATAGATGCATATTAATTGGGACAGTAGGTGGTTCTTCCATGTACTGTACTTGTTACATTAGAAAAAATCATATTTTGTCAAACACCAGTGGCAATGTTATTTGCCTTTGTAGGTGCCAGCCCCTATTTGTATGTATTAAGAGTCCATTTATTTTTTGTTAGTCTTTGATTTCTGTTTTAAATTTGGCACATTGATTTGCTTTACTACAAAACCTTACAACCCATGCATCATCGGTAATGGCAAAATAGTCTCTCTCCAGCTATCAGTCTCTCCCTGGCTTTGTTCACTGGGTGTGCTTATTGTGGCAAAGTTAAGATTGTGACTTGGGCCTCAGTGGATTTTTCAGTTCTGATTGTAGCCAGAAAGGTCTGTCTAGCAGCTTGTGGCTTCCTGACTGTGGGTCTACAGTTCCAGTGAAATGAAAGTTTCTCTGATAAATGCTGTGCTTTAAAGGAGACGTCATCTTAATATTCAACGTTATTTTAGGTTGGCTTATACTTTAATTATTTGCTGGGTACAGATTTGAATGTCTAGCACTGTTTTGTCATGGCCTGATGACATCTGTCTGCTGTCACATGTGGCTGGCATTGGGTTACTCACTTGAGCTGAGTGACTATTTTTAATGCAGCCTGGAACTTTGTTGCTGTTGCTTGTGGGAACTGAAAATTACTGAAATGACTACACAATCCAAAGCATCCAGAGAAGGGTCTACAAATGTGGACATGCTAAATATGACAAACATTGCCAGCGGATAATGGATGCTCTGAATTGAACCTTTTGTTGTAGAACTGCCATTCCCATCATTGTTAGGAAGGCAGAGTAAAAGTCCAAACTGGAAATCACACACATGTGGGGTAAAGGCTGTAACTCTGGGTATTTGATATTAACATCTTATTATAGCATATTCTTGGCTACCATACCAGTCTGTGGTGCTTCACTATGGTTCCATTGGTACAGGCTTTGAATATATTTTATTATGACATGGGAAGTTCATAAATAATTTACAAAAATGGGCACTTGTAATTAGCTTTCAACAATCTAGCAAATGAAAGCAAAGATCTGATTTAGCACCTATGTTTGTGAATCAACCCTATGATCTGTAGGTTTTAAAAACACTGTGGAAGGATTTAAAAAAGTATGCTTGTCTGCTACCTAGTCAACGAAAGTTGCTTGAATTTCAGTATACAAGTATGGGATTTGTTATCCGGAAACACATTATCCAAACAATCTCCAAATTATGGAAAGGTTGACTCCATTATAATCAAATAATCCAAATTTTTAAAAATTATTTCCTTTTTCTCTGTAATAATAAAACAGTACCTCATACTTGCTCCAAACGAAGATACAATTGAATCCTTATTGTAAGCAAAACCAGCCTATTTGGTTTATTTAATGTTTACATGATTTTTTTTAGTAGCCTTAACAAAGATCAAAATTATGGAAAGATCCATTATCCAGAAAACCCCCGGTCCAGAGCATTCTGGATAACAGGTCCCATAACCATATAAGCAAATTAAATTAGCCAACCTGCTGCAGGGAGGCAGAAAAAAAACTTGGAAATGGCAAAACAATTACATAATTTAAGAACATCCATGATACGTGTTTAATCAGTGTTGATCTGAGCACAAAAGAGAATATTGATTTCTTTTGATCACACGCAATACTGCATTAATTAGAATGCAGTCAAGGAGAATACATTTCATATATTTCATTCACATCAGCAAGTCTATATTCTTTCACCTTCAAACTCCAGATTTCAATTTGTATTATTGCAAACCAGGCTTTAATAGTATCCCTGCAATTTGATTTATGAAACATGCCACGATGGGTGATGGAGTGCTACCTGGGTGAGTGCTTCGGCTCTATTATGGCTGCAGCACACCTTTCCAAGTGGACGTGCTGATTTAATGAAGAGCTGAGCAGTTTCCGCCTGGAGACCAGAAATTATGGAAGTGCCATGACATTTAAAAGAGAAGAATTAACTTTTTTCTTAGGGAATTACCAGTGGGTTTTTATTTTGGCAGTAATGCCCGTCCGAGCAGAAAAATACAGTCTCTGTGATGATTTCAAATTGGCTGCAGCCTTAACTAATTGGTCAAGGTGACTTTCAGCTTACAGGGAAAATAAAGTTTTACTGGGAGCTCAAAGTGTTCATGCTTAATGGCACCCAGAGATTTTACTTTTTTTTTTAAAAGACATTTTAATTCATAATTGTGCTTAAGCATTTTCTTTAGTTATGGCAGAGGAATGCCAACAGCTGAATCTGGTTGACCTTCAAATACATTTACTGCATGTCTTCAACTGTATTTTTGGTTGCCTGAAATACTTTTTCAAGCAGTTTCATATTTTTGGGGCACGTAGAGATGTTTACCATTCAGTTCTTCAATAGGTTTAAGGAGAGCTGTACATAGGGTCGTCACCTGGCCGGTATTTTACAGGCCTGGCCTGTAAAATTGATGGTTGATCCCAATGTTATTAATAGGGAAAAAAGATAAATATATAGGAAGGCCGGTATTTTTTTCCAGAAAAGGTGGTAACCCTAGCTGTACACCTAGAAGGATCAAGCTGGACATACACAGAAAGATATACCCTGGACACCTACTGTTGGCCCCATTTTAGCTGAACTGAATATTCTGTCCTCTGACCAATGATTGAGTCTTATGCACAGCCGTTGACTTCATGGTCCAATGTGGGTTTCCACTGATGGGATTTTCTACCTGTTCCAGCTAATACCTTAACCTATAGTTCCCTAAGCTGTTTAAGGTGTTATTATTCTCTTTAATGCAGTGAAGTTTCTTCCCACAAAAGAAAACCGTTATAAAGTGGGTCACAAAACTGATCATAAGCCTTTACATGGTTCCTCTAAGAAAAAAGCGTAAGAGATCAAACCTTTAACAAACCCTTCTATATGTGCATATTTTGTCCCAGGAAAATTGTTGACATTTAGGGGCAGATTTATTAAGGGTCGAAGTAAAAATCCAAACTAAAAAAATTTGTTTACGAGCTATTTTTGTGTACTTCGACTATCAAATAGGCCAAAATTCGATTTGAATTTGAAAAAAATGTAATTGTGTACTGTCTCTTTAAAACTTCGTCCATTCACCATCTAAAACCTGCCGAATTGCTGTTTTAGCCTATGGGGGGTCTCCTAGAGTCAATTGTTGGACTTTGAAAAATCCAAGTTTCTTTTTGAAAATCGAATTCAATTGAATATGATCTTAATTTGATTCGAATATGCCCTCTTCACCCGCAGAAAAAAAACTTAGATTTTTATAATACATTTCAGTTGGTCTTTTTTTTTTCGGAGTTATGGGAGTTAAAAAAAACTCCCACTACTTCAAAATTCAACCCTTGATAAATCTGCCCCTTAGTGTAAGTGATCTCTGTCAACAGGTCTCAGCTTGGCTGGGGACTCATTACCTGGAAATCAAAAAAAGATAATGTTCTCTGCCCATTTATAAATTTGGTTATTAAAGAATCCCTTTGTAATCTAAAATGTCCTGTTAGTTGAAGGATACATTTATAAATGAAATGCTGTTGCATCAGAGACATACCAGCTTCAACAGAAACCGTCTACAGACTCAACTATTGTATAGAAGTGCATTACCTCCTTCCCACCATGTTGGTAGTTTTTTAACCAGCTTAAGATAGAGTGGTGTTTGCTTTAATTCAGTGCTATTCTTCTTCCTTGTTGGGGATCCTATCTAATCTCATAGAAGACATGTTTGACACCCAAATTATATTAAAATGGAAATGCCATAAAAAGATTATGAATCCCGTGGGCCGTGAAAAAATGCCTTTGAGGACCACATGAGCATCCAATTGGGCAGCCCTGTGCTAATACAGGTATTGAATCTGTTATCCGGAACTTGTTATCCAGAAAGCTCCGAATTATGGAAAGGCTGTCTCCCACAAACTCCATTATAATCAAATAATCCAAATTATTAAAAATTATTTACTTTTCCCTGTAATAAAAAAAAGTACCTTTTACTTGATTCAGATTCAAGATATAATGTATTCTTATTGTAAACAAAACCAGCATATTGGGTTTATTTAATGTTTGCATGATATTCGAAAAGACTGAAAGTACAAAGATCCCAATTACAGAAACATCTGTTATCCAGAAACCCCAGGTCCTGAGGATTCTGGATAACAGGCCCCATTCCTGTAATTATTTAATGAGATCAGATTGTCAGGATGCTGTTTTATTCTCCTTACCTGCCTGCTTGAAAGTCAAGGAATTAACCCACCTGCTTCAACTGTGCATTTGGCAAATAGATCTTTTATAGTCCTATTTATCTTCTTTACTGCCTTCTAATCCTAAAGTGGCTTTCTACATTGTAAAATTAGCTATAGATGCAACTATCCATCTGCTGAACTAAAATTCCTGTCTTCCTCATCCCAGCAACAGAGGGTCATGAGATTTGTAGTTCAATAATAGCTAGAAGAATTTAGACATGATATTGCAGTCTGAAATAAATACATAGCAGAGGTGATCTAATCGTCTGAAACTTTGGCAGTGCAGGAGTCCCATTGGGCAAGGTTTTTGTTTTGTGCTTCATTATGCTGGGCTTAATAATAAGGGTCCCTGGGTGTCGGTGTCAGCTGTTTATTGTTCATTTGAGGAGCCTTTGAGCAAAGAAAAACTTCTGCAGTAAGAAATCTTTTGTGCCACGAGACACCAAATGGGCTGGTAGTACAGACTGCACAGATAAAATACTATACAATGTTAGCGCTTATTCCGATCTTACCTTGCATATAATCTTGCTGATACAGAGCAACCAGGGTGTGGATTTATTAAATAGGGAAAAGCTTTCCAGTGGGGCACAACTCTAGTTTTTTTTACATTATTCAAGTTATTATTTTACTGTGTCTGGAAAAAATTAAAACCTCCCCCTCTATGATTGTTTTGCCTTAATAAAAGGAGCTTGAGCATTGCTGTAACTAAAGAATTAATAAGATAAATGTAATTCTTATTGCAGCACCCTTTGCTGGACAAAAAACACTCCTCTGAAGAGGTGAAACCTAATTACTAGTAAGGACAGTGGATCTCATTTCAGTGGCACTGATATTTAGACACAAACATTCATGTTTCGTAGCTTTATTTCCCAGGTGCAAATGAATGGCACCACTATTGCTTTCATACATGAAATGTCTGTGCCACCTTGGGTCCTGGCAGGGCTGGTCCTATCAAATGTGGGGCCCAATTGGGACCATGTTGGCGGGGCCCCTAGACAAAGTGTTGCTGGCTACTGACACACCAAGTATTTAGGAAAATAAGGGCATACAGGCACAAAATAGAAAGGAAAGGGGCAGACAAGGTAAGAGAGTGAGAGGGATGAAATAGGGGCACATAATAGGGGCACACAGGGTAAGAGAGAGAGGGAGGAAATAGGAGAGTGGACTGGGTCAATTAGTTTGGGGCAGGCTGGGCCGATTCAGCTTGGGAGCAGGCTTGGTAGGATTGGGGGCAGGCAGGGCCTATCAAGGTTGGAGGAAAGCTGGGCCTATGAGAGTTGGGCGCAGGCTAGACCTATGGAGTTGGGGGATAGGCTGGCTTATCAGAGTTGGGGGTGGGCTGGACCTATGGATTTGGGGATGGGCTGGACTCTCAAAGTTGGGGGCAGGCCAGGCAGCATCATGTGCTGAGGGAAATATTATCTTTGCTGCCCTGTGGTGCGGGGCCCCCAGAGGTGCGGGGCCCTATTGGGCCCAATTGGTCCAATAGGCCTAAGGCCGGCCCTGGGTCCTGGTTTCAGTTCCAGTCAAGTGCTGCGCAAAGGTCTTTTAATTAATTTTGTATGAGCAAAAACTGCTGTAAAATGTGCACAGTGATTATAATCTGGTTCCTTTGTACAGGTATTCGACCTGTTATCCAGAATACTCGGTACCTGAGGGTTTACTGATAATGGATCAATGGATAATGAATCATGTAAACATTAAATAAACCCAATAGGCTGGTTCTGCTGCCAATAAGGATTAGTTATATATTAGTTGAGATTTTTTTATTCATATTTTATTACAGATGAAAAGGAAATCATTTTTAAAAATTTGAAATATTTGGATAAAAGGAAGTCTAATGGGGTTATTTACTAAACTCTGAATGCAAAAATCATGAGAAATTTTTGATTTTTTTTTATGAAATCGGACTTTTAAAAAATCAGGAATTTTTCAGAATTTATTAAACCCAGAGGATGGAAAAGACTGAATCGGGAAATCCGGCATCTCAGACCTGTCGATGTTGCATATAAGTCAATGGGAGAAGTCCCAATCATTTTTTGATGTGCGATGCATTTCGTGCAATACCCCAAAGTTTTTGGAGTTTTCTGCCAAAAATCTTGAGTTTTCTGGTGAAAAATCCAAAAAAACGTGAAAAAATTTAATAATAAATAAACGTAAAAAACCCAAGCTGATTTGATCAGAGTTTGTAGCAGAAAATATTGAGATAAATTTGGACTTTGATAAATAAAGAGAAATGGCCTTTTTCTAATTTGGAGCTTTCTGAATAATGGGTTTCTGGATAAAGGATCCCATACTCGTATTGGTTTAAAGTTAGACATATGACATAACTTAAAGCCCCTCCGATGCTAAAATTAAAATTAATACTTACTATCTTTAAAAATGGCCCCTTTATTGGAGCTTGCAGTAAATCTGCTACAATCCTTGTCTGTGTTTCAAATGAGCGGTGGGTGTGACCTATTAGTCCCTACCAGAGGCACAGTAGGAGGGAAAGAGCCAATCACAACCCTACAGTCAAGCAAGCAAAAACAGGCTGCAGTCCCCTATCAGATCCATCTAATTGCTGATTGATTCTTATCCTAAGTGTGCCGAGTCCTGCTGGGTCCCCTGTACAGCCTGGGAAAGGAGGCGGAAGCAAGTGGAACAGATGGGTGGTTCTAGTAGGGGTTTGCACACATTTTCAATAAATTATCCTAAAACACTACTTTTTGAAGAACCACAAATGCACATGCAAGAGAAAGTTGGCTAATTAGTTTCTCTGTAGGTAGTGGGGTTTTTCCCCCTTTCACATTTCAGTTTATTCTGCATTAAGGATTTACTGTTTAACTTGAAAATATATATTTTATCTGTGTGAAGGAATCATTTAGAGAACTCCCAACTCCCTACTGCAATTTCAGCTGAAATATCCCTCATAGGGTCACTTTTTCACAAACTGTATGGATCAACTTAACAAACAGAGGGGGTGATAGGTAAGTAGACAACGTACATTATACCACAACATATGGATTGCAGAGCTTCCCTAAAGCAACATCTCTCATTTAGCACAAGTCCCTTTGGAGAACATGTTTGGCTTGAAGGGGGATGCAGCCTCCATTAACTTGCAAGGTGGAGATAATTCTCCCATCGAGGAGCTTTACAATCACTTAGGGAGCTAGTTATACAAGACTGATAGTACACATCTTATTGGGAGTATTGGATTGTTTGTGTTTCCTTTTTGCTTCCCCCAAGCCATGAATACATTTTCTTAGTTGCATTTATACATTAACAGGTCTCAGAATTCACTTTGTTCAACTCTAGGGCTGCCCAGCTCCAGGCCTAAGGGCTACAGCAAGCCAGGTATTAGGTTTAGGAAAGCAGAAATATATTTAAACATTGTCAAAGTCTACTGCTGAACATCACTGTTCTTTTGTGAAACATACAGATGTGCCAGGATTTAAGGGAGTAATGTTGTTGCAGGGGACATTATTAAACACTGTATAATCAACTATGCCATGTTTGCTTGTTCCATTAATAGTACTTTTCAGCCCAAAACGGCTTTAAAGGGTCATTCACGTTCACTGTCACATCTAGTTTGTTACAGAATGTCGTATTCTTAGCAACTTTTCAATTATGCATCAGTTTTTAAAATTTTGTATAGGTTTTTTTTTTATTATTTACCTCCTTTTCTGAATTGTTTTTCAGCTTTCATATAGGGGTCACTGACCCCAGCAGCCAAAAATAAACTATTACTCTTTGAGGCTATAATTTTATTGTTATTGCTACTTTGTATAACTTATCTTTTTTTTATTTAGGCTCTCCTCTATTCATATTCCTGTCTCTCTTTCAAACTACTGCCTGGTTGCTGGGTTAAATTGAACCCTATCAACCAGACAGCTGCTGAAAAAAAATTGTGATAATTAAAATACAGAAATAATAAAAAAAAGACCAGTTACAAAATGCCCCTTAAAATATCACTCTCTACATCATACTAAAAGTTAATTCAAAAGTGAACAACTCCTTTAAGTCTTTTTTTGCGCTTGAAATAACAAACCTGGTACAGATACAGCCAAATAATTCAGAGCCATATCTCCAGCCTTGCAGGCAGCTTGTTTCAATCTTGTTAGATCTCATCAGCCCAAGATATTGGTACATGGCTTTTGAGGGGATATGTCTTGGAAAGCAGCGAAGCAGAGAAACCACATTTATACAAGCTTTACACTGCATGTCTTGCATTGTGGAGGACTCTTTGGAAACCTTTTAGCCCTTGTGCCCCAACCAGGTTGGTTTCTCTGCTTCACTGCAAGTTTGCATATATGGCTCTGATAATGGCTGTATCTGTGCTATTAAACCAGTAGTTCTGTAAAAATAATGAAAATTAAAGAACTGCACCACTATTATTTGAACTAATTGCTTTAAAAGACTACAACTAATTAAAATATGAATTTTAAATGTATAAATGCGGCAAAACACAGTTGTCACACTTCCGTGAAATTCAATGGTATTTTGAAAGATTGTAATTAGTAAGTTGTTTTTTGCTTGATTGTGTGTGTTTTTGTCAAAGGGGTTGGGGTTAAAGAAAAGTCTCTTTTTGTTTTAGCTGTGATTTCCCCTCTCTTGAATTTTAAGAAATTTCCTCCCCAATAGTTGGCCAGGTTCAATGAAAAGATATATACTCGTATATTTCTAACCAGTGTGTCTTTACTGGGAGGAAACAATGATTTCACTGATAATTGGACGGTGGCTGTTCGCAACCATTTCCTTTGTTCTGTTGCCCGAAACACCCTCAATGCTTCATTGGCGTGCCCATTTTTGTTCTCATTGTCAAGTGTGTTAACACACCCCTGACTCGAATGTTACCGTATCCATTTGCATTTATATAGGTTGTTTTCTGTATATTTCACCAACCGCCTGTGAGCCGTAGCGGTTTGGAAATGCGATTGGAGAGGTCGCTCCCCTCCCCGCACCTGATTAATAGTTGACAGTGTTGGAAAAAAGGAATGATATTTGTTAGCGGAACCACATCAGGGATGGGAAGTCTTGGAGGAGAGACGGGGGAGGTCACAGCAGAGTGAGCCCTATAATAATCATCATTCGTTCTCATATAGTGCTGGCTTCAAAGGTCCTTGTCACGGACACCTAGACAGTACTGGAATAATCAGTAATATTATGCAGTGCAGCTATGATAGACACACACCGCTCAGGAACAGTGGGATACTCAGTAACCCCGGGCAGTGCCATTTTAAAGGCAAACCAACAGTGGATTTATATCAGTTGGCCATCAGTCATGTCATTTTCAGACACCAGTTCTCTTTTACTTTGAATATTGGTTATTGTAAAGTGTATGCGTTACGCTCGGCCGAAATGTTTCAGATCATGGACGTCTGGTATGTATGTGTCACATCATCCCCTGAAACACAGTTTCCAAACAACCAGGAACAAAAAGGGCAACTTGGAAAAAATGGGAGTAAAGCCTAAACCTAACAAAAGTTTAGGAGAAAACAATATATTCAAGCGTTTCTCTTCAATACATTAGTACACATTTGGATTTTGTCTTTGGTATGATGGAACACAATCATGATTATCACTCTAAATCTGACCATGTTCTTTTTATGTGCAAATCATGCCCCTGTGCCAAGATAAAGTACTATAAATGCCATCATACGTTGATTTAAAAGTTACTGTACATACAGACATGTTACCCAGGAAAAGCCTGTGGGCAGATAGATCTGAGAGAGTTATAAAAAGCCATGTGACATATGACCTCACCGGGATATATTTTACAAGTTATCTGTGGCTTCTGTTTGATATATGCAGCTAATTTTATGTCCGTGCAAAGTCTTGAGCCAGCTGCTATTATCATACACAAACCATGTAAAATGTAGCAGTCATTGATTTGGTCCTGAATAAATCTAACAGTATATTCATTGTGTCAACATTACTGTTTGATTTGTTAGTGTGATTTGTTCTGTATTAGTGTCATTTGTTCTGCCAGTATCAGACTGATTCAATAGAATTTAGTGTGGGTAAGTCCTTAGCTTTCCAACATCAGCCTGTTTTATTATACAGAGCTCATTGTGGCAGAGGATCTGCTAATCAGTTTTACATTGCTCATTGTGGCACAGCCAAACTGTGACCGGCACAGACTGAGATTGGCTTGGATTCCTTCCGAGGGACTCAGGCCACTGGAAGGGGGGATGTCCGCCAAATCTGCAGTTCACAGTGCATTGCTTCTCATTGCAGAGAATAGGAAAATCTGTAGCTTGGGGCTTGCCCTGACAAGGACAGTATGGCAGCTTCCACATGAATAAAATATGTATGTAATAAAAGGAGAGCCACTGGGTAGAACAACATATACCTATGCAATTACAGAAAAAGTGAATCTATAAATACATTTTGTACATTTTCTCCTTTTGCATCGCCAGTCCGCTTTAATAAAGTAGAGAGGTATAAACAAATACAAACAGGTACTTACAGGGATATTAAGTGGGATTTGTTACTGTAAGTAGGTTCTTTTAAATAATTCACAGTGCAGCTAGTGCTCTATAAATATCTTCTGCTGGCTTCACTTTTACTAAAGAGATATCTGTAAATATCTTCTGCACAGATATGCAATTTCCCACTTGTAATTCTGCTGAGTTTGTCATGTTTTGAACGATTTGAACTCTTAAGAACACAGTAGCTGCAAATATCCTATGAAATATATTCTTGTAATTGTTGCTTTGTGATGTCATCAACTCTAATCACAGTTTAGTGATATAATTAGAGTTGGTCACTCCCCCAATCTTTGCTGCACCCTAAGCATGTGCCTAACCCTAGTTCTTGCCCTGCTGGAGTGTACAATTAATGCAGTGAAAGAAGAGAAGCTGCTATAATTCAGAAGAGTGTATGGATGGATAAACGTGGTACTGAAGTTTTTTTGCTGCTGTTACTTTGCTTTCCATTTGTGAAGTGGACAGTACAGGTATGGGACCTTTTATACAGAAACATAGCTCTGAAGTATTGAAATGCCATTCTCCGTAGTCTTGTAAAAATAAACAATTCTTATTTTTTGACTAATTTCCTTTTTTCTATGACTTGAATCACCATATAAGTCTGCTAAAAAAAAAATCTTAAAACATTAAATAAATGCAATGGAATTGTTTTGCCCCCACTAAGGATTAATTATGTATTAGTTAGTATCACGTACAAGGTAATGTTTTATTATTACAAACAATATGAAAATTTGATTTAAATAGTGTCTATGGGAGGTGGCCTTCCCGTAATTTGGAATTCTCTGGATAAGGGGTTTCCAGATAAGGGATCCCCATTACTGTATAAGGGCATCAGCATTACAGGTATGTCTATTATTTATAATCACGAGTATTGATATACAGGTATGGGACCTGTTATCCGGATAAGGGGCCTTCCCGTAATTTGGATCTCCATAGCTTGTCTACTAAAAAAACTTGCAGGGGCGTTTCTGCCATGAGGCATTTTGAACCCTTCGGCAGAATTACAGGCTGAAACACACCTGACAACATTAAAAAAAACAATAGGTTTGTTTTGCCTAGAATGTACAAGGTACTGTTTTATTATTATAGAGAAAAAGAAAATAATTAAATAAATGTAACTATTTCATTAAAATGGAGTCTATGGGAGATGGCATGCCGTGATTCATATCTTTCTGGATAACAGGTTTCCAGATAACAGATCTCATACTCATTCTTTTGCATTCAACTATTTCAAATTCCCCCATGTCAGAGGCACCAAGTATCTCCTTAATATACAATGTATTTAGTAAAATCCAGTTCACTAAATGCTTATATTGTGTAAACCCTGGTCTTGTGCGTCCTGAGCATGGGAATATAGGGAATTCATATTTCTATCGCACCATTAATTCGGTATTTAACCTCAGCTGTTTGGTCCTTTCTATAATGCTAGTGACTGCTGCACAGGGTATGGAGCAGGAAAAAAAAAGCAATTGAAAGGATCAAAAAGAACTATTTATGTACACAGAGTTTCAGTTTCCTATTCTTGCTGTTGGCAGATTTCCCTATAAATCATCGCTGTGTTTCACTACTTGGATTTCTTTATTTAAACCTGACTTTTCATACTATGTCAATCATTTGACATCAAAAACAATGACATGGAAACCTAGTGATTTACTGCTTCTGCCTCAACTCATTCAGGCTCCTGAAAGTGCAAAAGGCAGAAGCAAAGTATACAGTATAAAAATAAGATGTGTTATGTGTGTCCACAATAGCCAAGTTTTACAGAAAAACATAGTAATCCTTTACTAGCAGGTTGTCTGTACTGTCTACAGGTTATCCAGCATAGACACTGTTATAAAAAAAATATTCTTGTGTTTTAGTGATATCTAACACAATGCAACCTTTCATTTTCAGTATTCTTAGTGAAAACATCAGAGGGAAACATACCTCTGTCTTCATTTTGCTGAGAATGCTGCTATGGTCAAAACACTCCCATTTGCAAAATTAGTTCAATGAATAAGGCTTACTTTTTCCTATTGTTTTAATTTGGAAATATCTATGGTTTTAAACCATTACTCAAAATCTGCAATTGCAAAGCAACAATCTACTTTTTCATTTGCATGAACGCAATATACATCAGCAGTCCACAGAGAAGTCCTCTGCATAAACATTCCTTCTTTCCGTTAGATGCAGCCTTTGAGATAAGGAGCAGCTCCTTCTACAGAGGGCCCCTTAATGGACTTCTGATTTGTTTTTATTGTGCTGGTATGAACCTCCTGCAGAATGTGACTTTACTTAAAATTTCAGGTTTTATCCTTTTTACCACAAGCCTAATTAAATCAAATAAAGTATGTTAACCACAAGCACTATTCAGTGAAGTAATATTAAAAAGATTGTATACTGACCCTTTAAATATAATTGTATTTTATTGTTTTTAATTTTCTACCTGTTTCTACTTCTATTGCTGGCCGAGTGCCTACTTATGTGTGTCTCTCTTGCCCTCTTCAAAAATAGCACTCTCTCAATCACAGCTGGGGAAACTGCAACTGTATTAGCCATTGGGAGGGTTGCTTTTCCGCAGAGCCCACCATATTACTTCGGTATCAGGATGTTCCAGTTCCACAACTTTAACATTTGGCATAAAAAAACATAATTAACCCCTAACTGCTCTACTAAAGACATAACTATAGAGGAAGCAGGCCCCACAGTTGTAGTGGGGAAACTGGGGAAAAGGGGGGCCCTGACAGTAGGTCCTCTATAGCTACTTTATTCCTGGATAAGGTGTGCTCCAGATTTTGGTTGCAGTTCGGGATGCCACCTGTACAGTTTTGACCGTAACAGCTCGGTTTTTGGAAGGACTGCCCAAGTCAAAACTGCCTGCCTGATTTTCCAAATTAGGAAAACTGGGCAGGATTACCTGAGAATGAGGCCAATCTCAGATCTCCATGTCATAGCCCGGCCCCTAAATAACCCTATTGAGTGTCAATGCCCCACTCCCTGTCACATCATCAGCCCGCCCCTCATTGGCCCGCCCCCACCCGGAGTTTTAGGCAGCAAAAGGTGGCAATAGAAAGCTCCCAATTTCAGGGAAGGTCATCTCCCATAGACTTTATTTTAAGGAATTTATTTTTTTTTAAAAATTATTTCCTTTTTCTCCATAATAATAAAACTGTACCTTGCACATGATGCAAACTAAGATTTTTTCTTTTGGCAAATTAATCATAACCAAGGGCCTAGCAATACTGAGAGTGGGCCCAACCCTTATGAAAAGGCCAAGAGTATAGTGGGGGAAGCAAGGAACTGACTGAAGAAGGATTTCATGATATTTCATTTGGCCAAAATACAAATACTGGCATACCCTCACAGCTAGATTGGAGGTTGGCAGTCTTATTTTGTATGGATGAGCCTCAGGTAAGAATGAATTTCCGTCAGGTAAGTGACCCTGTGTTGAACTAAGAATATGAGCCAAGAGGACCTGCACAATACAAGTGTTATATGGCAACAGCTGTATCAAGCCTTTTATCTTATCTTATCTGGAATGTAATAAAGTCAACACCAGAAATGCTGATGGCAATATTATACACATATTGAAGAATGTTTACTTTCTCCAAGAGAAGAAGCAGAATATTGTTCTTGGCGGTGCTACAGAAACATACCTTACTTATAAGCTGCAGCATTTTGCCACGATAGTCACCTGCTGTCAGCTGTTTGCTTTGTCGAATCAACACTAAAATGATTTAGCAGCAGACAAGGGATAGTGCTAGCAACAGCAAGTGGAAAAAGTCTCTGATTAAAGTTATAATTGCAAAACCAGCTCTACGTTATTATTATTGATGTTACAAAGTCGGGCAGTTTTCAAACATTTGTTGCATTAATGAAGCATAAAATAATGCATTATTCTTTCAAGTGCTTAAAGGGGACCTGTCAACCAAACATAAAGCTGGATAATAAATCATTTTCAAATTAAGCATGAAACCCAAATTCTTTTTTTATTCAAAAATAATTTTTATAAGTGTGTTCAGCTGTCAATCATACATTCCCTGCCTCTATGCTTCAGCCACAGCAATAACTTTCATTTTCCATGACAAAGGGACTCCTCAATTGACCCTTTGCTCTCAGCCATCCCATTGAACCCCATTGTTAATGAACACCAGGAGACAGAGATGGGGTAAAATGGCAACAGCATTTATTCACATTTTAGCAGCCAATATATGAAAGCTCAGATATTTGAACACCTTTATAACCGGCATAGATGTTTTAATAAAAAAAAGAATTTGGTTTCCATGTTTAATTTGCAAAAGACTTTCCTTATACAGCTTATTATGGGTGGGTGACAGGCCCCCTTTAATGACAGCCTGATCAAAAGACCCCTATAGGCCTAATGATTTCTTTATTTGCACAGAAATATTAAACCTTGCATAATGCATGGCATAATGAGGCCATTTATGAGTATAACTATCTTTGTAGTCATAGAGTGAACACTATAGTATGATGGTATCTGGGTAATGATGGTGACCATGCCATAATATATAATTTTTCACATTTAGACCCCAATAATAAAAAGATGGAAAATCAAAGCAGAGAAAGAGAACACCGATAATGGTCAGGGCTAGTACAAAATATGCCTAAATATAAGAGTGAATTTGCCATATATAGTGGAGCTGTCCTCTGCTGTGTGTTAGAAGCTGCATGTTCAGTGTAACTACTGGCAACGAATTTACACACACAGACTCACAGGAAAGTAGAGTATTGAATAACCTACTAACCTAATCATTCTGTTTTAATTGTAATGACCCTGTATATAGTATGCAATTAAGCCTCATATATCTGCTAGCACAGCCCCTCACTATTATGTAACCCCATATTTACGGATTATAGAACAAGTAAAGAACACATAAGCTTTTTTAAATCATATTTGCACTTGTTCAGCCTCTACCCATGGCCGTATTTAATTAAATAGGACAACTAGCAAAGGGAAGCTAAAGGATACCTGTTAAAATGCTTTTACGTACATCTGGCTTTTATTTATCCTTTATTACCATTGCTAAGATGATGCCTACATTCTTTTTCTTTGACGAGACGACCTTGTTGTATTTCTTTAATACACTAGGGATGGATGATTCTCGCCTAGAATGAGTGAATCACTTTTTGATGGGAACATAGAGAATTGTCAGAGCCGCTGTTTATGCATTATATTTGGCCCATTTTTGCTTGATTTTTACCTTTCAGCCCGTCAAGTAAATGTCTTCCCTAACTGTCTTTATAGCTGCCGTTTTGGAGAGTAGCCAGTAATTGCACTATGGTTACTCTTAGCAACACATGAGTTATTTACTTTTAAAGAGCTGACCATTCAGTGCTATCAGATGATTGGCAGCTATTGGTACCTGAACCTGTAGCAAATGTTGTACATTTTATTACATTACCTCATAGCCAGGACAAGCCAGGGGTATGCTGGGAGTTATGTCAGTATTGATGAATCAAGCAAATTCATATTGATGGTTATTGCAAATTGGGATGTGAATAACATGTACATGTTGCTGAACCTTCACAGATCTAATGTCCACACAGATTGTAAGAACCAGCAAGAGCCTAAGGACACTCTCCCTCTTTTACTTGTGAAACGTGAAATGTTTCTTAACCATTTTTGAATGGGACCCAGAATAAATCTACAAAAGAATAGAATTAACCTCATGACATATTCGAATTACTATTTTAAAAACAAATGCAGTTGTATTAAATCATGAGGATCCACCATAAGGGGCATGGGGACATTTGGAACCTGACTTATAGTTTAAGACTTCCTGTCATAGTGGGCACAGGTTGGCTTGTGAAATGTAATTCAACAAAAACTCTTATGTTGCTATGAGTGGCGAATTTGCTTAAGTATAATTTAAAGGACAAGGAAAGGGTTCAAGTTCAACATTATAAAGACCTCCCTTTACTTTACCTGACCTTACCTTTTTTTTCTTAATAGCGATTGTATTTCCCACCATCCGCTTTCAAAGATTTATGTGTTTCTTGTCCGTCGTGGCCGACATTTGGGATATGTATACGTAATAAATATGGTGCCGCGCCGCTAAATGCGCATGTGCAAATCTCCAGCCTCCCTCCAGATGCACTCATGCTCTGTTGTGTGAAAGCATGCTCTGAAATACTTTCTACTGCGTATGCGCTGAGGATTTACTCTTTAGTTTCCTTTCCTTGTTCTTTAAGTAGGTAAAATTTAAGATTTTTAGGGCAAGGCAATGATGACATTTCCCCTGGCTTCCACACCCAAATGCAACAGGAAAGGGGTCTGTGGTGTTTATACAAATGGCCTGTAGATGTCACTGAGCTCAATACTGTGCATACTTTCTATACAGCTTGTCGTGTTAAGCTGGCCATAGACGCAAAGGTCAGATCGTACTAATCGAGGATTCGTGCGATTTTCGGTCCATGTGTGGAGAGTCCTGACATTTTTCATCCGGCGGTCGTTTGGTTGATCGGACAGGTTAAAAGATTTCTGTCAGCTGCGAGTAATATCTCTGCATGTATTGCCTTACGATTTTCAGATGGAAAATGTCACCAACTTTGGTCAGACATAACTTTCGTACGATTGCTGTCAGTGGCAGAACATCTTCTGATCTATTCTTTTGTACTTTATTTGATCTCAATGGTTAATGGCAGGTCGGGAGATGGGGAAGTCCGATCGTACGATGATACGATCGGATCTTTGCGTCTATGGCCAACATAAGAGTTGCTTACTGTTGTGTAATGACTGCATGAGCCTGCTAATAAAGCACTGTTATACTCTACTCATCATCGGCTACCAAAACATAAGAGGGTCTTTGACAGGAAGGGACCCAAGAAAGATTAGGATGCAAGGGGTTGTGGGGAATGTAGTGCAGTAAGGGATTGTTTAGAGGGTTATAGAGGAAATCAAGTTGGCAGAGCAGTATGGACCTGGTGCCATTTTACCTTAGAAGTTCCACCTGCCCACTCCTTTATTAGGCTGAGGATGATGTGACAGAGTAAATTAATAGTAGCAGCTAAATGAAGGGTAGGTAGGGGCATGGAGCCGGGGCAATGGTGGATGTGTGTAGTTCAGAGGCTGAGACTTTGGATTGTGGAGATTAGCTACTGTAAAAAGTGGTGGGGCAAATACAAGGGGACTAGCCTCAGGGTTTTCAATATGGTGGATGGCAGGGAATCTAATTAAGTGCAGCCTTCAGTAACAAGTTGTGGAGATTCAGCTGGATAGTTACTATAATATTCAAATGTTAGAAAATGTAAATTTATATGGTTGTTGAATTATGTTTAATACATTTGGCTGCAGCCTTTTCAAACCATAAAAGATGCATCTGGCTGAGTGTTTAGTAAAGTGGGAGACAACGGTTGGGGGAAAGGTGCCAATACTTGATGCTGCTTGTGTCATGGCCAGCCTACAGAAATCTTAATAATATCTGCCATTCAAGCTGGAAAAAAGAGAAAGAAACAGGTTACACAGCAGATAACAAATAAAACACCACTGTATTCTACAGGGCATATCTGTTATGTAACTTGCGCCTTTTCTCATTTTTCCAGCTTGATTGGCTGCCCCCCCCCATGGCTAAATAGCAGTTGTTTTGTTTATATAGACTATAGTAGCATTTCTGAACAGGTCAGTTTTACCAGTGAAGGACAACAGCACAGTATATATTAATTACTTTAAAACCTCATTTTTTTTTGGTGTTACTGTTCCTTTAAAGAGTTTGATTTGATGAGTAAAATTGTGAATGGCAAAATTGTACAAAGTTTACATAAAATAATTTTTGCTGTAGTAGTGGAAGGTTTCCAGTACTATGGATAAGGCTACTGTATACTAGTTTGCCTCGGTTTGTGTCATTCATGTTCTTGGCCTTTTTTTCTTTGCTGTAGCTAATGTTTTAAAGGCTCATTAGGTGTCTTTGGGTGTGGGTGCACCATTAGCCCCACTCGTGCAGGCTTCTGGGATCCAAGATTCTGAGGTTGTATCCTAGGGAGGGCACAGTGGGGTTCTGGCATAAGGCAGCACAGCAGAATGAATGCAGCAGCACTTACCAGAGGTTAATTCACAAGCTGAGCACGAATCCAGGATGCTTAGAAAATGCCACGAATAATGTCACAACAGTTTCAATTAGTTTATTTACTTCGCTCCGTTGAAAACAGAAGCAGCCTGTTGGTTATTTTTTTTTTTTAAATTCAATTTGTTGATGTTCGGTTGCATCCCTCCGAGAAAACTCATTCCATCTGCAATGGTCGGTTGAGATTGGCGGTTAAAGGAACAGAGATGCCAAAATAGTTGTAGAAAAGGGCATAAATTGATACAGCCATTGAAATACAGTGTTTATGTGTGCCTGACAATGTGCAATGTTATGTGTGAAGTTTGGAAAAAAAATTCTGCATTCATTGGCTCTACCGCTTTTCTGGCAAAATAACCCAGTACTGCTTTATGGAAGATATTTAAAATACTCACGATTAAGCAACTCACAAAAAACATGGCAAGACCAACTTAAATTAGAACTCACAAGGAACATGGCAAACTGTCATGAACAATTAATAAAGCTAAAATGATGGCACTACAATGACCATGGCATTCGCATGCATTTTGTGCAGAAATCAGTTGTGTTCACAGTATCAGACTGGGTTGTCCAGGGCCCACCAGAGATGCCACCTTAGGGCCCCCCTACCATCTCGATTGAGGTGGGGGATGGAGTGAGCCCGGGTGCCCACCAGGTACTTTTCTGGTGTCGCGCCGGCCCAGTCCAGTCTCATACATCCCAACTGACCCTTTTTCAGAGGGACAGTCCCTCTTTTGACAGCTCAACCCACAGTCCCTCATTTGTACTGGAAAGTCCCTCTTTTCTATGCACTGAACAGCCAGAAAAAGAAACAAAAAAAGAAAAGTTTCTCACTTAATTGGCTTTTAGCAGAGAGCAAAGAACAGCTAACAGGTGCAAATAAGATACTTTGTAACAATTTTGAGACACAAAAACACAGTTTAGATAAGGAGAAATATTTTCAAACTTTCATAAACTGCCAAATTTTGTAAAACAAACATGGTAATTAGGGGGTGTGGCCACAGAAATGGGTGTGGTCAAAAAATTGCTGTGCTACGTGCGGGAAAACATTTTTTGTCCCTCTTTTTGCTTCCAAAATGTTGGGAGGTATGCAGTCTGAATATACAAAGTCCTCAAGGCTGGTACTAACTCCAGGACTCCCCTGTGTCTGTGTGCCCAGTAATTTGCACCTTGTTTATTAAAGCAGACTGAACTGGCATATTTGAGCTAGATGAAAGTTTTAAAGAGTGGCTATCCTAAAAATTGTTTCCTCCACTGGAGCTGAGGATAACATAGCTCATACTACAGGGGAAACAATAGTATTTTTCTTAGAAAAGCCTGTCAAGGGCTCTGGTGGGCAGCCTTTTGGTGCACAGTATAATGAATGATTGCACAAACGTGGTCGTTATGCAGATGAATATGATGTAGATGGACTGAAGCACCCCCATTACTATGTCACATGAATGTGCATGATGAATAAGCACTTGCTCAGTCATTATACAACATGGACACCTGCACTGGGAGCTCCCTACTGGTGCCTGGGCCAGAGTGCTTGATAGCGGAGAAACTATTTTTAGGTAATAGTTGCCCTTTAAATGTGTGAAAATTTCTTCCCCTCTTGATCTTGTTCTTAAATAAGCCATACAGTCTCCACAAGACAGCAGTACACATACAGAGTACACATGCAGAGTTTTCTCATCTATGCTACAATACTTTATTTCTAACAGAGCTGCCCAATTCTTTGTTAGCGTTCATTTTTCACTTTAAATAATATTTTTGCTGACTGCACAATCCTTAATTCAGAAGTCCCAAAATTATGGTGCAGACAACTCTCCAAAGTTGAAAAAAATGCTTAGATGTGGGCTTAGAAATATAAAAAATATTTGAAATAGTATTGTATATTGTGAAAGGTCTAATTCACCTTATAGAGAATAAGGGGGAAATTTACTAAAGGGCGAAGTGGCTAACGCTGGTGAAAATTCGCCACCGTGACGCCATTTCGGCACTTCGCCGATTTACTAATGGTAGCCGGCATAAATTCGCTGGCGTAATTTTGCCAAGGAGATAGACTCTGGCGTAACTTCACCCTCTAAAGCCAGGCAAATTTTCAGTGGTGTTACTACGTAAATTCACTAAGTTTTTGATATTACTGACCGTTACCTCTATCGCCAGACCAGGTGAAGTGCAATAGAGTAGATAGGAGTTCCTCAAAAAATAGTTGAAAATTTTTCTAAGTCCCAAAAAAGGCGTTTTTTCCTATTTAAAGGGTGATAGACTGAAAAAGATCGTAATTTTTTTTTTGGGGCACCCTCCTCCCCCCCTACATTTGCTAACATATGGCACCTAAACGATACAGTGGGCACATGTGTAGGGCATTATAACAACTTTATTTAATTTTATTAAGGTTCCCAGGCTTGTGTAGTGTAATGTATTTGCTGCAGCATATACGGCCATTGTAATTTAACTGCGCGTCTTATGCTAAGTAGCCATTGGTAGCGTAACTTCGAACTGCTGAGCGTAAGTTCGTTACCCTGTGTGCAACTTCAGATCTTCGTGAATTAGCGTTTTCCAGGCGAATTTATGCCTGGCGAAGTGCTGCGATGTGCGCGAAGCCAGCGCTGGCGAATTTTCGCCGGTTAATGAATTTGCCCCCAACTGACTAGACTTTCCTACCTTACATTGACTTAATAAAAAGCCTAACTTATTACTTAGATGGTAACCTAAAATTTTCGCTATTACTTATCAACAAGAAAACAACATCCCTTTTCTGACCTCATGTTGCTTTCATACCATCTAACATTGTTAAAGAACTTTAAATTGAGTATATTTTATCTCATGGGATCCTTATTGCAAAATATCACACTTTCCTTAATATCTACAACCCTTCCCTTCATTAAGTGAAGTGACATTCTGTTTCACATAATCCATACATATAGCTCTGACCATAGATTTGTAACTGAGCATTTTAACCTATTTTAAATTGCAAAATTCAAGATACCTTCCCACTTTCTCCGCCAACTGTCTATTTTGTCAACAAGGAAGGCAACAGCCTGCTGATGATGTAAATACTATTTTCCAGGTTTAAGGTTACTCTGTAGTAAAAGCACACATTGCCAAGTAATGCACTTTCCCAGAAGTGACCTTAAGCATGAAAATGCCAGGCTGAGACAGGGCTAAGATTTCTAGTTCACTAATATAAACACAGTCTTTCAATGAGTCCACCAATAAAACTAAAATATACTACAAGATGAATTAAAACAATTATAGGGATGCATCAAATCCTCTATTTTGGGGTATCAGCTGAATCCCGAGTCAAACCCAAACCCTTTTTTTGCATATGCAATAGAAGGGTTAAAAGAACAATTTGCTTAACATGCGGAAAAAATCTTGTGTTTGGATTAGGTTTGGCCAGACACTTGAGGGGTTATTTATTAAAGTTCAATTTTTTTTCTGGTCGGAGGAGAAAACCACAATTTTTTCGTTATTTCATGGTGTTAAAAGTCAGAATAAAAAAGTACTCCATCTCAGACCTGCGGAGTTCATGTAGAAGTAAATGGCAGATGAAGATGAAGATTTTGGGTTTTTCATGTCTCCGAGGCCTCAAAGTTTGAAAAGATGTAAACTTTTTTTTTGTTGTACAGTAAAGCTCAGCTGATTCTTTTGAACCATTTAAAATAATACTACAAGACCGAAAGTCTGATATTTCCTCCAAAACAGGCCTGGACTGGCAAATGCCAGATGTGCTGCTGTAAGATGCCATAGTCAGTCACTATTTAGTGGACTGGTGTGTGTGGGGGAGTTATTTGGGCCTCTCTGTACTTGAAATGCCAGGGCCTGTTTTGAGTCCCAGTCCAGGTCTGCTCCAAAACCTGGTCCAAGGTATATCTGTGAGAACAGTTTCCCCAAGTACTCACAAAATTGTCTATAAAATAGCCTTGCCTGGTATCTGAATTGAGTACAGAGTATTTATTTAACATTTAACATTGCTTCTTGATCCACAAATTAATCTGCGGTGTCTTCAGATAAAATCTGTAACTCAACTATGGTGTGATCTCATCAAGAAGGTTCTGGCCGCAGCTCACTGTGTTATTGCTCATAATTAGCTTTCTTTTACCTTATTGATAAACCAACTATATGGTATAACACAATACATTTATATACCGTATTTATATATACAGCTATAGCAGAAGGCATACTGCAGAACCACAATTTGGTTTGGGAGCACAAGATTTGAATCAGGTTAAAGACAAACAATAAATAACCTAACAAAACCAGATACTAGATCAATATAGAGAGAACATTCTATGTGAAGTTAATTGCTATTAATACCTTATTGCATATTCTGTGATATTATACATACAGTATATATATATATATATATATATATATCATATTTTACTTTACTGACTATATTTTTTGTATGCTTTTATTATTTTATCAAGCTTGGAAGATAAATGGATATAAAAAACACCTTTGAGATGTATAAATGTATATGTAGACCACAGCTGAATGTATTTTTACCCTTTACATCTGCCTTTTCCCTTTACATTTTTATTAGCTTAGGGTAGCAGCCTAGAGAGTGTTAATGCCTTTCTGTAAATGGGATGTTTTACTTTCCCCGCTGCCTGTAGTGATCTTACAGTAGAAGGCTTCTGTCGAGCATCCTGATTTGCTGTTTTGCAAACTGTATTGATTCCTCTAAATGCCCTGGAAGCAGAGCCTCGTGTCCCTAAAGAAAACATTCTTCAGCCGCCAGCATTATCCATACAGACAAGGAGCACTTTCAATTTAAGCCTGATAGTAGAAAATTCAGTGTTGGATTTTAAACAGATACATGGTAAACATTTCACTGAAGAAAGGGATCTGTTACCTGAATGCTACCAGTCTGCTCTAACTAATCGTTCATTAAAGGTATCATTGTCCCTGCCGGTCTTTTAGAACATGATATTTCAAATAGTTTCATCTGTTTGTTGACTCAAGTGTTTGTGATGTCTCTTATGCAGAAATATGCAAATGCTATAATTTAAATACACAGAAGAGCAAATAAAAAAGAACAGCTGAACCCTAATACATACCAACACACATACATACAAGGGTACTTTCCGCCAGTAATGCATAACAAGCTAAATATGTAAATATGCAAAAGTATATATATAAGATTTATTTGGGTGCATACTAGCTCATAAAGTTGGATTATTTAATTTGGATAACCATACATTTTGTCTACTAAGAAAACATTTATCCATTAGAGAAGCCAAATGGGAGCTTAGATACCAGCAAGTACAAGGTTCTTTTTTTTCAATACAGGGAAAATCTTGTTAATTAAAAAAAACAAAAAACCAATGAATTATTTCTGTACAATGGACTCTATAGGAGATGGTCTTCTTGTAATTTGCTGCCTTTTGGATATCGGATAAGGAATCTCATACCTTTCTTTGTGTGTTAGCAAATCAGTTGATACTGGGTACCTCTGTTATTGGCAATAACTCCACATAGGGTTGCCACCTTTTCTGAAAAAGTTTACCGGCCGGGTGGGGGCGGGAACAAAAGGAAGTGGTCCGTGATGCAAAAGGGGCGGAGCCACATATCGTGATGCAAAAGGGGGTAGAGCAAAAAATGGTAAGTTCTGAGCGAATTGGAGGTGGACCAAGGGCCAAGGGCTGTAAATTTGTAATACCGGCCCCAGCCTTGGCAAGTGTTTTACCGGCTAGGCGGGTAAAATACCGGCCGGGTGGCAACCCTAACTCCACATAAGGGCCACTCATTATACTTTATGTTTATAATTGCAAATAGCATGTTGCTACATTAACCTTATTTTGCACAACTTTTTGAAAAGTGCTGTGCATGCCTATTGGGAATCATTGTTCTAGCACCTGACTTCTATGTCTATATAGGGCAACCTACATTAGAAATTAACTAGCAAGGCTAATTTCTTGTACTTCTTGCTGCCTGAAGTGGCAGATCCGAATCCCATTCCTTCACCAAACCACACAGCTCTAAATCATATTCCATTCAGTATTCTAACTGCACTAGAGGGGTAAACGCTAACTGCGTATTGGTTGTATTGGGGGATTGGCTAGTGAAGAATTTGTCCTTGTTATGTCATTACGTGGTATGACCTATACATTTTATAACACTGGAAGTAGATAACATTGGCTTATCAGGTAATGACTATATATTGCACAAGTCATGATCATTCTCACGTTCTTTAAACAAAGTAGATATGGAGCAGTTCTGCAGTTATTTCTGCCCAATACATTGGCCTTACTTAAGTTCTTCACTGGAAATGAGCCCAGATGGTCTACTTCGCTATAGTTCTTTGACAATACACAGTGGAAAATCACATGGAGAGACTTTAAAAGCAACATTCAGGAAAAATAAAAAATGGAAAATAAAAATTGCTGGCATAAATCAATAACAGGTACTAACTGAGCTCAAACTGTGCTGTCCAATTTTCTTCCAGTTGTTTTTTTCCCCATAACTAAGCTAATTACTGCTGTTTCATATCTGTATGGAAAATATTGCATCAATTATGAAAATAATGTTTGTGCCTTGGATTTTAAAAGGCATTACAGCAATGCCCTAAATCTCAGCAGAGACATATTTGAAAGTCCCATTCTGTGAAATTTCCATCCTGCGTCTGTGAGTGTCAGCATATCTCAGTCACATATTTACCAGCCCTTCTGTGTCAGCACTTAGGTGACACACATATTATGCAGAGATGGATCACATATGGAATGGTCAAGTTTTCATGAACAAAAACACATTGGTGTATTGGCACATAAGGCCACTTATGTATGAAATGACACGCCTCCATATTTCTTGGCTATAGGAGTGGTGCAGTGAATCTGTGCCTCCCCTAATCGGCTGCACAGATCTATCACCAAGATTCATTTCATTACAAGAAAGGAGATAAAATTATTTATGTGAATTTTGTAACATTATTGTTTGTAACATTCCCTTTCTCTGTGCATGTCCTTTTCGTTGACTCCAAGGATACGTTGTTTTAAATAATATTGTATTATTCTATGTTTGTAAAAATAAGGAAAATTATTGTCATTTCACAAGTACAGAATACACTGCTTATTGGTGTACTAATTCTTTTGGCATATATAAAATAATCTTACAGCCACAGAATGCAGTAAACCAGGGAGCAGTAGAGCCATATCCACTTACTCTTTGCTTGGGGGCTGTAGTTAGACAAGCAAGCAAGATGTTTTCGAAAAATTGAGCAGTATATATATGTACTACATAGCAGGCAACTAAAGCCTATATGCAGTATATTCTCACTCTTGACCAATTCTTGAATGCTATTGAATAATAAATCCTACAGTGGAATGTTGTGCTCTGTGATAAACAGAGTACAAAATAATATTTAAGTTTGGGCAATGTTGGTTCAGATAGAAAGCAGAAGCTTTGAAACCACCTGGATGCTACCTTCAAAAGAATGGCCCTCAAAACTCTGCCAACTCAAGAGGGAGATTTGTAAGAGAAGCTAGAGAGATGCCACAGAGTTTAGCAGCTAAGACTGATGTGAAGGTGCAACTTTATCAAAAGATAAGCATATTACTGGCCACTATGTAAGGGTACCACAAGAGAAAACATGCTTATCTGAATTCTGTAAGAAAAAGAGTGATCCTAGCCCCTTTTTTCCACCTAAGGCAGCTTGCTGCTACTGTCCTGCACTCGCCTTTTTTTCTTGGTGCCAGAGTGGGTTCAGGGTGCTAGCGCAGAGAAACTCAATTGCGCTCTTTGTGCTAGAAGAGACAAATTTCTGGTTTGAAAAATGGAAATTTGGTTCTTACGTTACCAGGAACAGAATTTTTGCACCCCTGGTTACCAGTGCAAGGCTACTGCCTGAGGCAGTGTACCAGGTCATGGACCCCCCTGGACCCCCTCTGGTGCCAAAAAAGTGAACATGGGGGAGAGGGGGCAGCAGAGGGTTCAGAATCACCCCTATTCACCTATAGTAAGCTCATTTAATTTGTGTAGCGCCTCCTAGGTTGCTTTGTCTACAGAACATGAGGAGCCCAGGCAGTAAAGGTGCAAAGTGCTCAGGACACATGGAGGACTGGTTAGAACTATTGTCTTGAACATGTGATGTGGGGTGGGCTGGCTGTAAGTAACATTTTAGAGTCTTAAGTAGTGATGAGCGAAGTTTTTCACCTGAATTCACAGCAAAATGATGCCCATAGACTCCAATGGGTGAAAAAACAATTGTTGCACAACTATTTTTTTCTCGTTTTGCAAAGTTTCAGCAAAATGAAATGGAACAGATTCGCCCATCATTAGTCTTAAGAAGTCTGTCTTAAAATGTTTAGATAACTATGGCCAGTGTCGGACTGGCCCACCGGGATACCAGGAAAACTCCAGGTGGGCCCAGTTGTCAGTGGGCCTCTTGCGTCTAACCATTTGGCCTATTTCATGGTCATTCCCTATTTCTTTATGCGAACAAAGGATAATAATGGGAGAACAGAGAATAGTATGTAGAGAAAAGAGACTAGAATAAAGAGGTCGAGTGAGGAGAGGAGGTATAGTAGTTTGGAAAGTGAGCCCTCAGCCTAAGGTTTTCTGGTGGCCCCTGGCATCCCAGTCTGACACTGACTATGGGAGCAGTATATTAATTTTTTCCTGGGGTACAAAACACGGCATTGTGATTAAAGGTCTTTGACATTTGCAGAATATTTAATGACATGGATTTTTACAACAATTCCTTTTTTCCAAACCAGCGAAATAGTCCGCTTTGTTTTAATTTGTATTTATGATGTGTTTATTATCTGTATCTAATTAACCCTTGCAGGGTGTCAAACTGTCAGAGAAAGGACGCTATCTTACTTAAACATCCCAAATAAACAACTGTACACGGCTACATCCTCCACAGTTCTATCCCTTTGCCCCCTTAAACACATTCTGTACAAGATGCAAATTACAGTAGCCGTGGGTCCCTACAGGTTTATCGTTGAAATGCCGTGCGCAAGATGTGCAGGCTTTTAACCAGTTATATTCCCACTTGGATATTCTGAGAATAAGAAGCAACATTTTATTATTCTGAGTGCTTTACGGGCAAGGAAGAAAAACAAATGCATAAGCCTATAATTACATTATGCTCCCGCAGATTCATGCAGTGTCCTCGCCTGCTAATTGGACAGACTCTGCTTAACGCAATGTAATATTTAACATCACAAGAAAGAAAAAGCCACAAAAGTCCAAACCCACACTGATAAGCCTGTCATCTTATATTAGACAGGCTGAGGGATGGGGGTATGCTGGTTAGCAGGGATACAGCTCTAATTTAGACTCTGAAAATGCTTTCCCAATAATGACAGAAGATGTGGGTTTAACTATCAGAATCACAGCAAGGGACCTGCTTCTGACAAGACAAGATCACAAGAGAATATAGGTAGCATCTCTGGTGTTTTTGATGTAAGGCGCTCCCTTTCAAGTCTTTTTACTCAAATTAAGTTATAGCCAAAATGCTAATTAATCCAGTGCATAAAAAACTGTACTAGTATTCACAATTATATACTGTATTGTAAAAGGAGGCTTCCTTACATGGTTTAGAACATGTAATTGAATGTGATTTTTTTAATCCAGATTTACCTTTCCGCATCTCCTCACAAGCGAATAAATAGCATGGCAAAGTGCCGTATTGTAAATATAACTCATGGGAAGAATGGGAAAAGTAACGTACATGTCAGAGTTCCTGTGTTTAGCTTCTGTTGAATGTGATACCTTACCAGTTTCCAGAACTGCTATCATGTCCTTTGTAGGGGCAACATTTTTTCTAAGTGCCCTTCTTGATCTCAGACTCAAGGGAAAATGATGTGAATCTTCCAACAACCATCAGATTTGTATGAGTAATGCTGTAGTAGAACTTGGGTCTCTGTAACTATACATAAGAGTTGGTAAACTGGAAAGCAGTAGTTGGCCAAGGAAGGCGAGATACTTACTGTTGTGTGTCAGCTTTATGTTACCAGTGGGCCATGGGCAAATTCCTAATTGGTGGGCCCCTACAACCCCAAGAAATTTGTGATAGAACAAATCTCAAGCAGGTAAGCTTAAATATAATAAGTCAGGAAATATATAAGTTGTTTATGTATACTGAAGTAGGGTTCAAGTAGACTCTGGATAAACCTATCAGCTTTATATTGGTATAGTTCCTGAGTAAATCAAGATTTGTTAGGAACTGAAATCCTAGCCAAAATGAAAACCAAACTGATAATTTGGTACTATTTATAATGACATTTTTGCAAAACATCTAGTAACACTTTGCCCTTTGCTTTCCCATCCATTCTTCTCATAGGATATAATTTCTGCATTGTGTCTGTGGTTATATCATGCTATTTTTTGGTTGAATAGCTGTAAGCCAGTAGATTCCTTAGTGTAAAGAAAGTAGGAAATATATCTGTAGAGTCTCACAGCCTGTGGGTTTGTGTATGCCCAGTTTACCTGCAACGTGGTTCAGTAGCGTCTGCAAATGCCCTCTCAATTGATAGGCCAATGCAAGGCCGTGCTGAATTCTCATTATGTAACACACTCCATGCCAAATGTCTTTTAATTATAATTACAGGTACAACAGCTGGTTAATAATGCACTCCCATGAAGGATTAGCTCAAGGAAGCTGTATTGAGGGTAATTGGCAAAGTAGTAGAATAGATATTTACAATAATTAAATATGTTAAGTATTTTTTTTTATTTACATCCAAACCCAGTCTCTTCCAGCAATCAGAGGTTCTCATATCGCTACGCACTTCAAGCATTTTGAGTGTGTGATTGACAAGCAAGCTGTCCTATCTATAGGACCATATGGTTTTCTTCCCTTAATTAGCCTGGTCCTTACTGCGCTGGTGGGAGAACAGATGCAAGGAAAGCAAATTACCTTCATCTTGCCTGAAATAAAAATGGCACTCTTTATAATCGGGTTTTCATCTGTGGACTGATTAAAAGAATCCTTAACCCATTCAGCGTAGGACGTGTAGTAGTTATATTGTCTCAGGTTTTCTGCTTGCAACAATTAGTTGCTAAACTGTTTGTGAAGGTGCTTCTTTCCCAAATTATATATTTACTTTGAGCAGATCTAATGTGATCCAATCCTTAGTCAAAAGGCACCCTGAGGACATACTTGCCCATTTAGTATGGAAGTATGGTTGATATCAGCTAAACTTCCCCACCCCCCATATTTAGGTATGTATAGACAACACACATTTATTGTGTTGTATTGCAATATAACAGCTTTGGCACAGTTAAATGAATGTATATTAGAAGGCTGCTTAGAATTAAATTACGTACATTCTAATTATATATATTAGGTGGACATCCCCTTTTACTACAAGTGGTCATACATGGGCAATTTGGCCACTTGAGACTGAGTAGGCAGCTTATTTGACCTTGTATGGACAGATGTTAGTTGGGCAGGTTTTGAAATCCCATCCGACGAGGAGCACAACAGCACACTGATGCATTTTTGTCCAACAGGGAGGCCCCAATGTATACTCTGATCATTGGTTCATTATCCTGATTGGGATTCACAATGTGGGTGGCCAATAAGGCTCAAATTGGTTTGTTTGATGACTTGCTAAATGAGCAGAACTGATCATGTATGGCTGTCTTAACATTACTTGGCCACATGCTGGATCAACTTATCTGCCAAATTGCCCAGTATAATGTAACCACCAAAATGTAGAAAGGAGCTGCTTCATAAATTTTTTCTGGAGGTGTTTTGGAGTTTTTTGGATATCAAAATGCGTGACACAAAATGTGTGACACTATTCCCATCGGCACCAGCTTGATGCTAGCCTTACAAGTGTGGGCCCGCCCCCGAAACGTTACATTGTAATAAACACGCAGGGCTTTGCCCGCATGCATCGAGCTCTGAGTGCCGGTTCTTCTTTTATTAGCCTTACAAGTGTACCATTCTCTAAGAATAATAGTGCCGTTCCCTGTGTAGTCTTAAAGACTAGTAGCAAGTAAATAATGAAGACGATAACCAAATCTTATAAGGGAATCTGATATTGTGCAACATGTGGAATAAGCAAATGCCTGCTTGGTTCTACATTTACTACTTACATTCAGTAGCCTTTCTCACTCTCTCTCTCTCTCTCTCTCTCTCTCTCTCTCTCTCTCTCTCTCTCTCTCTCTCTCTCTCTCTCTCTCTCTCTTTCTTTGTCTCTTTACCATAGCTCCTAAATCAAATTGTCCATTCACCTGGATAATCAGGATGAAGCTGTATTTCTCAAATTAACCTCCTTTCCCCTAGTGTTTTATTATTTTAGGTTATTCCTCTCAATGGGTTTCTTTTTTCATCTGCCTCAAACTGAAGGCACACTGGTTTATTAACCTGTTTACTTCTATAGGAGGTTCAGCTTCATGCAATGTGTTACGAGGTAGGAAATGGTTACATGGCAAAGCGCAAGCTTAATTGGCCCAAAAGATGCAAATGCTTCCCTAGATGATGCAAAATTAGTTAATCACGCACACTACAGTGGAGCGAAAGCTGCCATAATTAAAGAAGCTGTTTTGCATGCAGCACAACATAATACTGATAGATTTTCCGTGATCAGATTTGAAAAGGGCTCCCACATTAGTAAATCCCTTGCACCTCTATTGCTGAGTAAATATCTTGCCCTTCTTTTGATGGGATAGCACTCTAGAGATATTGTGTTTGTAATTTCGAATGCTTTGGCGAATGTGCAAAAATGTATTTTAATGCACTCATTAGAGGTGCTGGCTTTTGTTGACTGATGAGAAATAAATGATTAGGCTTTTAACATGCACTCTGAGGGAAGGGCTTTACTGGGCTAATCCACATTCTGTGCTGATGATGATGAAAGTTTGTTGCTGGAAGCATATTACAACGTGCCTCATTGCAAAAATAGAGAAGAATTCTTTAGGGCTTGTGTACCAGTAATTACCAAAAGCACAGTGGTCGTCTAACTACTCAAATCTTTAGTCATGTCTCCTTAGGACATGACTTAGGAAAGTTGTCAGGCATGTATGCCAAATGTAACCTTAACTGGCCTCCCTACATCTGTTCCAGGCTCTAGGTTTGGGATCCATTGGCATAGAGTAACTCTGTCCACACAACAATTATAATATGATGTTACGGAAATGAAGCCTTGCTTACTTCAAGTCACTCCACTGGTTGGTGGGGTTTTAGATGTCTTTTACATGTGTAAAAAAAATCCAAAATTACCTTCGTTGAAGTCAGAAGATTCAGCACCAATCTCTGCCACAGAAAGGGTTAAGCTGAAAGCAATGTCATTATATTATTAATCAAATAAAAGGAACCTGTCATTTACTATTAGTTCATGGTACAAGAAAATGTTGTGGAGATAATTGCAGTATCTGAATTGGGCTAGCATTCAATCTAATTCTCTACATTTCTGACCAAGTGTCTCCCAATTAACTGGAACATTCATGTCAAAGGTGATTTCAGGGATTCATCCAGTAGTC
This sequence comes from Xenopus laevis, assembly GCF_017654675.1. NCBI lineage: Eukaryota > Metazoa > Chordata > Amphibia > Anura > Pipidae > Xenopus > Xenopus laevis. The sequence goes on from NC_054388.1 coordinate 75,153,143, forward strand.
CGCAATAACTCAGCGTTTGGGTCACTCGTGTATCAGCTCTTCTGCCATGACAAAATATTAAAGAAATAAAAGAAAAGCAAAGGGCAAATCTGCATGCAAACTTCAACTGCACTTAAGCAATTAATTCACTTCTTTGCAATGACCCAGCAGTGTTCAATGCACATAAATACTTGTCTATCAGCTTCCAGCACCTAAGGCGATGGAATATTAAAATGATTCCTCCATCTGACTAGCAGAGGAGATGCTCTGTGGATTAGTTATGCATGAGGTGTCACCACTAACCCCTTGAAATCTCAAAATAATAAGTTTCACTCCTACTGCAGGATTGGCATCCTCTTAAGAAGCGTTTGATAAGATTTAATTATTACTGCCAGGCTCCTGAAGAGGAGGTTTTGTTTCCACTCTTTTGTATTTATCTCATCCTCCTTTTTGTAGCTAATAAGTGAAAATTTGCTTCACAGACACTTTAGCTTCCAGAAGCTGTTAGGAACAAAGTCAGAGAAGACAAGTGTCTTTCCTGACGTCTGGGCTCATGTGATAGCACCAACAGGCTCCAAAATAAAGGTTTTGACCTATGCTTGGGCAATCTGGTTGAATCTTATATATACACTATAGGACCCATTTTTTTCAGAATAGCGATACCTTTAATATAGTATTCTTAAACAGGAACAGAAGATATAACGAGGAAATAAAAAAGAAACTACTTCCTTTGTATACAATATGTTCATTGTGCAATATCACACTGTAGATGAAGTGCACAATGGCTAATATACTTTATGTGTCTTCCCCCACTGTACCATGACCTCACAGAGTGCTTTAAGAACTTCCACTAGGATGTTCCTGAGTCTTATCCACTTGAGTACCTACAGCTTTGTGATTGTCATCTGGGCAACTAGCCCATACTATATTCTCCTCTAGGAAACACAAAACTGCTTTTACAACCTCACAGGTCACACTGTCTATATCACAACTGCCAGACTGTGTCATTACTGAAGATTCCAGCTACTATCTCGAATTTCTCATTCACAAGGCTTAAGGTGGCCATAGACGCAAAGATCCGCTCGTTTGGCAACATCGCCAAACGAGCAGATCTTTCCCCGATATGCCATTAACAAACATGGCTATATCGGGGGTAATCTGATTGTTTGCCGAATGCCCGAACGATCAGATTACGATGTGCCGTGGATCGGTCAGGTCAAAATCAAATCTGACCGATCGACCAAATGACCGATCTCCGCCGGATGAAAGATGTCGGCACACGCCACACACAATCCGAAAATCGTACGAATCCTTGATTCATACAATAGGATCTGTGTGTCTATGGCCACCTTTAGGGACCCTTCTTCAATTCAAGTCCTAACAGGCCTCCTGCTACAGGATCTCCAGCAGTATTCACCCCCTCCATAGAGTGGAGACCAAGGAGACAGAACCAGGTGCTCCCCCTTTTTTGTAGACTAGGGAACAGGAACTATAATCATTACCACTGAGACTATGGGAGTGCTGTCCTTGGCCTAGAAGTAGAATCCCAAATCATACGGCTTAACAATTTTAGCCTAATTGTTTGTTAAGTTTACTTCTTTAATTTACCAATCCCATAAACTTGATTTAGATACTGATATATGGATTGGTTTATTCAGCAATATTTTGTACCTTAAATATTGTGCTGATTAGCAATGAAATTAACATGAAACAACTAGAACACTCTTTCCCTTCCATATTCCCTTTAGTAAAACAGATACTGTACAGCTGCAGTGTGTAGCAGGCGATGTGGCTCCACTGCTTATCAGTTTGGGATATTGTTTTATCACCATTGATTTTTTTCTCGCCTGCTTTCCGAGAATGTTATAGTGTCAATGTTACTAAACACTGTCTAAAATAATTGGGTTTTATTTTGTATTTGTAAAAACAATGGCTATGTTCCTGCAATAATGAGACATTATAACTGGCTGTGTTCCCGCTCACACTTTAGGGAGGAAACCTTGGGGAATATGCTGGATCAGAATCTAATCAACATAGTCCCTTTACATTGACTGCGTTGGAATACAGTGCAATATCCTTTGGCTATAATCACCCGCAATTGCGCTTATTTCCTATGCTGTTTGGTCAGCTCAGCTACTAGCCTAACGATAAAGTCCAAAGTAATGAAAGTCCCGGTTGGTATGTTCCAAAGTCCAGCAAAAACAAAGTCGGGCTCTCCTCTTCCCGTTCAAGCAAATAAGTTCAATAGGATGAGTTGCTGTATTCCTCAAAAACAAGTTATTGAGGACGGAACAAAACAGGTTAAAATAATATAGTGTAGTAATTCTATAAATAATTTAAAACACCCTTTGTGTTGTTAAGTGATTGATTAAGTGGTATAATTACCACGTGCTGTTTTACTTCCAAAAACAATAACTATAGAAATAGATACAAAAAATAAACTTAGTGTATGTTGCATAAGTCGCAACACATAGCCACATCACCACTCTGGGACGAAGCCGACAGGCGAAACGCATTAGTGGAGACAGTTTGAATTTTGGAGACGGCAGAGGCAAGTTTGCAGACACGCGCAGCAGCTAATAGAGGACGCTAACATTGGAAGCAGCGCAGTGAGATCTCCAAAATATTTTACACGTGATTTTATCAAGCGAATTTTGTGAGTGTATCTTTTAATTAGTTATTAAAATGTTTTAAAAGTACCTACACATGTTGCTCTAATTTATGTCCACCAAGGATTCAAGAAGGCCCATATCGAAGAAGGGGTTAACTAAATTGTCTGAAATTAATTCCCTCTCGTGAGTATAATATACCACCAGAGGATCCTATCCCTTTGGGGGACTACCATTTGAACCAAACTACAGTTTCTCTATCTTCTCTTATCTCACCTTGGTCTAATAAGCAGGATTAGTTTTGCCAAATCGGCAACACAGTGACACGGTTCCTTATAAATCACATTACTATGTGTTGCGACTTATGCAACATACACTAAGTTTATTTTTTGTATCTATTTCTATAGTTATTGTTTTTGGAAGTAAAACAGCACGTGGTAATTATACCACTTAATCAATCACTTAACAACACAAAGGGTGTTTTAAATTATTTATAGAATTACTACACTATATTATTTTAACCTGTTTTGTTCCGTCCTCAATAACTTGTTTTTGAGGAATACAGCAACTCATCCTATTGAACTTATTAGCCTAACGATAAGTTAGACGTCCTTACAAGCTTCATTTTAAAGTAATACTGACACTAATTAATATTGCCACTACAGGATCAACTTTATAACCAAGTACACTGGAATTTGCTGCACGTTATTTCCTATGGGTGCAACTAGCACCTGAGTACTTTGTTCACTTGAAATCACCAATCCCTCCCTCCCAAAGGTTTCAATCCCATCCACATTCCTCTCCTGAACCCAGTCACTGGTGTCTTCAATGGTGGAAAACAAGCCAATCAGTAATATATCAGTAATATATATGGGGAATATACAGATAGTAAAGCACCCTGTTTTCTTGGTTCCAGGGCATCAATATGACAGCACCCACCCATTTGTATACCTCCAAATATAGAGTATATACAGTAAGTTATATGCATATGAAAAGCTGTACGATCTACTACTCTTTGCATGACATAAAATGGGAGGGAGTATTTGTCTGTAGTATCAGAAAACATGAGTGATGCCAGTGTTTATTTAAATGAAAATGGTTTTTACATATATTGAAATGAGTGGGTGTTTTTTTTTAAATAAGAGCCATTATTGCATAAAAAAAAACATTTAATCAATGCATTTAATATGAGAATATGCAGGATTCAATGTTGATGCTCCTTTAACTGAAAATTATATATATATATATATATAAGGACGACAAGCTTCAACTTATTATATATATGTAAAGACAACAAGTTCCAGCTTATTGCACCCAGAACAACCTGCTAAATGTAATCACAACTTGGGGAAACATAAATGCTACTGGGAAGGAATGTTGGCAACCAGGGTTAATGTTGTCACAAGATTTATATCATGTCCCAGCACAGTTTGCTATACACTTATACAAACCTTAGACCCTGCAGTGGCCTGAAATCATTGTCTATGTACTGATGATGGAGTTGTCAGTTGCCATTTAACTCCCTGTGTTTTGACATCGTATTGCTCTCTAAGCCATAAATATATAGATTAGAAACAATTTGTCTGAAATGTTATCTAATGAAAAAATGTTATTCTAAGCAGTGCACCAATATAAACGAATTACAAAGTTTCACTGCGTTTAAAGTTATTTGTAAAAGAAAATTCTAGTAAAAGCAATATGTGTTTTTACCTTGCAGCACTGCTGTTTTCGACTTTTGAAATAATGTAGCTTTTCTTCAGCCAAGATTTTAATTTTTACAGTACCTTTCTTGCTTCTTTTCACTGGTTTTGCTGACTTCAGCTATATTGTTTCAAAAGTCAGAATTAACAGGGCAGAGAATAGAGCATTTTTAATGAATTTAAATCAGGAAGTTACTTAGAAATTGGCATTTTCTTTATTAGGAAAGTGATATTTTTTAGTTTACATCCCTGTAATGTTTTCTTAAATGTAATACATGTATAACCCATTCCAAGTTTGCACAGATGTTTGAAAGAAAATTAATGGATTAATCTCCCTTTTGCTATGTTAGGCACCCTCTAGGGATTATAATTTTTTACATCATGGCCTGTGTTGGTGCTCCACTTTGGTGAAAAATGTGCCAGACCAGGCTGTTGTACTAGTGAGCTGCAGACTACCTTGCTTTGCTATGAATCTCTTGTGGTCTGTCTGGACTATGCACATGTTGCCTCACAAGGAAATTTCGGGGGATTTTGAAAAACAAATCGCTCCGAGTGCCATCCCGCCGGCGATTTACATTTAACCGGCAGGGAGGCAGTTTGGGGAGATTAGTCGCCCCAAAGTTCATATGGTGAACTTTCACTATCACCCTTCGATAAATACGCCTTTAGAAATCCCACAGAAATGAATGGAGAGAGGCGCCATTTCACTCTGCGGACTGTGGAGACCTCTTACTTCACTTTTTGATAAATCTACCCCAGAATCTCTGTAAAGTGCTGTGTAATATGTCGATGCTGTAAAGATGATAATACATAACATAACATAGAATGCCAGTTTCTGAAATAAACACACCGCTCATATATATAACACCTCACTGTCCCTTTTTCTGGTGGGTTGTTGTATTAATATGGAATATGGACTGAAATGGGTCCTGAAAAGGCCTGTATGCCATTATTTGTTCGGTGGAATCACCCCCCACTCCTAGTGATAATACATTTTCAATCTGTTAAATGTATATGGTTTAACATTTTTCTTCGCTCAGCAATAATCAATGTAATATATTCTTCTCTTACAGAGAATAGGTTTTGCAGTGGCGCACAGAATATATTCTCATTACAAAGAGAGTTATTTTAACAGCCACATTTTCTGTTGTGCATTAACTTTGGTGCGCATTGAAGAAAGCACGTTTAACAATGGCGTTTTCTGCATTTGCCCAAAAAAACACATTCTGCTTTTTATTTGTTTTGTGCTTCTGTGAAAGAGGAAACAAGCGGATGCTTCTATTTCACTTCTAATGAAGTTCAAGGATTCTCTTTGATGGCAGAAATAACAATCAGTTTAATGAGATTGAATTCAAGTGAATACATGTAGTAATGTGGGGTGAAATGGAATGAATAGCCAGGCACAAGGCCAAGTTACCTTTGTTTTGGTACGGTTCTACACATGTTAGTTAACCCTTAACATTGTCATAGACTTTTGGTATTGCTTTAAGGGTTCCTAATCCATATCTATTTGTAAGACACTTTAGGAGACATAAAAAGTGCCGCCATGTTTTTCAGAATAGCTGTAGGTCTTTGCTTTTTTTCTCCAAAATAGTGCATAGAGGCCTACCTGTACCCATGAATATAGCACCGACTCCATTCAACACTGTATTCATACGGGGTAGGGGCAACACGACACCTTTTATTTTTCACACTATACACTGTATGGTGCTTTGTAATGCCATCAGTTATAATCGGCACAGTGAAGCATGGTGGCACAAGCATCATGATATGGGGATGTTTCTCATACTATAGTGTTGGGCCTATTTATCACATACCAGGGATCATGATTCCGTTTCAATACATCAAAATACTTGAAGAGGTCATGTTGCCTTATGCCAAATGTTTCCACAAAACAACGACCCCAAACACACCAGTAAATGAGCAACATCTTGGTTCCAGACCAACAAGATTGATGTTATGGAGTGTCCTGGACCTTAATCCAATAGAAGAATTGTGGGTGAAATCAAAAATGCTGTTTCTGAGGCAAAACCAAGAAATGCAGAAGAATTGTGGAATGTAACAGGTGCCAGAAGTTGGTTGACTCCATGTACCACAGATGTGCAGCAGTTCTCAGAAACACTGTTATACAACTAAATATTAGTTCTGTGATTCAAAGGAAAGCAAAACCTTGTTACTTTCAGTTTATGCGATGAATGTCTGATTTTGCAAAGAAAAATGCTATTTTTGTTGCCTAATGACAGAAAGTGTAATTCAAACCTTCTTTTCGATATACATTAAATACAAATTTTCCCTGCTCTGGGAAAATGTAAAACAATGTAACAGGAGTCAGGTCTCACGTGGGTCTTATAATAAACTGGCTTGCAACATTGTTACAAGAATGAGGCAGGATTGCAGAAGATGTTAAAAAAATAAATGTATAAATGTATATTGAAAAGTTGCTCAAAATGACATTTCTTTGAATGTGCAAAAACAGTTTTTGGGTGGAAAAACAAAAGGAAATATTTTTTTGGTGAAATAACAAAATGAGGCTACTTACTGAATAGGGAACAGTTATCATGCAGGTGATGGTGCATTCTGCATTCTTTTGACACTGCCTTTTGTCAGCTTAGCACTCGATGCAATGGAAAGATGTTTCCAGATTGGGAAATTAGCACACTCCGCCATGTGCCTAAGGCCTCCTGGAGATCTCACCATCCTCTCACATGTCATTTCAACTGCCATCATTTTCACCTCCAGCTCCCATTACTAATCATAAGAGACAAATCTAATTTTTGTCTTGCCAGTTAATAAAACGTGTGTTGACTCTAATTTGTAAAGCAGTAATCTTGTTCAACTTAATGCAGTTAATTGTTCCATTTAGGACTGGCTTCCTCTCAGCAGAAAGGAGCATCTGCATATATATGTAACATGATTCCTGATGGACTGAGATGGGGCTGTTTTGGAAGTCATCCACAACTGCACAGAGCTCTACGCTTCTGAGAATCCAGCTCAAATGCCAGTGCACTACAGAAGATGGTAGATTAACCCAACCAGTTCTATAAAGTCTCTAACCACGGCACCTAAGTGCTCATTTAGGAAAGGATTCTACATTAAGCCTTTCTTTTTCTGCCAGATGATTTGGCATTGGGATGCTCCTTATTATATTGTGCACATTATTACTATGCAGAATTAAATACCAAGTTATTACTGTAATAAAATGAAATTTTAGAAGAGGATTTTTTAAAAAAAAATATGGACCATTACAAACAAGTCTTTATTTATTAGTGATTATAAGGCATACTTTTGGGCCAAAACCTTCATGAAAGATTCAGGATTTGGCTGAATCCCAAAATAGTGGATTTGGTGCATCAATATAAAGCAAGGTTAGTAGTGATTATTTATTGTAGCTCACCTAAAGGGCACCGGTTGGGCAAAAATATTTTCTTCAACCAAAGGTGCGGGCTAATAGAGCCCACACTCCGAATAAGGGGGTAACATTCGTTTAAAAAAAAAAAAAAAAGGCCCACCAGTGCTAGGACACTCGCCCCAGGAGGGAGCTCCAGGTGCAAGTGGCCACGTGGTGCAGAACGCATGCCTGTGATGAGGTGATGAGCTTCTGATGTCATGCATAATAAGCAAGTTGCAGTATTCACTCATTATGTGCAGGCGTGTGTCCCAACATGGTCACTCGAACTGGGAGCTCACTCCTGGAGGAAAATGTTTGGTTTCTTGATCCTTTATATACAAATTTGCTTTCAGATTGGCTTTCAAAGAGGTGCTGTCTAGTTATGGGCGAATTTATTCGCCAGGCGCGAATTCGCGTCGAATTTGTGCAATTCGCCGACAGCGAATAAATTTGCAAAACGGCCGCGAAAATTTGCGGCAAAAATTCGCCGGGAAAAAAAAATGTCCGAAAAAACGGACGCCGGCGTCAAAAACGGGCGCTGGTGTAAAAAAAACGGGCGCCGGTGTCAAAAACGAGACGCTGGCGCCGTTTCGCGAATTTTTCACTGTTTCGCAAAATTCGCGAATTTTTCGGCGAAGCGAAACAGCGCAAATTCGCCCATCACTAGTGCTGTCAAAAATATGTTTTTTTCATTATTGTCCTGTCAAAGCATTAACTTTGAGTATATGTAAAGATTTTGTTATCTATCGAACAATTCAGGGGCTGAGGATAGGCCCTTCTTTTTTGTTATCTCATTGCACATATTGCACTTTTATCCAGCTCTTTATGTGAAGAACCCAGTGCACGCAGTGCAACAGATGGGAAGCAGTAATTTGTGCAGTGATTACCAGAAACCAGTGGCGTAACTAGATGTTGCTGGGCCCCACAGCAAATTAATTTTAGGCCCCCCAACATATCCAGTGTTTGTCCTGTTTTAACAATATATGTTGAAATTGCTTGTCAATGAGAGCCTCATGGGGCCCCCTGTACCTCCTGGGCCCCCCTGCAGCCGCAGGGTCTGCTTCCTCTGTAGTTACGCCCCTGCCAGAAACGCACTGATATAAAGGTATTGCAGTTGGTTTTTAGGAGCCATGTGTTGAAGAGCTGGCCTGTTAAACTAACAGAACCACTTAAGATATCTCAACCACATTTTACCGTATGCTGAGAACATTCCTCCTTGAAACTGAAGCAAACCTTCTTTGTAATGACAATTATCAGAGCAGGCATCTCTAGCAAAATAAATGACAGACTGCTGTTATTGGTGCAGTGAATAGTTACCAGTTTTTATTCCTTTTTTTTTTTTTATTGCATTTTAAAATGGTAAGCAGGGTGAAGTCCCCAACCATTTGCATTTTGTGCTATGCCACAGGTCTCTGGATTCTGTTTCGAAGCACAGAGACCTGCAGACCTTCTGCTCCTTAGTGCTCTTGCACTTTTGTCCAGCTTTTGTTGTTGTTTAGTCTTTCTAAATGACCCCTAAACACACTGGTTGAAGCAAATGAGTAATTGAGAGCTGAGATAAGATTATGAAACTCCTAGCCCATGGGATGGGTGATTTAGGATGTCAAGAAGATGGCCTCATACAAACTTTTTGTATTGGATCCAAGGGCCTGTAGTTGTACCACTCTTTCCCTCTCTGGTGCATGCATATATAAATTGGGTACATTCACTGACCAATAACTTTATTAGCAGGCGAAACACTGTATCTCATCTTCCATAATCTTTATTTTGCATGCTTCCCCCATATAGTATGTATCAACATGTTTAATAATAAAAATAAAGCCAGATGGAGCAATTCATTTCATTTCCACTGTAAATGATGTTGATTCTCTAGAAATGTGTCAGCGCTATATATAAATAAAGGATGATAACAATAATAAATGTGCAGTAATACATGTTATGTTACATTCCACCCAAGCACTATTTATCTTCTTATGTGCTTTTTATTAATATGCATGGAAGCACCATATTTAATCTGCCAAAATAAAATAAAATATCTTTGTTTTTTAAATTTAAATGTACAAGGGCTGCTATCTGGGAGAGGCAGCTGTAGGGCATACCTCCCAACATTTTGGAAATAAAAAGAGGGATACAAAAGTCGGCACGCAGAGCGGCAAATTTTGTTTAACCATGTCCATTTTTGTGGCCACAACCACTGAATTACCTTGTTCATTGTACAAAATTTGGCAGAATAGCAAAGCATTTACATGGGTTAAATAGCCACCCTTTGCTTAGACAGAGAAAACCTTCTTGTTATGGTCACATCTGGGGGGGGGGTTATAATAATAGACCAATGTTGCAGATGTGTGGCACACCAGAAAGCAAACCAGTCATTCCTTTATTTATCTTTGGTTTAAAATTTACGCTTCCAGCTAAATTTAATTAATCCCACAGATAATGGCACAAAATAGTTCCCGCACAGCAACATTAGTCAGAGTATTCAAAGGCTTCTGAGGCTGGGTTGCTTTAGAAATTGTAAATGTGTGTGTTGGTGTGATTTCCAGGCTCATTATGCTGCTTTCTGGCTTCACCTAGGACACAGCACAGGATGTGCGCCTTTGTTATTTATGTACATGCGCGCACATGCTGACACTCCATGTTCATGCACACACACACATGGGTGTGTAAATATGTTGGCTAGCCATATTCTTCTGTATAGCCCTTATTATTGGCCCAACCTCCCTGGGCTGCCAAGAAAAAAAGCATCTCTTATACCAACAGCCTTTACCACATCTCATTTATTTTTGACATACAGCAAACAATCATGTTTTTCTTTTTACTGGAAAGAATAAGGCAAAAGGCATTTCTGTTATATCAAAATATTAATAAGCTTTATTATTGTTATTTTTCACATAGCCCCATAATCTGACCAGCATTTTATAGAGTAAGAGGATACAAACAGGGGCTCTGCCCAATGAAGAGAGTTACAATTGTATATCATTAGAAGACTGTAGAAACAGTGCTTACAATCTAAAAAGGAAACATGTCAGCCAACACAGGGTCTCAATAAATCCAGCGAGGCTCAGGAACTGTTGGTACACAAGGCACAGCTGTGTGTAGTAAAGAGCATACACTATATGATTAGCAAAATTACAATAACAGTAATCATATCTTCCTGTAAACTATGGGAGAATTGGTCCTAGGACCACCTAAAAAATAGCAGTTTCTCCAGATCTCTGATGCTGTGGAAAGCTTTACTTTTCCCTAAGGACTTTCTTTTGTTTTTCTATTAAAATCAGTTACTCTAACTGAGCCTGGTGAGTGCGGTATTTTTTCACTATTATTTATATATATATAAGTATTAGTATTAGTATATATATATATTAGTGGAGAGGATGCCGACACTCACGAAAAAGCAGTCACTGTTGCCTGAGTGCATCCACTCCACTAATATATATAATAGTGAAAAAATACCGCAATAGAAAAACAAAAGATATATATATATATATATATATAAATATTGGCGCCAAATTGTGTATTTAAAAGTTTGTTAGTTTGTCTCACACTGCTTTGGTCTCCCTGACGAAGGTTCCAGTTGGAAACCGAAATGTAGGATTGCTTTGCTTCATCTTGCTGACTCGTTGCAAAATTCCTTGGAGTGCCGTCACTTGTCCTGAATATTGATATATTTTTTAGACTGGCACCCAGGATTCTTTATGGACTTATGGTTTCTACAGGGCCGCAATTAGAAATCATGGGGCCCGGTACAACACAATTTTCTCTACTTACTATACTCTATTCTTTCATTATCAAGCCTCTTAAAGAAATAGGGAATGATCATGAAATCGGCCAAATGGTTAGAAGCAAAATAATCCACTGACACCTGGGCCCATCTGGAGTTCTCCTGGTATCCCGGTGGGCCAGTCCGACTCTGGATAGAAGAAATGGGCAGACATGTAAACGAATGTATGCCTATTTAACCTCAGCTACTATGTACTGTTTGAATATGTGTTTCCCAAAGTATAGAGGTGATACCGTTCTACTTTCATCATTTCAAGCACTTTTCAGCTCCCTTTATTTACTTAATGCAATAATTGAACATAAATGCTGGTGGCATATATATTGGCAAATGACTATGTACAGTACCTTCCCTGTCAGTGACTGGGTGTGCAGTACTCATGAAATATCATAGTGTAAGCTTTATATCTGTTCGATACACACCACTGCTGTACTTATGTCTACATCACTTTTGGCATTTATGAATCTTGCTGAAAAAAAACAAATTTGTGATTAGCGGCCTCCCCCCAAACACTGCCCAGAAGAAAAGCACAACTCTGTGTCATTTGTCACCGCTGACAGGATATCGTTAATAAATCTAGAGTTAGCATTTGGATTTATTCATTCTCATCATTTCCCACACAAGGTAAATGGCACTCTGAAACAATATTGGTGCAGGCTGCGGCGTGCCCTTTCTTGAGTCTAATCCTTTCCCATCACCCCCTTCTGTTCAATATTACATTTCTAATGGGAGGAGAACATTACATTTTGGAATTCATTGTAGGCGATGTAGGTGTTTTCATGCATGCTGGACATGGAGAGCTAAAAATTCCTCTCTCAGCACTTTATGCATGTAATTATATTTTACTTATAAAGAGCCAAGTGTTTTGCTAATGGATCAGCAGCATAACAACGGGAGAATAATGGCAAATGTCCACTACGAGGACCCTACAGGCTGCATATTCCATACAACTGATATCTTCTGAGCCACAGTGTTATTCTCTTGCAACAAGAGATATTTTCCCATATGTAATAAAAGGCACCAATAAGATTTTTTCTTTTAAACAGGTGACCGGTAAATGCTACCTGCTGATTGGTTAATATGGGTTACTGCTCCTGGGCAATTAGGTTTTATTGTGTAACCCCCATGACTTCATGCAGCAGTGAGAAGAGCAGCCTAGCTCCTTTTATTACTCCCTTTTGTTACTTCAATAATTGAACATAAATGCTGGTGGGTATATATAAGTAATGGCTTGTCCTTTCCTGCTACACAGCAATAAAATTAGGCTAATGTTACAATTAGTGACAAGCAAACCTGGTGCATTTTACTTCACCAAAAAAATTTGTGAAATGGCAAAATTTCGCCAAGTGCATTTGAGTCAGTGGGTGTTTTTTCTTGATTTTTTTTTTTAATGTATTGAGGTCAATTAGCATTTTTTTCTTGCATCAAATGCATTAAAATCCGTGTGTTTTCTGGCAAAAATGCATGAATAGAGTGTAGTGCAGTTTCTTGGAAATGTACGCTGCTAGTGATGGATGAACTTATTCGGCAGGAGCAAATTCGTGGCGATTTTCCGTATTTCGCCTGAAACAATTCTGACGCCGGCGTCAATTAAACGTGCCCATTGACTTTAATGCGCGTCAAATTGTCGCCAGTGATGAGTTTCATGCTTGCAAATTGACACTGGTGTCAAAATTTAATTTTGCAAATTTCGCCGGAAAAGCGAAATGGGAGAAATTCGCCCATATATATGCTACTCATGAAGTCAGCCCTGCCCTTACCTCTTGCCCTATACAGGGATGGCACTCCCTTGTGTGTTTGAACAACTTAAACGTCACAAGTAGGATACTGAAGAGGGGTCATCTGCATATCTGCCCCCACACACCTCATAATTGAATGCAGATAGTGCTATACACATTGGGGTACGCACATGTCTGTGCTCTGTTTTGGAGACCTGAGCCAATTTTTCAAGATGCAGGGCAGACCATAACTTGCACTCTGCCCTGTACTTAATAAATGAGCCCAATGGTGTTTTCCAACCTGCTCAACAGCATCTTGTGCTTTAAGCAGGTTTGCTTGGTGCTTTGGTTGCATTCTGTCATAAACAGGGATTTAGTTTTTTTTTTTTAAACATTAGTTTATCATTTATATACTAAGGCTAAGGCTCATAACTAAACATTTTTATACATTTCTTAGAAAACACACAAACGGAAACACTGCTGACTTGATGATTACATCCCATTTTTAAATGTATCTAATAAAAATGTATATACATCCATATTAACTGTTTATATTTGAGTTTTAAAATTCATAGAATTCTTGGAGCCATTTTATAAAGGTTACACCTATTTATACATGCTAAGCAGGCATATTTTGCCAGAAATCCCCATACGCTGATGCAATAAAAATTTTAAACAGCCGTTTTAAATACTGTGAAAACATTCTGTTAGAATGAATAATTTCATGTACATAATGTACCAATATCTTGGCTCATGCAGCAGAAATAAGTAGTAGTATTAAAGCAGCCAAAGGCGCACTGGTACAGAGGGTTCAGTAAGATCATTACGGGTGCCCAGTAAATTTGTTGAACAGGCATTTCTTCCAGGTTTGATTAGGAGAGAGAAAAAAACATGTTTACTGTCAGGTTCAGTAAGTTCTTGTTATTCATTTGTATTAGGTAACATTGTATTAATAATGTTATGTTGGATAATTTAAAAATAACCTATATACCACAGAGCTTATATTTATCCAAAAAAATGGGCACTGGCACTTATTTTGTATTTACCTCTATCTTGTATTAAAGGGGTTGTTCACCTTTAAGCAAACATTTAGTATGATGCAGAGAGTGATATTCTGAGACAATTTGCTATTGGTTTCCATTTTTTATTATTTGTGTTTTTTGAGTTATTTAGCTTTATATTCAGCAGTGCTCCAGTTTGCAATTTCAGCAATTTGCTTGCTAGGGACCAAATTACCCTAGCAACCATGCATTGATTTGAATGAATATGAATAGGAGAGGGCCAAATAGAAAAAGGAGTAAAAAAAAGTAGCAATAGCTATAAATGTATAGCCTTACTGGGCATTTTTTTAGATGGGGTGAGTGACCCCCACTGAAAAAAGTCAGAAGAGGAAGACATATAATTATGAAACAATAAAAAATAAATAATGTAGACCAATTGAAAGGTTGCTTAGCATTGACCATTCTTTAACATACTTAAAGTTAACTTAAAGGTTAACCACCCCTTTAAGATCTTAAGAGTCAGCCTTGCCTACGTCTCTGTTGTTCAGTACCAACTGGCAACAATATTGTATATACTGGTTACTTGTTATGTTAGATGATAATATTCTTAGGTCAAAGGTTAAAGCTGTGTGGCCAACTAGTTTCACTTATATAGTAGTCAGTATTTAAAGCATAAAAATATATATGTTATTACTATGATAGAAGAGTTCTTGATAGAACCTGTTGTTCATTTCACCCTATTCTGCGCGTGTTTAGATGGTATCTTCCTTTCTCTACTGCTTACTTGTCCAGTCTGGTCTACTGGAAATGATTTTAAATGTGCTAATAATGCCTTCAATTGTAACAAATTATGCCCTCAGCAAGACTGGAATATGCTATTTTCACCTCCTTCTGGCTTGCACAGGCTGATTTGAAAACACTCGCTTGTTAGCGTATCAGCAGGACCGCATGTGTGTGTGTGTCTATATGAATATTTAATTTACTTGTAAAATATAGTCTGAAAAGCTAGCTGCTCTCTCAGCTCAGAAGAAAGGGATAAATTATGCGGGTCTGAATACTAGAAATGCAGCTGGGGCGCTTAGCAAGATAACAAGGCTTTAGTAAGTAAAATAACATGAACTGCAGAAATCCTTACTTTTATGAAGTTGCACAAGCAAGAATAACAACTTTCTTTTTCTGAACGCCTCTTAGAATTTACAGAGAAAAATTAAGAAAAATTCTTTAAAATCTTTTTCTCTTGCCGATCTTCCAACAATCTCTCTGCTGCACAAAAAAAAGCCTCTTAGAATTTGTCATCCAGGGGTGCTGTGACTTTGTGGGTCTTTATTATGGCCCCTGCTGCAAGTGCAGGAGCAGTAAGCGGTGGTTATTCACTGTGCACCTGTGACAGCGGCAGTGCTGTACTTATGCAACAGATAAAAAGCAAACTAATGTTGGAAGGTATGTGATGTCACACATCACGGCATTATAAAAATGGGGTACCTCTCTTAAAAAAGTATGAGGGAATTAGAAGTCACCTTTCAGTCCCATGACCTACAGCATATAAAACACTCATCCTATGACTTTATATTATACAACAGATGGGGGTTACTAAGTTACAAAGGGGTAACTAAGGACATTTGGTCCCTAAATAACTCCTACACTATGGAGTACTTCTGCTGCATAATATACTGTATACAGACACAGTGTCACTCTATTTCTTGGCTGACCTACAAGGCATGGCTTAGCAGCACCTGTCACAGGCTTGTGGCTCTGGCTACATTTAGCTGAAAGCCATTCCTCTAACCATTAATAACACACTTACACATTTAAAGTAAACTGTAGCTGAAATCCAGGCTTCTGGAAAATGCTTAAATATATATTTATAAATTATAATAAGCTGTAGAGTTATCTACTTCGGTCCTGCGCTTATAAGGTCATAGTAAGGCACAGCATAGACATAAAGTTGCAGAATTCTCAGTATGTTAAGAACTGTCCAAATAATATCTGATTCTAAAGTGACTTGCCCAAGTTCATGCCCTCATTAAAATGTGATCCCAGGTCTCCCGGGGTATAGCTGAGGGACATTATACAGACCAATTAATCTGAACCTTTTAAATAAGAATAGCTGCAACTAAGCTAAACACCAAAGGTGGTTTCTTTTTAATTTACATCAGTTTATGATTGAGAAACTTCAGCCTTTTTCTTAACATTGCCATCACTCTACAAGGAGGTTATTCAATGCAAAGGTACAGGCAGCAGAAATGGTAGAAGTAGTTTGACAAGTGGCCGCCAATTGATCTAATCACTCTGGAAGCAAATGATAAAAATTGAAACCTCTTCTTTACGTTTTGATCTTAAATTACATATTTGGCCATTAACTAATTTGCTGTCCCTCTAGGTAAGTGCTCAGATCTCGTTGTATGGCAGAAAACAGATCTGCTTATCTCATTCAGATTAAACAATACATCCCTGTACTTGAAAACAGCAACATTAATAACTATGTACCAATACATTATGCCAGGTCTAATTATTTTTTTCATCAAGTGCCTTGGCTTGGCTCTTAAATTGTCTGTCACTAACTAACAGAAGAATGGATACTCTTCATCTTGCTCAACAGCCATGTGGGTAATAAAGCGAAGGAAAGCACTGAATCACCAAGCTAATTAGTCATTATATCACATAACTATTCTCCTGCAGGTACAGTAGGGTGAAAGCTTCATGCATATCACATGCAGATGTCATGAAATTAGAATTTTCCCCTTATTACAGTACATTTCTATCATAGATGATATGAGGATTAGACCCATCCCAAATATCAATCTATGCTTGTTATTTCCACTTAAGGAAATTGGTGAGCCGTTTGTATGTACACATACTTTCAATTTATGCCATTTATGCAGGTGACTTTATTAAAGAGTTTTTGGATGGCTTTATTAAAGAGCTGTTAGGACTCAAGGATGCCTTTATTTTGCTGATGAAGAAGATCTTACAAGTTGAGCTGCTGTTAGTCACTCCTAGTAAGATCAGTTGCTAGCTAGAGGCAGGTGGGCTTGATGTCGTTCTTCATATCATTTTTATGGCCCCCAACGAGTTCATAGACTCCTTATGCTGATTTATAGGAATCAATATTTTATTGTAATACCTTTGTGTGCAACAATCTGTCCACAACGTGGAATAATTTGGATGTCACTAGGGTTGCCACCTGGCTGGTAATTCTTTTCAGAAAACGCTGGATAACACTGAGGAAGATGTTCTGGTATATACCCATTGTACCCATGCATTCCAAATGATTTATGTATTGAAAACATATGAGGTCCAATTTCCATGCAACACTTTGTTTCCCTTAAAAAGGTTAATCCAATCATTTTACCTGAAAATGGAATGTCATTTCTTGATGCATCAGCCACATCATTTGATTTTCAAAACATCTTTACCTACAGTTGTAGGCATTAGAAGGTTTTAGGCTTTGTGCCAGGTTCTAGTACCCTACATGAAACATAGGTTTGGAATTTACTAAGAACAAATAAGAGTAGGCGTTTGTTGTCTTACAGTTGTATCATGTCATGTGACTTTTGAAATAATTTTATAGCAAACAGTTCAGAGGATGTGATATTCTATGTGACTGATTCAAACTGCAAAGGGGAAGTATTAATTCCCTTTAATCATCTCCATATATAATTTTGTGCAGATTAGGGAAGGGGACTTACATTGGTGTAACAACCTTCCTTCCTGCCGCAAAAAAGGGTCCCAGCGTGCATATCCATCCCTGATCCCGCCTGCCTGCACATTAGCTTTTATCGCTACCCAACAGCTCTCAATTAGGAGAGCAGCTGGGGAGGGGAGATTTCCATGTTACTTTAGAGGAAGCAGACCCCGAAATCCAGTCCCCTCACAACCGCTGGGTCTGCTTCATCTACAGTACAGTTACGCCAAAGGGTATCTAAGTAACTTGGCTGAGCAGACTATGTGGCTATGAGCCACTGTTCACAGGTGTATTGAAGGAGGTATTATTCATATCATGCTTTGTTTTGCCTTCATTAATGCATATCATATTTGAACATAGACACTAATAAGATAGTATTCATTTACTTGTGTCTAATTAATTTTGTCAGATTCCTGAATTCCAGAAGGCAACATTTTATTCTACAGACTGTTCTACAGTGAATTTTTTTTTTTTTTGTCCTTCAGGAAGGTAGTTGGATTTGGCACGTGGAACGTGTGTGAGAGGAATGTTGTCATTTTGTAAAACATGATATACCATAAGAGCTGAAAAAGGCAGAGACTCCCTGAGGATCGGAAAGGAGTAGAACACTTTTCAAGGTTATTTACATTGTGCAAAGAGCACAATCGCTTGTAATCTGCAAGTTGTCAGTTACACTTATTGAGTTGTGTGTGTTATAAATTACTCCTAGCGCACTCTCTGTGGAATCCATTCTATGGAATGTTCTAACACATTGCAGTTTGTTTTATTTACCATTTGTAATCTTTAGCTGGGATTGTGTCCATGTCACCAGCATCATAATTTGTCTTTTGTAAAGCATAACAACAAATTAATTGCTGCCCGTTGATTCAGTGGAACTCTGTTATAATGACGAGCAGGGCCTAAGGCACCTTCCTTATCTCCTTAAGTCAAATTTTGGGGTCTTGTATACTGACTTCACCAGTAGTTATGATTTAGTCAATTGTGCCCTATCCAAATATCCCAATAACCACTATTTCTCTTTTCTAACCTTAAATCCCCATTGTACATCACTTTTAACTGGTCTATGTTAGAACGACCATGGATGATTTTTCAAGTACTGTAGTTAGAATTATTTATTTTGATACTTAGTAGCCACACAAAGAATATGTATGGATTTGTTTGTTTGGCCAACATAGGATCAAGAAAACTATGGGGAAAGCAGTCATAAATACAAAATATTGTGTTCAGTTGTTCACTTGTATTATACTTTCTGCACACAGTCCGCTGCCATTAGTGGAAGATGATCATGGACTTTGTCAGCGTTTGTTAATAATGAGTTATGTATTTTATGAAAATTAGTTGCAGTAAAATATTTGCAAAAAAAGAGTATTTAAGACATTTGATTATACAGTGACCCTCATTGTTATCAAACCATCTCTGTATTTTGGGAAGAAATTCAAATCATTGCTGTGTTTTGGAGAACATTCGAGGCAATTCCCGTCACTATCTGCCCCTAAAAAAAGCTGACACAGAAATCACTATTTAAGATAAAAAAAACCCTAGCATGTTAAGTCAATCAGAACATACAAAGAATCCAACACCAAAAAATGTGTTGAGTATAAGTACTGTAGCCTATATCCATGGAAATATATACTGTACATAAAGCCAATGAGAAGGATGCAGAGGCTATAGTTGTTTGTAAATTTCTACCTGAAATAATGTTCCACTATGCTGTTAATTTCTGTAGCCTAAAGGTGTTCTAACTGTAATGGGCGACTAGACAGCCTTGTGTTTCTTGTCATAGTGTTCTTAGTCAGCACTGTAGCATTTAAAGACCAATCCTCCAGTGCACCTTTTCTTCCAGAACTCGCTGTAGATGCTGTTGTTCTACCACCTGATCTGGGGACAAGAACATATGACGTGAGCCCCCATATAACTGCTCTCGTAAATGTGCCCTGCAGCATAAAAAACCTTATGCGGTGTTGCTGTGAATGGAGAAACCTAACAAAGAGTGAATGACATGTCTTAGAAAACAGGTGCTCAATTATTACTAGGGGTCCTTTTCCATCTTAGCTCTGCTGTGAATACAAGGGCATTTGCTCTAGCTAAACCAAGGTGTGTGCATTTTTCTAGAGCCACTGGCAGTTTCTATGAGATAGGTTAAACATCCAAGATATCTTTATAAGTGAAAGCTCATTGTATCCCAGCAACATTAGCCAGAAAAATTCTCTTATTTTTCTTGATTTGATCTAAATGATGGGAAAAGCACCACTGTCAGATTCAGATATAACTATGGAATATATATATATATATATATATATATATATATATATATTATAGTACAAACACCTGCACTCTGTCCACTTTTTTCTCCAGGCCGGGTGCTCGGTCAAAGTCTTCATACATGCATAGAATGGACCAGCACACCGTTTTCTTCAATCAAACGTGTTTATTCAATACACACTGTGCATCCAACGTTTCGGCCCGCATCCGGGCCTTTATCCTTGATAAAGGCCCGGATGCGGGCCGAAACGTTGGATGCACAGTGTGTATTGAATAAACACGTTTGATTGAAGAAAACGGTGTGCTGGTCCATTCTATGCATATATATATATATATATATTATCCTAAATTATCGGGATCTGGGGCTTTCCGGATAACGGGTCTTTCCGTAATTTGGATCTTCACAATTTAAGGCTACTAGAAAATCATGTAAACATTAAATAAACCCAATAGGCTGGTTTTACTTCCAATAAGGATTAATAATATCTAATCTTAATAATATCTTAGTTGGGATCAAGTACAAGCAACTGTTTTCTTACTACAGAGAAAAAGGAAATCATTTTCAAAATTTTGGATTATATGATTATAATGGAGTCTATGGGAGACGGCCTTTGTGGAACTGGAACTTTCTGGATAACGGGTTTCCGGATAACAGATCCCATACCTGTATATATATATATATATATATATATATATATATATAGTTATATATATAACTAAAAGGAATCCATTATCTGAAAAATCCAGAAAGTTCTAAATTACACAAAGGCTGTCTACAACTCCATTTTATTCAAATAATTTAAATTTTTAAAAATGATTTCCTTTTGCTTTGCAATAACAAAACAGTACCTTGTAGTTGATCCCAACTAAAATGCAATGAATCCTTATTGAAAGCAAAATTAGCCAATTGGTTTTATTTAATGTTTACATGATTTTCTAGTAGACTTAAGTCATTAAGGTATTGAGATTCAAATTACGGAAAGATCTGTTATCTGGAAAGCCCCAGGTTCCAAGCATTCTGGATAAAAGGTACCAAACCTGTACAATTATATATGCTATATATATAGATATATGTTTGTATGTATGGGATCCGTTATCTAGAAACCTACAATACAGAAAACTCTGTGTTACAGGAGGGCTATTTTCCATAGACTCTATTTTAATCAAATTATTAAATTTTAAAAAAAAATATTTTCTGTCATAATAAAACAGTAGCTTGTACAAAGTTATAATTAATCCTTATTGGTGAGGAAACAAGCCTATTGTTTTTTTTTAATGTTTAAGGTATGAAGATCTAAATTATGGAAAGATCCCTTATCCGGAAAATCATGAGCATTCTGGAGAACAGGTCCCACACCTGTATAATATTTACCTACATATATATATGGAAAAATGCAATCACAGGTACAAGCCTAGCTTATATGAAGCAGATTTGTATTACTCATATTAACTTCGGAAGACAATTTCGGTTTATTGTCTCCTTATTTTTCCTATTTTCCTCATTATTCTGCACAGGGAGCCTAAATCAGCTAGACATTTGTATTATTGGGCAAGCAATGTCAAACATTGTTATGATTATTTTTTTAATTGTGAAATATGCATAGTTATTTCATGCACTAAACAGGGCAAAATCTGCATTCTATTTCAATTCATTCATTCATTCATTCATTCATTTCATTCTACACAATCAGAACCATCAATTAAGAGGTCATCTGTATAATAAGCTGCTCTTTATGTAAAACCCTTGATGTAACAGGGAAAGGATTGGTTTGTTTATACAATGGGTTTTCCAGGACTGGTAATTTCTTTTTGACTGTGCTCATATTAATCTGGAAGTAGAATGTAGCACCACTTTCTGATTCAGATTTTGCCCTGTTTAGTGCAAGAGATAACAAAAAACTTCTGTATTTCTTTATTAAAACATTGGACAAAAATATGCCCTGTACAAGCTTTATTCATTGAATTCATGATAAAGGGGTAAACTATCACTTAAAACTTGGCTGAAACTGTTTCTCAGTGAACAAATGATAATAAAAAATAGAATATTTCATTGATTTCACCGAAGAAAAACATTGGGTCAATGTTCTCAGAAGCAAAGTCCAGTTAATGAATGTATTGTTCTACCCCCCATAATTGATTAATATAATGTAACTGTAAAATGATAAGGAATACTGTAAATGTGTTTTCAGAACACAAATTTGGGATTCAAAGAGGGTTTTTTTGTTTTGCTATAACTAATCATATTAAATGTCCCATAACAACTTAAAAGTAAATTGTCTTTTTTAATATCTTTTGGGAAATGTAAGTCAGTAAAGAACAGCTCTGTGCCTAAAATCACTTGTGTTTGTAATGTGAAGACTAGGATCTAGCTGTTTATGCAGTCCTTAGGATAAAATGTTCTTTTGGGATATATTTATATTGTCTCTGAATGTACATACATTGAAATCAAACTTCCTAGTAGATGCCCATTTTATTGACCAGACAGTATAATTTAGCTATTTATTCCTTTATTCCTTGAAGCCACCTTATTTACATAATGCCCTGTTTATGAATCAATGCCTGATACAATCATGTGTACTTTATATGGACTGCAGAGTGACCATTACAGGCAAGTGAACCTACAAATCGGCTTTTAAAATGATGAGCTGTTGGCTGGTTCTCTGGTGCCTGGTCAAGTGGAGACTGAAAAATGTCAACTGCTGTGTTGTGCTTACTGCTCTTGGCGCTACGTTTTACCTCTTTTTCATTATTAGTCCGAGTGCCTCACATTCTTTTGCATGTGGGTAATTGGTCTGCTACCAGAAAATGTTATATGCCCAGTGGGGTTTATATGACAGTAAGAATTGGCTGTGGATTCCATTTATGCACATTTCTATCATCTTACTGTACTTAATTTCTGCAACTCACCAGAAAACTAGTAAGGTTGTTAGTGCCCCTCTACTGTAGTTGCAGTCAATACTTTGACATAACTAAAAGGCCTGTACCACATACTGTAGTAGTTAACATACCCAGAATAAGCCTGATAATGTATCACATTTAGATCAGTGGTATAACTATAGAAGAGCAGATCCCGAGGTTGCAGGAACAGGAGGCTCAGACTGCGTGGTCTGTTTCCTCCATAGCAAATCTACTGCAGCTGGAAAATCAGCACTCTGGGTAGGTGAATGGTCGATGCACACACTACCCGGGGGAGTGGTTGGATGTGCTTGGCCCTGTGAAACTCCATAGCAAGTGGTTGCCAGCAGGCAGAGAAGACAACAGGACTACCAGCGTGCATCATGTTTGTGAATAAGCCGCCCCTGAAATTTTTTTGCAGGGTCTGGTCCGATCAACCACTGTTATGCCACTGATTCAGAAATTGGGCTTTGCCTTTCATTGTATGTTTCTTTGGGTAAAAACCACATGTAACTCATCGTAACATACAGTAGCTACAGTGATAGGCAGATCCGGATTGAGAATTAAAATAGGCCCTGGCATTTTAGGTACTCAGAGGCCCAAACAGCCCCCACCAGCCCACTAAATACTGACTTTCTATGGCACCTTATAGCAGCCCTTCTGGCATTGGCCAGAGCCCACAGATTGCCAGTCCGGGCCTGGTCATAGGCACCCCACTGTGCCATTTAGGTCATAAAAACACCAGTCTTGTCCATCTAGCCCAGCATTATGGAGCATAGATAGTTAACAAAATGTGGATTTGATGCACTCAATCCCAGTTCTTCAGGGGTTAACAGTTTTATACGTTTCCATTCCCAGTGAAGTTTAGCAGCAACTTAGGTGTCAGGTCTATGCCCCATTAACCACTCCCTCTCATTTGCATGATAATGAGTCATCCACAAGTGATTTAGCCTTCAAACGTGCATCATAAATAACAGATCATTTGCACAGCTAATTATAGTCATTTCCATATAAATAATAGAGGGCTGTAAAAATATAGGAGGAAAGAAAATATATATCACATAAAGGTATTTATGGCAGGGAGACTTGAAAGATTTGGAATATTGAATATTCCTATTGTGAAACATAATAATGTTTAGGTTAATTTTGCACAGTGTTCCTCTAGCTCTCGGTCACAAAGAACATCATGGCAATATACTGTATAATGAATGTGACAATAAGCAGAAACATCTACTCTGTGAATATTATAGAGAACAATATTATTACCTTCCGTTTGGGTTCAGGCTGAGCATGGTAATTGTCTTTTCAGTGCACATTTGCCGTGGGTGTAATAGGATACTTAGACATAAGAAAAGGCTGTTTTACTGGGTGTAATGGTAATGCTGGGACATCATTATACTAGAATATTGCTTTTATTAACAGAGATCGTCAACATGCATGTGGCTCAAATACAAGAGGATGTTTTTTAATGCCTACCGATATATATATATATGTATAATGTTCTGCATTTTGGTATCAATGCATATAGTGGAAGTACTGTGAGTTGTTTATGAGCAATGGTAGATATTTATAGCACATCTCTTCTTCTTATCAGTTACTGACCAGTATAAGCTCTGTTCACAGCCAAGACCCAGAGGAAGTGGAGTGTGAAGAATAATTATTTCTATGCTCTTCTCTAAATCTATTTCAGCCATCTTATGTCCAGCCAGGGGTAAAGATGCAAAAAATGTACTTTGCATATATCAGTTGTACTCTTGTAATTTAATTTATATAGAAGTCAGCTACATTGGATTTACTTACAGTATTACTATATAATACACAAAAGCCACAAATATCTCATAAATGATGTCATGAGTTATACAGTAACAGGAGCTTAGTGATGTCATTTGTGTCACATGATTCATCAAAGCTCCCTGTTATATAAAAGGATGCCTGTATGAGGTTATCAGGAATCACCTTGGAGTTCCATAACCTATATAAAAGTGCTCAGTGGTGACTAATATTGTCATGAACATACGTGACGAACAGTTTTAAAATATAAAAATATATTATAGGTTGAATAAAGATGAATAATTGTGATATAGGGAGAGGGGAACCCTATATCCCAGCATACTATGGGCTTGTTCAAAAGTGCTGAACAAATGAATGTGCATAACCCCAGTCTGTTAAAATCTTGTTTTGTAATGCTACAACCAGACAAAACTGTGGAGAAATTGCTTCAAAGGACAACCATGGAGATTTGATATAAAATGGTGATCAGGCACAGCAGCCCTGTTCTAACCTAGTCCTTTCTGGGACTTCATTTGTTCTTTGGACTGTGGTCAGTTTGCGGCAGAGAGCAAATTATTCTGCAAAACTTTTGTTTAATCTGCCAAGTGATTCTCTTGTACTATGGCAAGCAGGTAACAGCTGATAAAATATATGTACCCATATGCAAACTTGGCAAAGTGGACACCAAACAAATGAGTGGAAGTTGGGGAGTGTGCAGTACAGATTGGGGCACAACTTATTGACGCCCTCATCTACCTATTGAACATTTTCTTTGATGCCCATGCTTTTAGTAACTGTACAATGGTAACAAAGAAAATCTGATGTCGCTTTGCGTAAGAAAAATGGTCTGAGGGTAAAAACAGGCCAGATTTGTGGCAAGGCTACAAAGGCCATAAAGGCACAGATAAAGGGGTGGCATGCCACCCAGCTGCATGTAGGACACTCTGGGGTCTGTGCTTCCTGACCCTTCTTCAACTAATTGCGATTGTGCATGTCCCGCTCCCCTGCGTGCGACTCTGAGGGGATTATGCCGGCCTCTGGGCTCCCACACATGAAATCTGGTCCTGGGTAAAAAAACAATTCAATGTGCAGAATAGTGATGGTAATATCCATTGTTGATGGAGCTACAGAGAAGGAAAGTAGCTCATAGGTTGACATTTTGTTACATGCTTCTAGTAAACCTTGGTACTAGTGATGCTATGTTGTGCCGCAGACCAGCCCATGTTCATTTAATAGAAAGGGAAGTGGATGGGAGATTTTTGACTGTGGTGGTTCTTATTCAGAACATCATGGCAAAAAACTCTCTAGAACTAGTTTCTTAAGCTTGGGGCAACATGCAGCGTGTATAAATTGGATGCGCAATGGATACAAAATGCCCACAGGTTGGGCCCTAAATTGGGGGGCTTCCTACATTCAGTAGCACTGAATTCAAAAAGAGCAGCATGTGGGTGACCCCTAGAACAACTTTCTGTTATTGTTATTAACACATATTTATAAAACAACATCTGTACAATACAGGGGGCATATATGCTAAACATATAAATTACATATTCTAATCGGTGCAGAAGGCAAAAAGGGTGCTGCTTAATAGAGCTTAAAAGACACACAAGTTAAGGTGTGCCAGAGGATGGAAGAAGCAGGAGAGTCATGTACTTACTTTAGCTTATGGCAGGCAATGTGTAATGCTCTTCTATGTGATAAAGATGAACTTTACAAATTCCACCAAATTTTCTAATCCAGATTCTCAATGGCCTGTGCCCAATGTTCCAAGTTATTGGCCCAAAGGGGCACAGTCTTGCTGTAAAATAAAGTTGAATACCAGGAGGTATCCAGTCATAAAGACAGTATGAAATAACTAATATAAAGATTTCTTTGTCATGATTAATTGGGTTTGATCTGTTGTCTTCATGGCTGAGAAGCAATGAAGGTCATATGGAATATCTGAGGTATGTATTGCTCTTAAAGCTATCCGCAAGGCAATCTTATTAAAGTGTTGAAACTGATGGAACAGTCTTCTGATGAAGAGGACATAGCTGTAGAATGTACTGAGGTGAAGTGTACTGTGACAACACATTTCATACAAGAAGCCACAGGCATTGTCACTTTGGATGCTCAGCAACATAATGAATTTCTGCACATAATAAGTATTGTATATAATCCATGGGGTCAAGCTCTAGCAGCTGTAATAGCACAGACAGTGCCCCTAACCTTGGATGCCTGTAGTATATTCATATTTACTTGTGTTAGAGTAGATTTTTAAAATAACTTGCAACTGGCCCTCATTTTGTGTTTTCCTCAATTATTTACATTTTTGGTTTGCAGCTCTAAGGCTTGGAATATAAATGGATATTTTACCCTACCAACACAGAAAAATAAGCAATACACACAAGGATAACTAGTCTATTTTGTGTTGGTTGCTGGGGTTGGTGATCCCAGCTACCAGATCTGCTGAGTATTACAAGTTGGCTAATTTTCCTTCCAGTACAAAACAGCTTTGTAATACTTCAATAGACTTTCTGTGCCGGTCACTGAAAAATCTGTGATTAAATCTTATCTGCATCACCCTGAGCATCATTTGGGCAAAGAGAAAGTGAAACAAATCCAGCTCAGATTCAGCACGGCTGCAAATGCTAATGTTCTGATTTCCACCTGTTACAGCAGGGCTGGGGAAGTGGGCATCAGCGCAGAGGTTGCTGTTCCTCCATAGCAGCTTGGGAGTCAATTTTATGCTGCAGTCTTTCGTAGATAAG
The DNA here is from genome assembly GCF_017654675.1 of Xenopus laevis. Taxonomy (NCBI): domain Eukaryota; kingdom Metazoa; phylum Chordata; class Amphibia; order Anura; family Pipidae; genus Xenopus; species Xenopus laevis. The sequence continues at coordinate 75,180,678 of NC_054388.1, forward strand.
GGGTACTGAGAAGAAAAGTCAAGTTACTCACCAGTATTTCTACACTGAAAGGAAAACTGATTTTCGCCAGAGAATTTTCGCGCAAATTCGCCCATCACTAGTCGTAATTAAACAGTATTACGTACTTGATGGTATTGGTAACTAAACTTTATAAAGAGATGAATGGGTATGTTGCTGCATGCTGTGCCCCTCCAAAGATTTTTTGCGGAGGGCCAGTGCCATATCGTTATGCCGCTGATTCAAAAATTATTTCTCTTTATATAAAGTATTATAAACCTGTATATGTTTAGGGGAAAATGTATTCCCTTTCTGCCTGCTTTCGCTTACAGATGAGCATATTGTATACCAAACAGCAAAACAAATAAATAGCACCCGTTTGCAGAAATAACAGCTTCTTCATTATCATATTCCCTAAAGTCTGTCAAACTTTCAAGATTACATTAGTGAGTGTTAGATCATGCATTACATTTGATTTAATTTCATACAACTGAATACAGCTTCACGAAAAATCTTTGTTCAGAAAATACCCCAGTACACAGATGTTCCTGGGAAATGAAAGACATAACACTGTTATCTTTTTTGTTGAAAGTTGAGTAAATGAGGGGTTCCCAAACATTTTCATATGAAATTAGGAAATGCAGTATTTCCTAGTAACCTCTTCATTGGCAGGTTGTCTATACTGGGAATGAGACATTGAGGGTACCAGAGCAGAAATACTTTGAGGCATTTATTGGATGGGATATTCCTGAAAAACAAAAATAAATAAATAAAACATTTGATATTTCAATAGAACTCACAGTAAATTAAGCTGCCACCTTTACTGGGGCTTATTACCGACAGCTAGGGGATATAAGGTTGGTGGGGTGTCATGGGGTCGTGCTGTCATCACATGGGCAGGGTTTAGATGTTGCAGGTGGACAATTGGGTGATCCAGTGGCAAGCAATGGTAGATCTGGAGGATATGGTATATGTAGGGGTGTTACAAATTAAGTAAAACTATACAAGCAAAAGTTGATTGGTTTCCATCAGTTACTGCTGAGGTGCAAATGTACCTAATGTTGATAAACTAGTCTCACTCCTTAGGATATAAAGTGTAAGGTTTCTAAAATTTTCAAAATGTATCTATGCATAATTGTCTATGTATCTATGTTGTCCAAATGCTACATACAGATATTTGATATGTATTGCAAAGTAATATATCTTCATGTTGATGCCTTTGCATCCCTTTTAAAAAATACTGGGCCCCAATGCACATGCTGCATTAAAAGTGGTTCCAACCCTGGCTGTTGTAATTTACAACTAGAACTTGAAAACAGAAACTATAAAGCATATTATCATAATGGAATGATTTGAACATCCATGCAAAGACCAAAATCATGCAGTGACTGCAGGTTGATTACACTGCAGGCTCTCAATTAGGGATCATTTAGTATTTCCCTCTCTGCTGGAACGAAGCTGATGATGCATAGAAGAGGCTTGCACCTGTCTCTAAGGAAGAAGTAATTTGGCCAATAACAAGATCACTGGGGTCTATGTAATGTGGCAGTTTAAAGCATTCTATAGTTCTTTCGTACAGATATTGCATTTATTATGAAATCTTCATATATATTTATGTATAGAGATGTTGATTCTAATCCGTCATTCCAATAGTTTGTAATTTGTCTTGTCAGGTGACAAGTACTTCTGGAGCTGAGAAAATCTGATGTAGGTTTCAATTAGTATACACTAAAACACGCATTAGGAACTATGGATCAACCACATCTCAGTGCCTGCCTAGTGGAATGCAATGGACTATTTTAGCTCTGATGAATCCTGTGTAGTAATATGCAATGTGCCACGATTTTGACTGGTCATTTTTAAAATTCAGTTCCATTATTTGTCTACTGCCACATTGGACCTTAAAACTGCTCCACTCTACATGTTTTTTTCATGTTTCTAATGACTTGTAAACTCTCTTAAACTCTTATCAATGAGGGCACAGTCATTTCCTTAGTGACACTGAAAAAGTCATACAAAAGAACTGTCTTGTTTTGAAGCAAAGCTGTATGTTATGGTGCAGGCCAGTCAAAAGTGGAATACTCTCCTGACTTTCAACAAAAGAAGAAAAGGGCCTGTGACTTCTTTAACCCAGAGAGAAGGTAGACAATAATGAGGGGGGGAAATATGTACTTAAAGTGTTGACCAAGCACACTGCCCACAGAGATCGTACATTTTTCTAATTCATGGAAAATCAAAACGCAGTCTGCAACATTTTAATTGAATACTGGCCCTTCAGGATATTAGACTATAATGGAAGGGCAGGTGAGCAATCAGTTCTCGTCATGACGTGCTAAAGAAGCCAGGAACAGCCCCCAAGGCCCAATATTATGTAGATGTTTTTAACTGACTTGGTTCTACTGGGATTTGATCTTAAACGGTGCTATCCGCAGAGAGCTTGCTGTAGCAGGAATCATTTTTTTGCCTGGCATTGTTCCACAGTGTAAAAATATATTGGTGCGAGTCCTAGGCACAATTTCTGGCTGATGTGTGCATTTTCAGAATATCTGACCTCACACTTTCACTCCCCACCATTTACCCTCATTGATCATATTCAGCATATAGCCTCGGGCAAAAAAGAAAAAAATGAGTTGGGTGGAAAGAATTAAATAATTATTTCTCTTTAAAAACAGAATCATTGCCTACTTGGCCCCAAGAATCCGTTTCCTTTCTAAACATTGCCAATCCAGATCTCTGCTATCGTCGGTGTAAGAACATCTTTGAACCAAACTAGTTTTAACCAGAAGACCTAGATATGACCGTGTCTGTAGAATTTCCAAGAAATGCCTTACAAAAATGCTGCTCACGTGAAATTAAATAACAGAGATTGTAATCTTTTTTTCTACCACGTTGCAAGTATTACTGGCGATAACAGGATTGATCTGGCCATGAAGAATTTTTTTTTTAATATTCAGTTCTAGACCATAGAGTTTAAATCAGGACTTTCCCATAGCAGATGACAAGTTAGAAGGGCCAAACAAAGGAGCTTACCTTTATGTCCTAGAGCTGGACAGAAGGAATTCGCTAAAACATTCTTAGGCTAAATATTACTGTATGTAGACTGACTGGAAAGGGACTAGAATTTATTATTTCCACATAAGCAAAACATGTGTTTTATGCTGGAATCTAGGGCTGGTTTTAGGTTAGTCTCAAGCTACAAAGGAAGCTTCTTGACTTGCAACTCTTTGCTAAAATTTAAATCATTTCAAATAATTTTCCATATCTTTAATGTGATTTCAGACCCATATATTTTTTTTAGAATTGTGTTGAGCACACCAATATGCCGAGATTTCAGGTGTTGTGTTTAATGCTTGAACATGCTGTGAGCAAAACAATCCCATTCATATTCGCTGTCTGTGTATGGTCCATCAGTTTCTAACCACATAAGACTACGCTACTCTCCAACTGACCATGTCACCTAAGTCATTCTGTTTAATCAGAATTACAACACAATGACCTGAGGGTGTAACACATAGGGCTTTTTTTCCAAGGAAAATTATATCACTGGCACAACATTAGAGCTTCCTCAGCTCAGTCAAAAGCCATTATTCCCAGGCTTGGTCATCTGGTATTTTTCTGAGGTTTAATTAAGGCTGTACTAGAGTCATGTAATTTTGGGTTGGGGGCACTGCCGTTTATTTTCTAAATCCCTACAAGCAGATAGCTTGGGCTAGCTGGCTTGCAGGGGGTTAGTTTTGGGGAGGTGGCACCATCATTTTAATAATCAGATGTGGTGTGCATCCAATCCATTTAATCTAAAGAAGAAATATTAGTATATGTGGTTTTTAAAAACAAAATTGTTGGCAACTTTACCTAGCATCTTCAAGTATCTACTAACGGAATATGGGTATTACAGCTACTGGAGCACAAAATGATGGGTGCGGCCTAAGATTATTTTTGGCCCTGCCTTGTTGGGTCAGTTGACTATAGGTCGCAAGTAACACAATGTGATGACCCATTGCCATGCACTGTGTTCCTTCACTAAATTTGGGATCCATAGTCCTGTTTTATCAAAATTCTTATAATGTGCAAACTGATCCAGTCATTAAGAACAGTTTTCTTGATTCTGTGCTAATAGATTTTAGCTTTGGCACTGAAATTTAACATAGTTAATCCTCTATTGTATTACATATTTTACACTTAGATCTCCCTTTTTTTAGCCATTTTATCCTGTTCAGTTTAAGGGTAATTAAATGGCATTATGTGCAAGCAAAATGTTATCCTGTGCTGCAAGTCAATAGTGTTGCCTGCGGTCATACCACTGCCTTAGCTGAATCGAGCAGTACAATCTAATTAACATTATAGTGATCGTTTTCCTGTTCGATTTTACACGTGGGATTTCTAGCAGACCCATTGCTTCAGACCCTGTTTTTGCAATGCAAATGGGAAAATAAATTACCTGCTCACAGCCACAGGGATTTTATGATACGTGAAAGGCCATCTAGAATATAAACAAGGCTAGATATCAGAGTGGTGGTCCAGGATCTGCAAAGAAGGGATAAAACCCCTAACAAGGCCAGGTATCAGCATTGTACTGTTAACATCAGTTATAAACACGACAGAATGCATTTCTAAATGAATATTAAAGAGTTATTTGGTTTGAGCTTTTCATAACTATTTATTATTTACATAACACCTGTAATGCCTAGGGGGCATAACTTCTGCATATTCTGAATCCTAATGGTACCCAAGCAGTAGTGCTTGACCAGATTTTTGAGCCAACCTTTGGTTGTTATCTAATCATCGCAAGACACCAGATCTAAAATCTAATGACTGGCCAGTAAAAATCCTTTGCTGGAAACAGTCATCTCAGTTCAGAAAGAAGTATGTTGTGCCTTCCAGTTTTAATTGTGTTCACAGGTGTTAGGGAGATTGAGTTTCCAAATGAACCTGCTTTTGTGTTTTTTTCCATTTAAGCTGCGGTAAGGTTCTTAAGCCTTTAAAGTGGAAGCATAACCCATACAATTCTAAGAGACCATATAGATGTAAGGAAGTAGAACTACCAAAACTACCCTCTCAGCTGGGTTATAAGATGAGCCCAAAAAGATTTCCAACCTCGCATGGGATCTTCGATCCTATACAGCCTGACTGGAGGCAGGGGGTTATATGCTCGATACATAACAGGTCCCTGCTTTTCTTTGTTTGTAAAATGATAATATAAGCCCTCTGGCCAGTGATAATGGAAGTCACAGAAGTTCTGTATGCATTTCACAAGAATGCAAAGCATAGTCAGAGGACATAAAATCTGTATAAGGGATATTTTTCTCTTAATAATACAGCCAGTATTGGCACTAAGGTAGACACTGTGATTGCTTTGGACCTTGGGTTTTTGCATATGTGTTTTTTCTCTAATTTGCATGACCATACCATATGCTTACTAGCAACAATGCAATATTATCTTAGGTACAGGGTACTTTTAATAAAAGAAAATAAGAAGTATTAGTAACTGTTTGAAATGGATATTGGATGTCTGGATAAGAGATCCCAAATATTTCTCTTCTGTAATATGGCTAAAAGGAAATGTTTAGCAGATGTTTACTGATGCTTTGTATTTATCATGACTCCGACTAGCCTTCTGTATCACGGAGCTAACGCTTAGATTGCTGAGATTACTTGTCTACAATGATCCATATGTGAATAATATACAGATTTTATTTCAAATAATACAATACCATTTTTTAGTATCTATACAAAGTAAATGCAGTTCATAATTATGTAATTAGGTCTTTGTTGGCATCTAACATAAGTTAAATAGCCTGCTTTCATTTGTATATGTAGAAATTAGCAGTTTCTTTTTAATGTCCTGTTAATGTTCTTTTTGAGAGCACTGCTGGCATTCCAGTGCATGAAAGACTGTTGAGGGCAGGCATCAAGCCACTGGGCAGATGGTGAATTCCTCTTTAGGACACTGAAAAAAATAGCATAATGCAAGCCTTGCTCTGAGGGAATGAAACATACCCTATAAATAAGTCTAAATACACAAGGCTGTGTCTGTCTTAATTTGTACAGGTATAGGACCCTTTATCAGGAAACCCCTTTTCCAGAAAGCTCAGAATTGCGGAAATGTCATCTCCCATAGACTTCATTTTATCCAAAAATCCAAATATTTAAAAATGTCTGTAATAAATATTTAAAAATGTTTTTGTTTGTCATAATAAAACAGTAGCTTGTACTTCCAAATTAAATTATGATTAATCCTTATTGGAGGCAGGCTTTTGGGTTTATTTAATGTTTACATGATTTTCTAGTAGATTTAAGGTAGGAAAATCCAAATTACGGAAAGATCCATTATCCAGAAAACCCTAGGTCCTGAGCATTCTTAATAACAGGTCCCATACCTGTATTGGAATACTTTGGGTATGTATATAATTTGTGATGGGCAAATTTGGGCCGAAATTCGCAAAACGGCGAAAAATTCACAAAACGGCGCCGGCGTCCAATTTTTTTTGTCGCCGGCTAATTTTCACTGTAGTTTTGCGACTTTATTCACTGGCGGCGATTTGCAGGAATTCGCCTCAAATTCGCGCCTGCCAAATAAATTCGCCCATCACTATGTATAATAAGTAAAATGCAACTTATATGAACTTCTATATATTGTCCAGCATTTGGGTTACTCTTTAACAATGTCCCCCAATAAAAATGTTTATTGCTAAAATGTTGTCCAGTTAGTTCTGGCTAATTTTCTGTCCTATAGTTCCTATATAGGGACTTCAGAGGGTAAAATAAAGTTTTTTTTCAGTTGAGTTTATTTTGTACCCATTGCAGGATATGATGGCAACCTGCTGTAGATCTTAATATGTGACACACCTTGTGGAATATTCCATATCTAGTAATCTACAGAAATTTCCCAGTTCTTAAATATACGCGGTTCAGAAAAAAAGAGCGTCATGATATTTGTAAGCCATACCCTTTGCCTTTAAAAATATAAGAGTGAATTTTGTATGAGATTTCTAAAATATTTAGATGTTTGATGTTTGTATCTGCCACAATCTGCTGTGTTTGCTTGCAGTGTGACAGGATTTCATGTAGCACATCACACCATCTCATTATCATGCAGACATATGAGAATCCCCTTGCTGGGTGCTTAATGCCAATCTGTAAATAACAATTCGGAAAAAGATATCAGAGCAGGCTGGAAAATGAATTTGTTTCTTTTATGTAATCAAGTCAAGTAAAAACTGTGATTGTGTTTCTGATGACGGTTACAGTATGAAAGAGACACCAAGAGGCAACTGTCTATATAACAGTTTATCATATTATGCATCACGGTTTGCCTATGTGTTTAGATATAATTTGTCCACAAAGCTCTACATGCAAGCATAGGTACAATACAATTGCCCTAGTGTGGCTAATCATACCTCTCAAAGTATCCATTATGGGTTAAAGAGAGAGTTTACCATTAAACTTACTTTTATATGCTAGAAATTTGCATTCCCATTTTCCTATTCTTTTCTGGCTTGTCATTCACTGACCCTGTCAACAACAACAACAAAGAAAATCCTGCAGGGATCATTTACGTTTTACCCTGGAGATGAGGTAATATTTCTGTGCAGTTGGTCGGTTGTAAGGCTTCATTCCCTGGGTCAGCAAGACAAACATTGAACAAGTTATGGTAGGACATGGTAACAATATGACAGCAAATCTCTACCAATGGAAAAGGAGTACCATCAACATTTTTTTGTACCCAGCCAAGTAAAGGCTCAGAATTGATGGGAGTGTGTTAAAATCAATTGGCACTTGTGCACGGAAGGTCTCAGACCTGATCACAGAAGGTTCAGTAGAAGGGAAGTTTGCAGAGTTCTGCTGGACCCAACACCCAAGACAATTTTGTGAGTTCATTAATAGTGCAAAGTATTTATATTGTCTTTTACTAGGCCCGGAGCTGCTTCCAGTAGATGCTGCTCTCTCTACCTCCATCCTGCTCCAGTCTGAATGTTAATGAGTAGAACAGCAACTTCCCACCGGGGTTAGAAGCAATATTGTAAAGTAAGAAAGCAATGGCTCGGATAAAATGCCTTAAATCAGGCTCCAGTAACACAGCAAATGTCACTTGAAAGAGAAGATTCTAAAGCAAAGAGCTGGAATCGGACATAGCAATTTAAGGACAATTTGAAAATAAATGAGGTCTCTTTAACATAAAGCAAAGCAGTCTAACAAATGGGAGAATAAACCCACAATAGTTTGGCTTTAACCACAGGGAAGCATTTAGGTTACAAGAGATTATAAACTCAATTACTACTAAACAGTGCTGATCTTTTTTGTTCCTTGAATAATTTAGATTTCATGATATTTAAGTGGATACATACAGGGGGGCCTGTGAACGTCTCATTGGCTGCTGATGGCTAGGTCCTAGGGATTTTTATTCTTAATGCTGTCCTTTTGTTAGCAGGCAAAGGGTTTTGGTTTTACAGAGTCATGGAAATCAAGACTCACTGGTGACTTTAACAGTGGATGCAATCTCTGAGTGAAACATAGTATTGGGCATGAATGAGGGCTTAACTCATAACTGTCAAAGGTCTGGAGAGGAGAGAATATGGGGGACCTTATACTAAAAACTTAAACTTGCCAACAAAACCTCCCTCCCTCTCAAAAGAAGACAACACCCATTTTCTGTTGAATAATAATGGCCGCAGCTTCTTTATTAATTTTTTATGCTCAAATATTCAACCATCAATAATCCATAATAATTATTAATCATTTACAACATATATGCAATTTTAATATAACATTACATTTTTTTTTTTTTTAACCCTAACTATTTTTTAACCTGTCCTGATTCCCTTGGGCAGATGGTCCTGGGATTACTGTCCTGTGCATTGCACCTCATATGAATTTTGTTTACCCATCAGCCGCAGTACACTGAATCGATGGTATTTTTCCTTTTTTGCCTCCATGGGACCCATGCCCGAGCTGGCCAGTTATCCAGTATTCCTCTTTTTCTCTGGAACTCATAATAGTTCCTCCTTTAACCCTCTTCTTTCCCAGGACCACCGCCAAATGCTGCGACAATGAACTACACCCTCTCGTTCCCCTTTCTACCTTAAGCTCTTCCCCCGGAAACCAACTCCCTGTATATTTACCATTGGGCTCCATGTAGCCCTAAAAAAAACATGGGAGGGAAGTTTGACTTGCTTCTGCCTGTGTGCTGCCTATGGTAAGGAAAAAGAAGTGCCCTCTCCTGCACTTTTCTATTTATAACCCCTCTGCCTGTACTTTTCTATTACCACTTCCTAAAACTGTACTTCCTGCTCTTCTCTCCCCTCTTTACCTTGAAGTCATGCCCTCTTTCCCCCAATACAGGCTCCATCATATCTCTTCTGTTGTAAAAGGTTTGTTAGGAACCCACTATGATCTTATGGAATACATATTTGTTTATTTAAGATCTAATTATTTCATATAGTATTATATGCTTTGTGCATTTCTCTGCATTTGTAGTGAGTCAGTTGGACAACTGCATAAGGACTATTAAAGATCACTAAATGATCAACACAAGCACAGGTACCTACATCATCATGTGTGTACAATGTGCATGGGAGTGATTTTTCCTGATCTAGCAGCTTAGCATACATGTTTGGCTCAAAACTGTCTATGTACTGTGAGATTTTATCTGCAGGTCCATGGAAGTGAGATTACTGGTCCAATAATGTAGGCCTGTCTTAAAGGTCCAGTAACATCAACATTTTTTTTAAAAAAAATTGTTCAATGTATCAATGGATTAGACTTTATACATGTTCACTGGACACTTACTGGGAGAGATCAAAAATAACAATGTAGCATATCTGAAATGTAATTAAGGCAGCAGCATTCCAATATTTTCCTTCTACCAAACTATTATTAAAAGTCTGCAGTGTGACCCTGATGCTTACTATTACTTGCACAAATTAAAGACACATATACATATTCTATATATGTGTTTGTTTAATTAGCTTCAATGTTGAATCAGCGTGCTGATACTTCCTTTTTATGGTGTGTACATTTTCAAGCAAATCATTTAAGCAGATCCATTATGTAATTTCAAGCCACATTAAGTCTGTGAAGATCTTGCTGTATGCATCATTTTTACTGCTTCCTAGATCTCCAATCAAGGACTGTTGAATTAATATGTGCAAAATTATTGCCCCTGCAGGAGCAGACAGACTAACAGCTTTACTGCTCATATTCAGGGAACTATCGGGTAAATTCTGCAAGTCAAAACAAAATCACGATACCATTTTTGTCTAAAATGCATATTATTGGCAGTTATCAGAAATGTATGGTCTTTTCCCTTATTTACAGTACCTTCCCTGGGTTAAATGTGATGATAGTAAGCTTTGCAGCTTTTAGGCTTGGCATTTTAACTTAGAACAAGTCCATACATTTTAATGTGCTTCTGCCATGCTCCCAGCCATACCATAGTCCCACCTGCATTGTCCCCAACACCCTTTACACATGTGCTAGCTGCAATATAGGCATCATGTATTGAAAGTGGCATCTTACAGCAGACCCCAAGACTGATCTGGGCCTCTGTCTTCCTTGGGTTCCTTGCAAGTACAGGCTGGTAGTTATGCCACCAATCTAAAACATACTAGGTATGTAAAGGTAAACTTTCCCTTTAATAATGTATATATGGTTGACCCTAAACAACATAGTGACCCATTGTGCATGTATGTGAATAGGCTTAGTATTAAGAACAACATATGTCATAGCTTTGGTTTACCATTTGGGTCTGTTAAGCTGCAATAGGATAACTGCTAATTTATTTGCTGCAGGCTGTGTACAGTCTGGGACATTTATTGACGTTCTGCTTGTGTAATATTAAATTTGCAAATGCACTCAGTCTGCCAAAGATGAAAATATAGGATTCAGTGGCTTTATTTTATTTATATAGCATGGCACCAAACCAGCAGAGCAGTCTTTCCACAACTCTTTCTTTGCAGAGAGCCAAAACCAGACAGACACTTGCTGACTGGGAGCGGCCTTGTATAACCAAAAAGCTCCCAGCATGCTTTATGGTTCAGTCATACATTTTATAATACTAATAATTTCAATTTTTACACGTACGGTACATAACAGTCTGCACAGAGTACATCAAAAAAAGAAAAAAAGAAAACTCAGTTAAACAAAGTTCCCACCTACAGTATGCTAATGTCTATGCACAGCTGCCAATCATTAGGGCACACCTTTGTGTTTCACCAACCGTGAGGAAAATTAAACTTTACACTTTAGTATTAAAAAATTAGTTGCAAGTAGAAAATAGAAATTAATTGGAAAAAGTCTTTTTTTCTGGTGATCTATCTGAAACCAACAGGAATGGCATACCTCCCAACATTTGAAAAATGTAAAGAGGGCAATTTTTTTGGACAAAGCCCATTTTATGGCCACACCCCCTAATTACTATACCCTTGTAACAAAAATTGGCAGTTTATGAAAGTTTGAGAGAGATCGAGAATAGAAAGGTAAATTCGTAAAAACTCGTTGAGCTGTTTTGGGATTTAAAGGTCTATATTGTGCTGAAAGATGCACTGCACATTCAAGCAAAAATATGTATGTAACAAATTCTTATTTGGATTAGATTATAAAAAATGTGACATTGACAACCACAACTCATTTGTGGAAAATACAGCTTAGAAAAGCTTCTTAGACTGTCTTATGTTAGAAAGCCAAAATAAATGTATTTTTCATTGTCGCGTGAGTGCGGTTGTAAGAGTTCAAGAATAAGTGTAATATTAATATTCCCTTTAGGCCTTAAGAACTGAATGGGCTGATGTGTTGTCGATAGCTCACTGCCGAGGCTGTCTGCCAGTGAACTTATTGTTTTCAGTATTCCATTTATCAAAACCTTTAGTGCCTAACAAAGCTTTACAGATTCCCCGTGAATGGGCCACCAGGCAGTACTAACCGTCTACTTCCACCAAACATTCACACCAGGAACAGATTGGGAGAATCAACCTTTTTTTTAAAAAAAAAAAATAAGGGCTATAAAGGTGTTGTGAAAATGATTGTTTTCGTTAATAAGCACAGCAGTGAGCTTTCCCACTGAAAGTCAACCCAGTATCCAAGGGAAGCATTTATATCTATGAACCAACACTCACAGATAAAGCACACTGCCTGCTGCTATAGGCCTGGCATGAATTATAGGGCATAGAAAGCTCCCTGCTCCTTCCTAGAATTCTGCAGGTTGCAGGCAAATGAATTATCACTATATCCAGTACTTAATGTAGGAACGAGGGTTACAACTGTCAGACTTGAGTAACCCGTGCCCAATAACTGGATGCTAAGAACCCTCAACCAATGGTTCCTCTGGTTTCTTTTTGGTCACTCAAAGTATTTTCATCACTATCAATGAACACACACATTCACAGCCTTTACATCTCCTCAGAAGCTAAAGAATGACTTTGTCTCCTGAAACAAATAGGGTGCATGTTCCTACAGCAGAGGTCATCTGGCCTCTAACAGCCATCAGTTGACTCTGGCAGACATTTCTTGTTGTGATAGCCATATGGTTTAAGCACGAGTGCACAGGTGATGCTCACAATTCATCATTAGCCAGTGTTTGTCCACTAGCTGACATTACCAGTAAATGGGGTGAAGACATTTCTTCATCCCCATCTAAGAGGTATCCCTTACCATATCTTCCTATTAATGGAAGCTGTCATTCCATGCAGACAAACAAAATCACTACTCTGCCTTATTAAGAACTATTTGGGCTGCATGATGTGCCCAATGGTCACAAAGTGGAGACATCCACATGTTACATGACGTAGCCTTTGAAAGATCTTAATCCATGATCTTAAACTAACTTTACACAAGAGTAAGAGTCAGGAATCTCCAACCAGCAATGGCTGTTAGCCAACAATAACTGCAGAGCTGCCAACTTTCCCATTTCTTCTATGGGTTTGTATGGCCTATTTAGGTGGAGTGCATTGGGGTATGGTTGACATATAACTGGGTGTGTATACTGTATAATTGTAGAGGTAAAGAAGCAGGAACAGGATACACTTGATAAAGAGCGTTGCGTTCGAAACATGTTGTGCCAATAAAAAACACTAAGCAACAAGCCTGCCTGTTTCTGTTTCTGTACCTCTACAATTATCAGTATATTAGCCTGCATCGTGACTGGGGTGCATTTAAAGGAGTTCAGGACAATATTTCCTCCCGTGTTGGAACCTTACATATTTCAAGTATAACTGGGTGTGGTCAGGGTAAGTTCAAAAATTCCCAAAAGGAAGTGGCATCTCTGAGCTTGTCTTTATACTCAGAAAGCTGAACTTATCCCAGTAGGTATGCCAGGGATTTCCAGACTAGTTGATTTTTAGACTCTGTTTGTGGTCCATTTGACTGGGACATCAATAGCCCAGCAGTTTGGGAACCAATGTGGTACTCCTTTAAGGTTTTATATGAACTACTTCATCTAGCTCTCACTAATACAAAGCAAAAATCATTGGGGTAACCCTAATAAACTAAATTGACCTTTATCATAGGGCATCTGTACAGGCCTGCTATAGCCTTATGACCTTTAGTGGCCTATGCATTGTCATTATATAACACTGGGCCACAAGCGGATGGGAGGTGGCAGCTCAGAGCAGTGCTAGCAGCAAGGAAAGTGCTGTAAATATGAGGGACTCTGATTTAAAGGTCATTGGCTGCTGTACCTGCAATTTTTACAGTAGTACTACGGCCTAATATAAGAAATATTTACTGATAAGCGTAGTACATCTTTAATATTGTTTCCATTACATTCTTTCTGAACTTCAGGTTTCCATAATTTAACTATTGAAGCAACTGGGCTTTCTTTCATCAGTACACAATGCATTGTTGCTTCAGCTCAGGCCTTAGTTACAGTCAGTGTGAGCCCTGTACAGAGGATAAATATCTCTGCTCTTAGTTTTGGATGCAATATATATATATATATATATATTGTGTGCTCTGATTAGCTTGGGGCCTCACGCTCTTGCCCTGTTCACTCACTTGTCTCTCTGATGGGGAAAATGAAACTCATCTCTGAAAGCATTTTTGGTTCCCAGTAAATATGAAATCTCCAATAAACCTGTGGCAATTTTGTATCCATGCATTTTTAATGACGTCTCTGGTATACCAGCTCATTTTCGTGTATACCTTAACTCGGAAATGCTGAGAAAAGCATTTCCCACAGTTTGCACAGATTTCTATCAGGGTGTTTGTTCAGCATACACAGACCTTCTTACAACACCATGAACACTATCAGGTCTGGATCCGCAAAGGTTAGATCTTGTTGAGAAAAGGTCAAGCACTATTTGCTAGAGAAACACGGCTTCCATGCCCAATTTAAATACCAAAATCTATATGTAAACTAAGTTAACTTCATCACATTCTTAACATACAATTGGATTATTTTATCTGGATAAGATTGGCATCTTTTTTTATTCAAAACTCAAATCCTACTAACCAGTCAAGCATGGTGTTAAATTATTCTCATCAGGTATTGGCCAAGTGGAGCTTACTATATAATTGCCTGCCATGGGCATAAAAACACTGCATGTTTTTTTCATAAGAAACCATTTAACCAATCAGAATGTAGTTAGTTTGTGATTATTGCCTAAAGAATTGAAAAAACATTTTTGGCACTTTTACATCTTTTAGTGTAGAAGAATGAAAATTGGGTATTTTTTCTTCTTCCAGTTATAACAATAAATCTTGCAGCAGCACTGCCTCTGATACAGATGGAATCCCACATGTTTCCTAGTCTCCAGTATCTTCTCTGTGCATTGGAAGCTAATTGGAGCAGAGTATACATGGCACTAAAGCTTACATTACTCATTGGTACCATGTATACTTGCTTCTGATTGGCTTCTGCTGCACCAAAACACAGTGATGAAATCAAATGAAAAAAAAAGTTGAACGATCTGCATCTGTTTTTTGAACAATTAGTTGGACCCCCCCCCCCCAGAAAACCTCTAAAAATGGTCCAATAGGATCGGTACTGCTTCCTTTGACTTCTATAGGACCTTTTAATTGCCAAAGTTTTGTTTTAGATTTTTTTTTCGTTTTTTTTTTTTACACATGAATTTCAAATGTTTAGAGTTTAAAAGAAATTTAAAAAACAAATTATAGAAAAAAATTTGATTCAGGAAAAAAAATTGAAATTTGATGAGTAGGCTGTATAGTGCCAGAGTTAGTAGAACAGACATGCCATATGATGCAGAGCTATAAATCCTAGCACTCCCCTTTTCAGCTCCGATGGACTACTACACTTTATTTTATTTGTTCTAGGATGTTCATTTTTTTTTTCCAGCTACATTTCTCGAACTTATAGATTTCTCTGTGTGGCCATAAAAAAACTTTCTTTCAATATGTGTAAGTGTTTAAACAGTAACAGTTCTGCCTTTGAATTTGTGATTGATAAAAATCCATTTCTGGTTGTGGGTCAGCTATGGGCTTGTATTGTCTTTGAAGGGAGTGTTTCCCATCATTCAGTGAAGAGTTTTTGAGTGAAGGTTTCCTTGCTGTGGATTTTATGGACATTGCAAGACAGCTCTCTGTCATGGATGAAAAAGTCTAATAGATACTTCTGCCTCTGAGAGCTGGGTACTAGAACTGTTCCAAGCCTTATCACTTCATGGCTGAAATGAACCTTGGAGATCTTTTAGTGAGTGCACAGAAGGTTCTGTCCGGAAAAAAGGTTCCCTTTTATTGTGTAGCAATTGTATTGTAACTGTTATAACAATGGGTTATTATATTTGTTTTTTAGATTAAATACATTCCATGCTGATTAGCCTTTGAAGTAAAAAAAAACAACAATATTTATGGTTAGTTTTTGTTTTCTAGTTTCCCCTCTGAAGCAGTAAAATAGGATTGTGTATGTTATTTATGCATAGACTCATCTACATGTTTGCACTAAGACATAAGAAGGGAGCTTCCGTCTTGCTGGAAACTGCCAATTCATCTCCTTAGTTAAGAAGAGAAACAGCACCCATAGTAATCATAAACAGATCTATCTTTGACTGTTGCTGTATATATGATTTGCCTATAAATGCTGTAAAGTTAATTGGATTTTGATACAGAGTTTTATTTAAAGTGAGTGTATGGAATCACTGAACAAGTGCATGTTAGCTACGATAGGACAGAATGAAACTAAAGTCTAAGGCGAGGGTACATTTATTGTGAGGGCAACACATTTGCTTTTATTCTGTGATTATTGAAGAGACATGGGTTAAATGGTTCCATTAATAGCACTGTATTAAAGCAGATTTGTTTTCTGGATCCGTTGTTCTCTTGCATCTCACTGATCCGGGGCAGGAAAGTCTCTGATCTCAATTATCTTTATATCTGTGAAATAAAACGGCAATTGATAAAGTCTCAGGGCAGAAGAAGAAAATCAATGAGTTGGCTGGGTACCAGATCTGCAAATGAATGTGTGTCCATTGGTGCAGGGCAGAGATGGAGAGAGAGAATTGGTAAAGGAATGGAATGCGTAATTAATTTTTTCCACACTTAGTTTGCCAGATATATTATGGACTTCTCCCTCTCACTGCTATGAAGAATTGGTTACAGTTACATTCATATCAGTTTATTTTTTAAATTATCGGCAGAGAATTAGTCTATGTTGTCAAATCCATGTAGAGGCATAGCAAAGGAGAAATAAGAAAGTGCAAGTCAAATATTTTTGAAATTATGAAATATCTTTTTTATCATGCAGCCTGTACTTGCATAAGGTTTAACCTGAGCTAAAATAGAGAGAGCATTGTTTGTGGTCGTTGGAGCAAAGGAAAGTGCGCTGTTTGGCATTTGCTGATGCACAATGTAGATCAGTACAACGTTTGCGCTGCCTTCCCCTCCTTTTGTGCTACCCTCAAGCCAGGGGTGTAACTATGGAGGGAGCCTGGTAAGAATCTGTAATCCCCAGACCATGTGACAGGGAAATTAGACTGCAATCCTCGTTTAGGGAAGTGTTTGAAATGACTGACTAAAGTGACCTTTTAAACCTAATAATAAAGTTGCAGAGTTTGAGCAGCATCTGTAAACCCATAGCATCTAATAAAAATGCAGCATTAACCAGCCACTAGTTTAAAAATCAAACATCTTGTTCTGGGGATTTCTAGTACTGGAGAAAACTTGGGAACTAATGTAAATAAAGTTGCATCAGGTCTAGTAACCAATAGCCATAGTAATGTCGACATTGGTTAAGGATTATTAGGCCTGATACAACCTTTTCATCTTTTATTACATGGGGATTTCTAGCACTTGAGCAAACTTGGGACCTTAGACCTGGTTCAGCCTTTCATCTTTCATTTCATGACCATATTTTCAAAAGTATGCTACCCATGATATACATCTTTGGATGGCTAGATTCATAACCTGGGCCTGACCCCCACTTAAGGGAGCTTCAGGACCCATTAGATCCCCTCCTCTGTTGATGAAATAGCATCATAGATGGGTGGGTACTCTTATATACACCTGAAAAGGCTGGGGTGGGGTTAGAGGAAGCTGCAAGCAGAGAAACTCATTTAGCCTATGTCTCACCCATGTAGATAGATGTTTATCTGAACCCACTTGATCCGGGGGGTTGGGGCCAAAGACAACCCTACTCATTCCTTGTCATGAGTATTTTCCATATTGACTGTGCTTAAAATATGTCCTGGCTCAGGAGGAACTTTTCTCCAAAGTATAACAAATGATAAAAACTCGAACATAGCCCCCTCCAGGCCCAGCAGTTTATTAAACCTGTTATGGTGGCCCACTGAAAGCTTGCCCAAGTGATAACAGGTCAAATATCAAGATATTTCTCAGCCAAGTTAGAAAAGCCCATTGGTCAAAGACCACATTGGTGTATTAATGGAGTCCTCTCCCTGTGGGTCTCTGTAGGCCTGTAGTATGATTTGATTGCTGACCCAGGGACAACATGATCAGATCAGCCCAATTTGGCTCAGTGTGGGGGTATCCAATTTGGGCAAAGCCAAATAAGCAGATCTTTAGTTTTAAGACCAAACAAAAAAAAACCCCAAAGTTCAAAGAACTGTTATAACTATTAATAGAGCATAAAATCGAATCAACCCCCCCCCCACACTCATCCATAACTATGGGCAATTCATGCAAACTTACAGAGCTCCTGAGGTGTAATAAAATGTGCAACGTTTGGCAACAGGTCTAGTCAGCTATAGCAACCAATCAGCAGGTAGCATTTCCTAGTCACCATCTTATTGATTGTTATGGGTTACAGAATCTGAGCAAGGGTATCTTGGCCTTATGGTACCTGCATGTACTTGCATTAATGTCATTTCTGCACCTTATGGTGCAAAGTTTCCACAGTAACCAATCAGCATGCAGAATATACTGGTTTGATGTGCCAATGCAAACAACTGACTAGTTGTTATGGGATACTAGACCTGCTGTGACACTGCACAATCCTGGTATTTGCCCAAGCCACTAAAAGGAGTAATGTGAGACAGGAAGGGATATTTTGCTATAATTTGACTTCCCACCTCCAAGATCTCAAGGCAAAGGTTATATTTCCTTGTATATAATGTGGAAACTTTGTTATTAGTTCATACACATACAATATATTAATCTAGTAAATTGCATTTCTGTTGTAAAACATTGAAGATACAGAGATAGGATGTTGCCAGTTGGCACCCTACACTTTGTCGTGAAGGAGTTAATAGAACGTTTGATATGTAATAGAGCATAAAATCGAATCAACCCCCCCTACTCATTGTACCTTTGAGATATAACAAGTATTAGTATATTTATCCCCTAATAGCCATTTCTTCCCCTGGAGTCACAGAGCGGCTCACATGGAGTTTATTTCCAAGCTTTAAATAAGTAAATGAAGTAAGTGCCTTTGATCACTGAGAAATGACAGAGAACGTTAGAAAAGCTTCAGCCCGTGAGGATCTCTCAGATTAACCTATACATTTGGCATTCTGAATAACATATCCAGTCCAGGCAGTTGCTGCAATAAAATATTTAAGAGTCTGCTTTAAAATATTCTAGAAAGCAGGGCAAACGGTGTATAAAGCAAAGTAAAGCAAGCATGGCGGTTGCAGTGTTTAATAAGCTGTAAGTACAACACTGCCTTCCATAGCTTTGGGCAGCTTCCTTACAACCTTTCAAAAATGAATGAATCTTTCCCAAATATTGTAATTATACACTGGCTAGGAATATGCGGATATGAAGCGTTTTACTTGGATTGATGAAATTTGCCATATCCATTTCTGCCCTTGAAATATGCATGAGGCTTTTTCTTAAATTCCCCTTTCGAACATCATTTTACTTGAGTCTGTTTGAATGATTTATATAGGCTTGATTCTCTATTTCCCTAAGGTATTTATATATGCCGCTTTGCACTTAATGTGCTTCCACATCAATAAAAAAGCTTAGTCAATCATTGGTATCCATCCTACTGCCATTCATATAAGACTGAGCACTGCTGAACAGAAGAGGATCATGGGGGTTGTAGTTGCAAAGCACCCAGAAGTCTGCAGGTTGAGTCCCTTGTCAAAATTCCCAGTGATAGCTGTTTTATACCAGTAACAGTGGATAATGGAAAAGCTTCTTTGAGGGGCTAAGACATTGAGCTGTGAAATCTATAACAGAGACACTTGGTTCATTTGCTGCACCAGTTCATTTGGCCTTGGGCAAGTCAGTTTATCTCCCTGTGCTTCGGGCAATAATATTAGAATGCACACTCTTTAGGACAAAGACGCCATTGGCCTGAAAGCAGTCTACGCAGTGATAGTCATCTAACTAGAAGGCATGTGTACAAAGAGAGTTTAACCATTTGTCATTTCTTTTTGCTGCCGGTCACAATGAGTGACATTTCATCCTGTAATTGCTTGCTTTGCTCATGTGTGTCCATGGGGCAAATTCCCTAACCGGCAAAAATTCGCCAGTGACGGCTTTGCTTGTGTCCAGGGCACCAAACGCTGGTGAATTCTCGCTAGCGTTTCTTCGGCAATCAAAGTGAAGATGCGCTAGCGTTGCCTAATTTGCATATGGCGGGAAATGATAAAGTTACATGGACATATATGTTGCAGCAAATACATTACATTACACAAGTCCAGGGAACCTTAATAAATAAAATAGAGTTGTTATAATGCCCTACACACGAGCCCACTGTATAGTTTATGTTCCATATGTTAGAAAATAGAGGGGGGGAACCCGGTTACCCAAAAAAAATTTAAGGACCTTTGCAGGCTATCACTCTGAAAAAAGGAAAAGACGCCAGCGTTTTTTGGGACTTAGAAACATTTTGCACTAAAAATTGAAGAAGTCCTTTCACTTCCCCTGGTCTGAGTTGGCGAAGGCAAGTCTGGCAAATGAGGTAATGTTCAGTAAATTCCACATCTTAGTGAAGTACGGAGTTACGTCTGTTCGCCAGAGCGAAAATTCGCCTGGCTTATAGAGTGCAAAGCAACACTAGCATCTATCTCCGCTAGCGAAGTGAAGCATGCGCCCATTAGGAAATCACTGGCAAATTTCTTGAATACTTTATGCAGTCTGAATACTTCATACTAACATTCAGCACGCTCATAAGGCTCAGACAGTTGTACAAAACTCAGTAACGGGGGCATATACTTGAAGTTGCAGTTCAGTGGCAGGTTCTGTTATAGACAATTTGTACTTGTCATTGAGCCAGGTGGCCTTTATACAAACTGTTTTTTATTCTAATAGCAGATCCATGTCATGATCTTTTCAACAGTCCGTCGGAGTCTTGAAATATCTTTTGTGACAAACCTGATGTAGATGAACTTCTATGAGTTTTGTACCTGACTTTGTCAGATGATGTGATCGCTATTGTATTGAGCACATTTGGACATAACATCCAGTTTCTAATGTCCTTGTAGATCAATCAATACTAGTGTTGTTACAATATATCTCTTTTTTTTTATGAGAACATAATAACATTTGTGGTTTGAGCCCTAAGACAAACATAACCACATTTGCTCTTCCCAGAATACTTATATTTCATGCAAAAGAAAACAGGAATACATGTATAAATGTATATGGTCATTTCTTGCTTGTGTTTAGTCTGGTTCTATACTTAATCTGGGTTTTGGGGAATTTCTTAATGATTTCAAAATTTTATGTTAAAAGCACTGTATCTTTTTCTGCTCAAAAATAGCTAAAAACTGCAGCTTGCAACTAATTTGCTGACAGAAGCAATTATATTTATTTTGGCGCACCAGGCACAATTATGGTGCTGTGGGGAAGAAAAAACGTGGAATTTGTCTGCACTTTAACCGCTGCACTCTGTTCTTAAATGACCTTTTACATGTTTTAATCTCCTGCCTAAATATAATTAGAGTAAAATTGAGACAATGGAAGTAGTAGGGTTGCTTCCAATTATAGGGTTACAGTAACGGCTGCTTTTTTTGTCTGTAATTAGCACTCAGAAACTCTCTAGTGAGTGTCATAAGCCTTAACTTCTGGCTATATTTTGTGTTAGGGCCAGTCCAAAGGCTATATTGCATAAACCAGGACCATTAGGAGGTATGACTAAGGGTTAGCAACAACATCAGGTAATTTGGGAAGAAGTGAGATGGAAGCATGTGCAGGCAGTGGGAATAATCATGGGAGTATAAATAGCTGTGGCTGCTTAAATTTGCTGAATACAACAAATGCTGATATGTAACAACGCAACAGATCTTTGCACCTGCCATAGTTACATTTAAAGCTACTGCATCTCCCCTTTTATTTAATGTCTGCAGACTGTTAGACTCGCTATAACAAAAGCAAGCAGCTTTGTGCACTTTAAATACACAGGGGCAAATTCACTAAGATGCGAATTTGCGCCAGGCGCAACTTCGCCGCACTTCGCCGCACTTCGCCAGGCGTAGTTTCGCCAGGGCTCCGCAAATTCACTAAAATCCGAAGTTGAGCACAGGGGTAGCGCAAGGTTGCGGAGTTGCGCTAGTGTTGATTCGCTATATAAAGCGAAGTTACGCTAGCGAAGGCTAATTTGCATACGGCGCGAAATTCAAATTTCAATGGAGGAATACGTATCTGCACTACAAATGCCTAGAAAACCTTCAAATCAGCAAATAAAAATTTTATTTTGCCCTACACATGTGCCCACTGTCTAGGTAAGTTGCCATGAGTCAGGAAATGTAGGGGGGAAGAAGGGGAGCCCCAAAAAATGTTCGATCTTTTTCAGCCATCATGTAGAAAACACGCCAGCGTTTTTTTGGGACTTAGAAAAAAAATTGACTTTTTTTTAAACAATCCCTATCTACTCTATTGCGCTTCGCCAGGTCTGAGGTGGCGAAGGAAGTCTAGCGTAAAAGGTAGCGTTCAGTACACTGCGCGCGTTAGTGAATTTGCGTAGTTTCGTCGCTAGCGAAACTTCGCCTGGCGTAAGGTTGCGAAGTAACACTAGCGAAACTACGGCAGCGTTCGTTAGTGAATTTGCGCAGTAGCGAAAATGCCAAACGCTAGCGAATTAACGCTAGCGTTCGGCGCTTCGCGGCTTAGTGAATTTGCCCCACAGACTTGTCATTTGGGCTCACTTTCTACTTTGATCACACTGTCCTTCTGCTGTGCTATCCTGATAATTGGTTTTAATGACCCAACAAGACACTAATGTGATGCTACATTTTTGCACTAATCTGCTTCTGTGAGTGCCAAACGGAAATTTCTTCATACAGTACATTGTCACACACAAAAGCAAATGTTGCATTTGTTCAGCTGATTTTCTGTGCTTTGGAAATGAATGCAGTGGATACAACTTTGTATACTTTAATTAGCCCTGTGTATATTGTCTGCATGGGGGTTATTTATCAAAGGTTGAATTTTAGAGTAATGTGAATTTTTTTAAACTCTAACTTTTATTCACTATTCGAAAGGTATGTTTTTTATGAAAAAATTGTAATGTCTAAAATTCAATAGAGTAGTCCCAACCCAAAAACATAAATAGAGTTTGAATCAAAGTTTTCCTCCGAAAAAAACCTAGACTTTTGCGCCTCCCATTGGAGTCTATGTGGCATCATTTTCTAAGCAAAACTTGGCAAAAATTCAGCTCATCACTACTATTAACATCTTCAAATAGTTCAATCGACCTCTGCCATTGACTTCTACATGAGCTCGGCAGGTTTTAGGTGAAGAATAGTCATATTAAAACTGTTTCCAGGGTCAAGGTTTGATAAATCTCACATTCAAATTCAAAATCTGAAAATTAGTGAGTTTTGACCAATAACATTTGAATTTATCATTCAAACCTTAGTAAATCTACCCCTAAGTGTGCAGCTACTGTTGCTGGAACTCTTGCACATAAATAAGTCATGTGCTAAAAAGACCAAGGGCAGATCGGTTAAAGATTGGGTAATACTAGAGATTTCCTGCAGCATTTCAAACTCATTCCAGTCCTTCTACTGGGAGTCTGAGATATTGACTTCCTGATGGGATTCTATAATAGGCTAAGGGCAATGTTTACTTCATTATTCATAGCTCTGACATATTTTACAGAGCTGTATAGTTTATATATAATTAGTATCAGTCCTTGTCACAGCAATTTACAGTCTAAGGTTTAATTGACACACATTATGGTTAATTTTTATCAGGAGTCATTTACCTACCTGTATGTTCTAGAGCTTGTAAGGAAACCAGAATATCTGGAGGTAACCCACACAAGCCAGGTGTCCAGGCTGGAATGGAACCATTGAAAGATCCCAGTACCACTGAGCCAATGTGTTACCTATTTATTTTTACTTTTTTTTCTTTTTATCCAATCAATATTTCCTAGAGGATTAATCTGAATTGATCTACTACAAATGTGTTACTTCAAATGAAAAATCCAAAAATTATGTATCAATCAGGATAAATAGTTATTGTTCACCCTGTCATTTAAATACCGTTTACAGATCTATGGTTTCAGCAGTCTTCCCTAAGACATATCACAAATAGTGATGGGCAAATTTATTCGCCAGGCGCGAATTTGCGGCAAATTTGTGCGATTCGCCGCCAGCGAATAAATTCACGAAACGCCCGCGAAGATTCGCCCGAAAAAATTCAAAAACGGGCACCGGTGTCAAAAAAAAGGGCACCGGCGTCAAAAACGAGATTCGCCCATCACTAATCACAAACCCTGTATGTTGGAAGATCTAAGGTTGTGCACCTGAATACCGAGCACATTTTATTTGTAATTCTCATTTTTCTGTTTATAACACTTAAACAAGAAGTTCTTGGCCATGTTTACAGAACTCTGTTTTCCATTTATAGGGGAGTTAAAGCTCTGGTCTTGTGTCTTATAATTTGTTATGTAGAAGGAACTGAGAGCAAGAGTTCAAAGACACAGCCATCAAGAGGAGGATAATAGCCATTTAGTTGACACATTAGTTATAGCCTTGCTGAGAAGCTGTAAATATGACTGTGACAGAGAATATAAAATGATAGGTATTAATTGCTGTTCTGTAGGACAGAGGTCAGAGTGTTGAACCTGTACAATTCAGATATCTGAAGAAAACTAGCAGTGTTTAGATTTGATAGCTTGGAACTAGGAGTTTTAGAATGTATAGGGCACAAACTTACTGACATAAAGACTTGAGTTAATGGTGGAGTATAGGGCATTAATTTCTAATGTAGTCTTCAGCCCCAACCACAAATCTTTCTAAATCACAGATACAATATTTCAAAAATCGATTAGACTGCAATCACCAGAGGATTTCCTAAAATCCACAGAATATGTGGAATGAAGGGAGTAGACCAAGGGCAAGTTTGGACTATACTTTGCATAGTTATATAGTTACATAGTTAAATCCATACTTACACACACTGACACTGACCCCTCTATGCACTCACATAAACTATATATACCCATATCTATACTAACTATAGATTTTAGTATCGCAATAGCCTATAATATTATGCTTGGCCAAGAAATCATCCAAGCCATTCTTAAAGGCATTAACTGAATCAGCATCACAACATCACCCGGCAGTGCATTCCACAACCTCACTGTCCTCACTGTGAAGAACCCCCTACGTTGCTTCAAATGAAAGTTCTTTTCTTCTAGTCTAAAGGGGTGGCCTCTGGTACGGTGATCCACTTTATGGGTAAAAAGGTCCCCTGCCATTTGTCTATAATGTCCTCTAATGTACTTGTAAAGTGTAATCATGTCCCCTTGCAAGCATTTTTTTTTCCAGAGAAAACAACCACAACATTGACAGTCTCCCCTCATAATTAAGTCTCCCATCCCTCTAACCAGTTTAGTTGCACATCACTGCACTCTCTCCAGCTCATTTATATCCCTCTTAAGGACTGGAGTCCAAAACTGCACTGCATACTCCAGATGAGGCCTTGCCAGGCACTTATAAAGAGGCAAAATTATGTTTTTATCCCTTGACTACAGTAGGTGATATTTGGAAACAGAAAAGCAGAGTATTTTAGAAAACAGGGCAGTGTGATTGTAGTTTGCTCAGGTTTTCTTTTGATAAAAATATAGATGAAGATGCAGTTGCAGATGCTGGATTCTGTTTTGATAATGGACACTCTAGACTTACACAGCCCATCGCCTCCCTGCATTGAAGTTGAAAATAGAAGGCACGACACAAGCTGGTAGCAAAGGAGAAAGTGAAAGGCTACAAAAAATGTAAGAGTAGAATAGAAAGCAGTTAAAATAGAAAACACAATGTGGGGAGCGGGGGGAGTGGAGAAAAATGGAAGCTATGAGGGCAATGGGAGAGTAAAAGGGAAATTATATTATGCTATAAAATGATATGATTTGCTTTGTTTAAAGTACACTATTATCAGTTTATGCCTATAACATGTGGAGGAAGGAACCTTGACATTATTAGGACACCTCACTCTATCTATGTTGTGTGGCAGTTTCAGGAGCACAGTTGCTTGCAATTTAAAAGAAGAAGCTAAGCCAGATTTCAGTGCAGACTTTTATGTTTAGGGATTGTCACTAAAGAGCTACATCTTAGATAAAGCTTAGCAGCAATTTTAGATCTAAGTATAGCTAACATAAAATACTTGCCTCCTCATCTACACAAATTACCTTTGCCAACTAGTTATGTTACTTGGTGGAGGGTATTACAATTGCAACTGAACTGGATGTCAATATAAAAGCATTAGGTATCAAGAGCTAATAACTGGTCAAATCTCCTAGGGCTTGAGTTCTCTTTTATCTCCAACAACTTCTTTTTTGCAGAAAACTACTGCTAAGAAGTTAATCTGCCTTCACTAAATATCACCGCTGAATGATTTGTGAGCTTGAGAGCCCTACATGGCCTTTGAGGACAAGCTCAATAAAATTACTGCTTGAATGATAACTTCGGAATTAGAATTGGTCTTTGTAGCCAGCGGTCACTGGTGAGAAAGTCAGGACCTGGACGTGTTCTAACTCAAATGTTTCAACCACTTTTAGTGTCATTATTTCTAGCAAAATGTACCATTTGGGGATTGTTTAACAAGATTTAGCTGTGCCATTATGCTACTCGCTCATTCCTTTCCCTTCTGCAGTATTTTTACCGCCTCACTCACCTTTTCTGTTTCAAAAGCTGTTGGATATATAAAATAATAACGCTCCCCAGATATGTTTATAATTAAAGCTACAATAGCATTTTTAGTGTGGATATGACATTCTACAAACAATTGACCTTCTTTCTGGTGTTTTATGATGTCACTAGATCTGCTTAATGCCATACTCAGCCTTAAGCTGGCCATAGACACACAGATCCTATCGTACAAATCGAAGATTCGTACGATTTTCGGATCGTGCCTGGCGTGTGCCGACATCTTTCGTCCGGTGGACGGATCCCGCGTACGGATCCCGCGGAGCCCACGGCACATCGTAATTGGATTGCTGGGCCATACGGCCGAACAATCAGATTACCCTGATATAGCCATGTTTGTTAATGGCGTATCGGGGAAAGATCTGCTCGTTTGGCGATGTGGCCAAACGAGCAGATCTTTGCATCTATGGCCACTGATCCAAGGGGGATGCTTGATTAGATCTATATAGAAGTGTGGCACCTTAAAGTCACCCAGATACCCCACAAATGCACTGAGGAGGGTTATCATAACCAGTCCTCCAAACCGATCCTTGCATGGGCTCACATATGGGACTTTCATTTGAAAACAAATATACTGGTTCTAGTAGACAAATGTCTTCTATTATTTGTAGAGGGCCAACATTGTACACAAAGGAAGCATGGCCATTTAGGTCAATTCCTGCTCCAGACGTGGTTATAATATGATATTCCTAAAGCAGGCATGAACAATGTGGCTGGTTTAATGAGAAGCATGGCAGAAATTTGAGCATTGAATTGAACTCTAAAGACATGCTGGGATCCAAATTTGCAAAGGCATATATTTGAACAGAATCAAACCCAAGACCCCAGCTCTGTGAGACAATAGAGCGACTTCTTTACCAATGTATTGTGGCAAAGGCATAGTAAAAGTGCCATTAACTTCATGACTTCATGGGTTGCTGGTGAACTTAATCAGATAACAAAGTTAGTCTAGTGATAGCAGTGCTGAATTTAGTGTTATGCATGTAGGCTTGGCTCAGTCAGTTGACATTAGTTGCAAACAGCACTCCCGTATGTGTACAATGGATAATAATACCTCTGCTGTTATACCAATAACACAATTAAGTAGTTCTACAGTCTGTAAGTAACTTACAAGATTTTAGTTATTCTTTAAAAGCGTCAGACACCATATGTCAGAGAGAGAGGCTAAATGCTTGATTTATCAATATTATTCTTTCTCTTGCAATTTGGCTCATCATATTAACTCCAATAAAATACTTAAGCTGTCTGATCATTCTTTTCTGCAATTCAGTAATCAGACCAGTATGACTTCCGTAGTACATCAGCCAGGGTGTGCTTCCATATTCCTTTTGTGCTTTAGGGTAGGGGCACACTGGGCGATTCGGGGAGATTTAGTCGCCTGGCGACTAATCGCCTCATCTTTGCAGCGGCCAATCCCACAGGCTTCCATAAAGGACTGCTTTAAAGCAGTGCTGGCCAATTTCTGTGCTACTGAGGGCCATTTTTTTCTGGCCTACGTGGTGGAATGCTGATAATGGAAATCAACGTTGACCACTCTATGTTTTTAAACCATGCCTATTTTTAAACCACACCCATTTTAACAAAAGACTTTTTAAGACCATGTCCATGTTAATTCTGTTAGCATACCAAAAAAACAAAATGGTTGGTGTTTACTGCAGGCATATCACCCATCACTCATATATGAAAAAATTGTCATCGTAAGACATATCCTTAAACCCATATGTCTCCTCCTCCCCTGTGGATACCACAGAAACTCCCAGGCAGGGAGAGTATGGTGCACACACAGGGATGCATAGGGTAGGCAGACACAGGTAAGCAGAGTACGGCACGCACAGGTAAGCAGATTATGGCACACACAGGTAAGAAGAGTATGGCACACACAGATAAGCAGAGTACGACACACAAAAGGTAAACAGAGTACGGCACACAGATAAGCAAAGTACGACACACACAGGTAAACAGAGTATGACACACACAGGTAAACAGAGGTAGGCATAGGGTAGGCAGCATATGACACAGGTAAGCAGAATATGGCAAACAGGTAGAATTGGGCAGAAGACAGAGGAACCTATAAGAACCATTCTAAGATCATACTGTGCTACATACAGTGATTTAATGCTGGTGCCCTTCTAGAAGTGTATCAGAGGGGTGAACAATGAGGTCCCCTACAGTTTGGGCCTGAGGTATGTAAAGAGTACAGGGCTTTACAGCTGTGAACAGTACAGGGGGATTACAGGTGTGAACAGAATTTTAGTTGTGAACAATGCAGGGGCCAGTTAATCTCAATACTGATATTAAAGATACACAAGCTAAGCAGTCACAGCAGCCAAACATCTTTGTGGGGGGCACACAAGGGGGGGGGGGTCATGGGCCAGATGCTGGCCTCCAGTTATACACACACTCATGCAGAAAAGTGTCAGTATCACTTTAAACATATGCCATGCACTAGTTTTGATAGCTGAGGAGTATTCAGTAAATTGGGGATCCACACAATGATCCAGTATTCTGGGGAGATTTACTGTATATGGGGAAAGAATTACTGAACATTTCCAACAACATTTCCAACAAAGTTACACTTGTCAATGCTCACCGCTTGTTGCAATCTCAATTCTCTCAGGAATTGTGAAGTACACAGGATATCAGGCTCCACTAAATGGTGCCCCTCTGAACTGTATCTTATCAGCACATTGGGAAAGGAAGACAAGGCTGAATCCTCTCATCCGCAGTTGCACTGTAGAACTATGATAAGGGCTGTCAGAGGCATTATGGAAACAGAGTATCTATCTGGGATCCTAGCAACTGGTAACTTTGTTGACCTGCAGGAAAACCTTCACACTGCTTCAACCAGATTTAGGCTCTGTGTAACCCCAGTACATGCTTAGAGGCATTCATGTGTTTATTAATAATGATATTCTAGTGGGAAAATTAGCCCTCCAGATATATATTAGAGGACTGAATTTAATCATATTGTTCTAATTTTAAATAGTTATGCCAAATGCCTAATAGAATGTGCTTCAGCCAAAACGACACAGAATGCAAGGTTTTCACGGCCATGAGAAAACAACGATTCCAAATTAATTTTGTATGAAAATCTGTACTCCACTGTGCCACGAGAGGTCTGTTTTGCACAATGCCATGCAGAAGCTTTTGTGATTAGCAATAAAATCTATGCAGTCTAGCATCCTGTACTGTAAACGACATTGTAAATTCAATCTGGAGATCTCCAGAGAAAAAGAAATATAAAACTTCCATTTCATTTTGTGCCGTGTTTATAGTGCAGATATATTTAGAGGCTCTAAGCCTAAACCACGCAGGAGGTTTTTTAACGTCTGATAGAAACTGAGTTCTCTTTCAGCATTAACCCCCTTTGCTGCCAGCGTGAGGAAGAGCACCTGCCTTGTTAACCTCAGGGGTAACATCATTTGTATTCCTGGCTCCTCTCAGGAGGAAAAAAACATGCAACGTCAGTAGCATGGACTTAGTAGCACCATCACCTTCCACTTATGATTAACTGTTTTACCCCTAAGGTTTCCCCACACAAAACCTTCTCTCAGCACATTCCTTATCTGCTATCAGGGGACTGTTTACTGCAGCTAAAATGCTTAAGCGCCTTGTCTTAGAGACTAATGTGGGTAATTAAGGGCTTGTTTTCTGGCTCTTGTTCTCCTCCATTGCATGTGTTAAGGGGGCGGCTGTCGCTCGCACATGAATTAAAAAAAAAAAATGGCTTGTTCAGCAATTTCATTGCATGCTATAATATACTTTTTGTATTTTACTTGTCACCTTTGGCTCCTGTTTAATATTGTGGCTTCATTGTTGAGACTGGTTTAGATTGCTTGGGAAGGAACGACCTCCTGGTATCGGCAGGCTAGAAAATAATGTCTGCTGACCAGGGTCTACTGCCCTCTAATATGAAGCCCCAACTGTAAATGTAAAGGGATAGGAAGGGGAAAACAATTTTTACTTCGTTGTTTTGTGACAAAAAGGCACACGATTTCCCTCCCCGCTCCTTATTTGTATATGCGAATCCTAATCTGCAAGCTGATAAAAAGGCCGAATCCCAAACCGAATCCTGGATTCGGTGCATCCCTAGATGACACATACTGATTTGCTGTGAATAATAGATTGAGTTAATTTTTTGGCCAACATTTTGTGACAGATTCTAACCCAAAATTACAGACCTGCTGCCCGTGGCGTAAATACTGAGCCCCACAGCACATTATTTTTCAGGCACCCAAAATGTCTAGAGGTTTACTTGTTTTATCAATATTTGTTAAAAAATTGTATATGAATACAATATATAAATAGGGCCTCATGGGGCCCCTGTACCTCCTTGGCCCCCCTGCAGTTGCAGGGTCTGTGTGGTGTTTATACAAATGGCCTGCGGATGTCACTGTGCCCAGACTTATACTGTGCATACTTCCTGACAGCTTAAAAGTGAAAGTTACTGTTGTGTAATGCCTGCATGAGCCTGCTAATAAAGCACTGTTATACTCTACTCATCCTCGGCTACCCAAAACATAACAGTCTGCTTCCTCTGTAATTACACCCCTTCTTTCTACTATCTAAAGAACAGTTACAGTATTTAGTAGGGATGCACCAAATCCACTATTTTGGATTTGGCGGAACCCCAGAATCCTTTGTGAAAGATTCCCAAATACCGAACCAAATCTGAATCCTAATTTGCATATGCAAATTAGGATTTGTTTTGGCCAGGCATAAGGATTCGCCCTAATCCGAAACCTGCTGAAAAAGCCGGAATCGTGAACTGAATCTTGGATTCGGCGCATCCCTAGTATTTAGTGTATATTTATCAGGGTTAAAGGATGGACAGTTCACACAGTGCTTCATAATTTACTAGAGAACACTTAGAATCCTATAGAACTCAACAGAGTTCTGTGGAATTGTCATCTGGTGAAGGCTACCGGTCTTATCAGGGCCGGAACTAGGGGTAGGCAGAAGAGGCAGCTGCCTAGGGCGCAATGATTAGGGGGCGCTGAGCAGCTACCTCTTCTGCCTACCCCTAGACTGAACCCACCTGGAAATCTGTTTGCAGTAAGCGCCGCACGTTTAAGCGAACGTGAATGTCTTTAATGCGCATGTGCGCCGGACCGCCTTTACTGCGCATGCGCACCGGGAACGTGTTTACTGCGCATGCGCGCCGGGAACTGGAGAAAGGAAGGGGCGAGCAGGCGGGCTGGGCTGCCTAGGGCGCCCGGCCTGTTTGGCCCGCCTCTGGGTCTTATCCACCATACAGAAATATTAACCATCCTCATGTCATAAGGGAGATAGTTATCCACTCCTGGCCTTTTTTGAGACTATATTTCAAGTTACTATGTAGTGTGAAGAGGAATTCTGGCCTAACAAAATAGGACTGAATCATTATCTTCCTCATGACATGGTGTTGGTTGATGTCTCTGACTGTACCCTTAGTGCCATTACGTGGCAAATATGAAACAACCTTTTCCTATACAAATATAGGCATAAGTGAGAAATCTCATTAAGACTGGAACTGTTGTTTCCCTTAGCCCTTTAAAATGCAGCAACATCTCCCAGCAGCTTCTTCTGGGACTGCCTGATGCTGAGTACTCACAGTTTATAATAAATGCATTTTTGATGCAGGCAAACATCCAAAATTCATGAGAACTGTTAGTTGTTCTGGATTTTGAATGACCTTGTGTTAGACAGGATCATGTTAAGTGGAGTGATTTACTAATATGCTGAAAAGTTATTCCCTGGGGAGTATTGTACACGCAGTTACCTGTAATGGGAAGATTGGTATCTGTATGAGATCCCATAGTACATGGAGATAATGTAATGTAATGTAGCCATGCAGCCCTAATCACAACTGGCAATTCTATGGGAATTATGCGACATTGGTATTCCAGTAGGTGACCAGCATGAACCAAACTTGTATACAAATGTAAATGCATTATTATTTGGAGCTAATTTGACCAGATTTATAGAAATTATAACTTAGTCAATGCCTTGCCAGGGCTGGAAATCATAAAGGGAAAGTTCACCATTAAATAAACTTTAGGTAAGTACGCTTTTGGTCTTAATTTTTAATTATTAAGCTTATTGGGGGTCTCCAGTTTGGAATTTCAGTAGCTATCTGGTTGTTCAGGTCCAATTTACCCTTGGAAAGAGGCAGAAGAAGAAGGCAAAAAAATTAAAAACTATAAACATAAAGGCAACTTGTTAAATGGCAAATAAAAAGGACATTATAAAACATACAACGAGTTCATTTAATGGTTAACTACCCCTTTAAATGCTCTTTGGCCATTGTGAGAATCCATTCAGATGGCAGAAGCAACAATTGCTTTTCCAAAGTAAAAAACAGGTATCAAACAGGTATTTTTTACCTCACCTGTATGTTCACAGCAGGGTATTTTTTTTTCACAAAATAAGTTTCAGATGTTTTAGAGCAATGTGGATTCTGTGGCGGTTCACACTTCTGGTGCACTTTGGAGTACAGTGACCCTGGAATACTGAGGAATGGGATGGAATACTGTGCATATTAAAACTTTCTGTACTTGAATCTTCATTGAAATGTATTCCCTATATATTTCAGTAGGAGAGGTAATCTTCTCAGAAGAAGATGTTACGAGGACAAACATAAGGCAAATTTCTCCAACATGCTAACTGGACCCCTGGAATGGATTGTTTGTTCCTGTCCGAACACTACAGATTCCAGGGCCAGCAAGCAAAATCCTATAAACAGAAAAAACATTCTTTGTTAAACACATCTCCCTTGCAGCTGGAGAAGTTAAAGGCAAACCACACCTTTTTACACTTCTCTGTGGTCATTCTACCATACTCTGTAAAAACAACCCAGAATTGTATTCTTGGCATGATGATCTTAAATTCACATTAAGCAGCAACCCAAGTTTGCTCCCCATTTCACTCATCCCAAATTTTTTTTTCATGTTATTTTAAACAACAATAGTATTTATACTGAAAAGAGAGATCACCAAATGTTGTCAGGGGGAATATTGCAGGGTCTTTTCAGTGAATACAGATTTGATTGTCATCTATCAACCCATACCTTTGGGGGAAGGAAAGTCTCTTATGTTCCTCAAAGTGCCACCCATGCCCTTAAAGTAAATAGTGATCCAGCTGTGAGATCTGAACTTTCTCTGAGATAAGCAGCCTAATAAGGAATTTATGACTGAAGATGAAAAATTGAGAAAGGTGCATAAAACATGCAAAGGAAAGCAAAAGTGATTAAAGCACCAAGAGTGAAGAGAGGGGGACACTGAGAGAGGAGAGATGATTAGCATCCCTTCCAGACAGATAACATCCAGGAGTTCATGCTTGTGTGTATCAAAGAAATATCATTCCTTCTCTACTTTCCACTTTATAGAGACCGCATACATTGCTTAGTACAGCACAGCTATTCTGCACTCTGCTACCTGTGCTTTATATGTAAATTATATATGTTGCTTTTGCAAACTGGAAAAACATTGGGTTGGGTGTGGATAAAATAAATTTAGATGGCGTGTTGCACTTGCCGCACCAAGGTTTCATGTTCAGTGCAGTAATCTGCCATAATAGCCCACAAATGAAATGCTGCTCTCAAAGAAATTGGTAATAAGCAGTTTTATCATAAAATACACACGTTTGTCACCTCAGTAGTCTGTGGTCCAGGCTTCACATGGTTCTTACAGGCTGGGACCTATGTCTCTTCATCACTGCCTGCTACCAGCCTATTCTAGCAGATATACATATCTTGAGTGGATCTAGCACCCATGACACTGACCCCTCATGGAAGGAAGAATGCTCTAAAATAAAACACTGTCAGGGGTCTAATCATTTCACTGGGACCCCACGAAGATAAACCAAATAGTACATTTAGATATAAACCAATTGAGAAGAAATCCAGCATAGTTGCAGTTGCCAAGGGAGATGTGATTGATGCAATTACAGCCAATGCGTTAAAATAGACACAGTTGAGCTTGTACTTTGACTCAAATTGTGGGTGTCATTTCTGTATCATGTGCAACTGATTCTTTTGATGCAATTGCACTGCACCTATTGGCATAGGAGAGGATCATTTTCATAAAAGCACAGTCGGTGGCACAGCTCAGGGAGATGTTCAGGCTTTACCCAGACACCCTGGGAAGCAGTAAACCAGACAAATGCCCCTTGTCCTGTGCCCCCACTATCTAATTAGAGTCTGCTCAGTGCCTCCCAATGACATTTATCCTAAGCAGTGCTGGGCCTTGCTGGCCAGACGCTCTAAGCAACCTGGCAAACCCTAGTTCAGGCCCTGATCCTAAGCAGCTGTCTGCTAAATCTTTGTCACTTCTGTTAAGATAGACATAGATGCGCCAATAATATTGTACAAAATTAATTTTCGTACGATATTCGGTGCGTGTATGGTGGGAGACGAGCCAACCAATATCAGCAGAAGAATTGGATATTGGTCGGCTCGTCAATTAGACTGGCTGGACAATTTTGATTGGGTCCCTTAAAGGAAAACTATACCCCCAAAATGAATACTTAAGCAACAGATAGTTTATATCAAATTGGATGACATATTAAAGAATCTTACCAAACTGGAATATATATTTACATAAATATTGCCCTTTTACATCTCTTGCCTTGAACCACCATTTCGTGACTCTATCTGTGCTGCCTCAGAGATCACCTGACCAGAAATACTACAACACCAACTGTAACAGGAAGAAGTGAGGAAGCAAAAGGCAGAACTCTGTCTGTTAATTGGCTCATGTGACCTTACATGTGGTTTGTATGTGTGCACAGTGAATCTTACGATCTCAGGGGGTGGCCCTTATTTTTTAAAATGGTAATTTTCTATTTATGATTACCCAATGGCACATACTACTAAAAAAGTATATTATTATGATAATGGTTCATTTACATGAAGCAGGGTTTTACACATGAACTGTTTTACTCAGTATCTTTTAATAGAGACCTACATTGTTTGGGGGGTATAGTTTTCCTTTAACATTGGCCATTGTTTCTTTTTGTTTCAGCTTTACACGTATGTTGAAAAGAACGATCTTTGTTGGAAAGATCTTTTTTTCCGTAAATGTATGATTATTTTTCCACCCACTTTTGCATAACAATGTAATTTTATCATTATCCATTAAGTAATCAATGTCAGTGCTTTCAACATTATTTGTAAGTAAGTGGATCTGAAAACAGCTTTTGTTTATCCCTTCTGTTCTCTGGGTCTAACTCTTGAAACAATGTAGCAGAAGTCAGTTATCCTCTTGGTCTTTTAATCAGCTTTAATCAGTTGGCTGGCAACATTATTTCAGAAGTCAGAGGCAGAAGAGTTACGGATCTCATACTTGTACATGTTTGTGGAGAAGGCAAGGCAGATGTGTATGAGTATATAATAATATGACTGATTGAAAAATGCTTTTAGATCCTGGGTGGAAGCACATCTTACATTTATCGTTAATCTATTTACAAACTTCATTGTGCTATTAAACGTTCTTCTGCCGTGTTCACTTTCTAAAATTGGACAACACCAGCATGTAATGAAAAGCCCAACTAAAGAAAACAAATTAATTGTTTCATATACAAATTGCCCCTTTATTTGCGTTGGTACAAATGCCCCATTATCAAGGCACAGAGCAGCTGATCGGCTGAAATCCAGTGTTGGAGACTGAGAGCGTAAGTGGCGACAAAATGCAGTTTTTCTAGTTTGCGGAACGCTGCATGATCCCATTGAAGTCAATTACTGATAAATGACTATAACCATATGGCTCCTAAATTTAACTGTATATTACCAGGAAGCGCCCAGTAATCTGTCCGGGTCGGGTAAGTCTACGCTCAACCTCTGAGACTTGCTACTACACTTTTTTCTTCATTATCTGGAGCTGGAATTCTCTTGTGTTTTGTTCTACAAGAGACTTTTGATGTTTCTCCCTCTCAGTGAGTGTAAGAAGCCAAGAGATACAAAGTAAAGAGCTTCCAGCTGGGGGTCTCTGATCTTGCAGCACAGTCTACACTTGAAGGGAAACTTGGCATTGGGGAAGGTAACTCACCCTTCACAAAGAAGGATGTGTCCAGCTGCGGAGATCTAGGGACAGCAACAACACAAAGGGACCTGTGTATACAAGAGATGAAGTGTAAATTTGTATGCTTTCATTATTTATTTTCATTCAAATGCCCCGTTGAGCATTTTCATGAAAAAAAACCTTGATATATATCACAATTCCTACATTTTTATGTTTCTATAAGTTTCCAGGAGTTTTCAGTTGTTGGTGTATCTTGATTGTTGTCAATTCTATGGTATATAAGCAGATCCAGACAGTTAATCCTTTTGGAAGTGTAATCTGATTTGCATATATAGGGGCAGATCTGGGGGAAAAAAAACTTTTTTTGCCAGGGGAGAAAATTGTATTTTCTACTGCCAGAAAAAATGACAGCAAATAACGTTGAAAATGTCGCCATATTTGATTTTCACCTCCTTAAATGGACACTTTTGGGCAAAAAATTCTAATATTGAATAATGGGGAAAACTATCCCTATTTACATCCATCAACCTTTGATATATATGCCCCATAGTGAATTTGTACATCACTAAGGGCCCTACTAAGCTCTAGTTCTGGGCCCTCTGCTGTGACTATATTGTATATATATCACTATTTTGTTATGCCACACAACACAAACCAGGAAGTCTGGTCCAAGATACAGAGTTCAAAGATACCAGTGCAGGTGCAATGTACAGGGCACCCTAGTACGCACATCAGAAAGGTATAGGCTCAATTATTTGACCTTAAATTTAATCTAGTGATGGACCAATCTGACCTGTTTCGCTTCGCAGAAAATAACAAAATGGTGAAAATTCCTCAACTTGAAGTCTATGGTGCCATTTCCACGGCAAAACTCAGCAAAACTCATCAGTATAATAATGACCCATGGCATAACCCCCCACAAACTTGCAAATGCTTAAGGTGGGAAAGTTTCAGGACAGAGATCATGTAATACAAACAGGGCTGGAGATAGAGGGTCATGGAGGGGTGTTTGCTCTACCTATACACTGTGAATGTTGTTTTGACTGGCGTAATTCCCAAGGATTCTTCTGGGACTGCCAATATATTAGATCCCCTTGGCTGGTGCTCATTTTTCCTTTCTAAGAAAGTGCTGTGTCTGCATTTACTCTTAACCAAAAGATTCCTTGTATAGCCCAGGACTTCCTCATGCACAGTAACATTTTCCGATTATATTATACTGAACAAGCCCAAGCCTACACAAAAGGAATTAGAGGTAAGATGTTGTGACTGGGGGGTGGCTACATTTTGCCCCCCCCATCCCCAGTGAATTAACATTTCCTTGTCCTTTGAGATAAAATAATTGCCTGTACAGGTATGGGACCTGTTATCCAGAATGATCGGGACCTGGGGTTTTCCGGATAACAGATATTTCTGTAATTTGGATCTTCTTACCTTAAGTCTACTAGAAAATCATGTAAAGATTAAAAAACCCATTAGGCTGGTTTTGCTTCCAATAAGGATTAATTATATCTTAGTTGGGATCAAGTACAAGGTACTGTTTTATAATTATGGAGAAAAAGGCAATCCTTTTTAAAAATTCTGAGTATATGGATAAAATGGAGTCCATGGGAGACAGCCTTTCCATAATTCGGAGCTTTCTGGATACCAGGTGTGGTGTTTATATGAATGGCCAGTAGATGTCACTGTGCCCAGACTTATACTGTGCATACTTCCTGAAAGCTTAAAAGTGAAAGTTATTGTTGTGTAATGGCTGCATGATTCTGCTAATAAAGCACTGTTATACTCTACTCATCCTCGTCTACCCAAAACATAGGTTTCTGGGTTAAGGATCCCATACCTGTATTAGAAAAACTATAAGTGTTTTGATGTATTACTATACATACAGTATGGCTGTGGATCAATGGAACCCTAACCTTAATACTCCATCATTGCCATCACTTTATAAAATATCTTAATAAATGTTGGTGCCGAAATTAGAGTTTAAAGCATGGCCTTTCAGTAGAAAATCCCTCTTTCTCGCTGTGCCATATGCCATGAAATGCTAGTTGTTGACCAGGGAAATAACTGCCTAAGTTATAATGGAGTTTGGGACCAACAAGAGAAAGATAATAGACAAAAGTGCTGGAAGGATTACTCTGCTATTATTTCTGGTACAGAATAGTGCATAGCAGCTAAAGATAAGGGCTTATTAAATACTCAATATATTTTTCCATTCTACTTTTTTGCATAATTTTGGGTGTTGACTTAATACTTTACTGCAGTTTTTTTAGCCAGAATGATTATGGTTTATCCTACTGTTCAGTCATTTATTCAGCAGCAGTAAAAAAATATTAAATTTGTAACCACCCAACTTAGTATTTTGGTGCGACATCTACACATTTCTGTTGACAAAACATATATCTAATTTAATGGGAGATAAAGTGAGTATAATAAACAAGCATAATGCATCCCACCTTGTTTCAGGACATCATTTTTTTCTCAGAAAATGTGCCCATTGCCATGTACAGGTAGTAATTTGTATTAACTATAACAGGAACTATTGTGGCATCTTGTTTCTTGGGGTACTGTGACAGTACATGCCTGGGCATCAATGCCTTTAATACAAGCTGTATAATCAGTAGTTCCACAAAAGGAGTACAAATCCAGAGGACTAATTTTTGTGCTTTTTACAATAATGACACTCCAGCCTGCGGTAACTCGGGTCTTCCGTGCACTTAAAATCATTATATTGTAAGTATCTTCCAGACACGGCTTATCAATTAAATACACTTGCTGAAAAATTCAAATTCTAAACCATTGACAAGCTAGGAAATCTGTGGTAATGAGTTAAACGAATGGTGGGAAAATGATTGGTTAATAAGAAGAGAATGCATATTTTCCACTGTCCTCTACATAAAAGGGAATTCAGTTATTTGTGTGGCCAAAAACGAAATGCTGTTTCAAAAGACTTGGCAGGTGCACAGAAAGACCGCTTGCTAATTATTTTGTAAACAGCTCTTGTGTTTTCTATGAAGGTGTATTTGCTTGGTGCGCTGTGTCTGCATGAATTAAATGTCCATGTCACAACAAGCACAGTATGTCCTTCAGATTCCAAGCTTTGCTGGGCCCAACTTGTCTTTTATGCAGACTTGCTGGGTTACATATGTCAAGGTGATTAACATAGTGTTCTAAGAATGGATCTTAAATATGCCACCATTTGCAGAAAGAAAACAGCGGCCATAATGTCATGGTTCACCTAAGCCTCTGAAAAATTGAACACTTTACAAAATGGGACATTTGTTTTTGCAGTTTGCATGCATATTTAAATGTATTTGTTGGCTAGCCTTTATCTTCATCCTGCAGGGATGTCTTCATCTCTGAAGCCTACTGGAAAAATATACAGTCATACCAACAATACAGTGTTCAATAAAGGTAGGAAATTAAACTTCTGGTACAAGGCACTGTGTATAGAACTGAGAGGTGAAAGAGAGCTGTTTATTTGATGTCTGCCATAATCAGCACCATGTATACCCTTTTGCTCTCAGTCTCATATCCATCCATAGTCTGTCCCTCCTAGGGAGGTAGTGCGGACTATTTTATTTCACATTGCACCTCCCCACCCCATGGTAAAAAGTGCTTGAGTAATAGGCATGGACATCTCTGATAAATTAAATTGATCAAGATTATAAGATTGAAAAGATCATATTTTGTTCAGTCTTCTAGTAATATAAAATGTTCTCCAAGAATACTTGCTCTAAAGAAGGGCCATTGTACAGAAACAATTCATACAGACCAACCGTTTAGGTGCTCATGCCAACAAGGAGATCTTGCAGCTAATGACATAAAAGCCATTGTCATTGCATTGCAACGCATTAGTACTGCTAATGATAGTAGTCTTGAATGCAGGTGAAAGAGTAGAATGTTAACATATTTTCACATCCTTAAATTAGTGCTATGCCAGTGTTAAGGTAGTGTGTTATATTGGAAGGCTGAC
This sequence comes from Xenopus laevis, assembly GCF_017654675.1. Taxonomy (NCBI): domain Eukaryota; kingdom Metazoa; phylum Chordata; class Amphibia; order Anura; family Pipidae; genus Xenopus; species Xenopus laevis. The sequence goes on from NC_054388.1 coordinate 75,221,153, forward strand.
GGTTAGATTTGGCTTCCCCACATTTAGGAAGAGAAGCATCAGAATTATAGTAGCTTATGGTCTCACCTATTCTACAAAAGCAGTTTGACAGGCAGACCTTGATGCAAAGGCAATAATACCAGCATCTTTTATAGGAGAAGGAAAGGTTAAAATTAAGTAAGCCTTATCAGAAAGGTCCATCTAAATATACCAGTAAACCCCCAAAGTAATGCTGCTCTGAGTCCTCTGTCAAAAGAAACACAGCATTTCTTTCCTTCTATTGTGTTCACATGGGCTTCTGTATCAGACATCCTGCCTTCAGCTTAAACCTCATTGCCCTGGGCAAGAGCATGCTCAGTTTGCTCCTCTTCCCCACCCCTCCCCTTTCTACTGTAATCTGAGCCCAGAGCAGGGAGAGACTCAGGCAGGAAGTGATGTCACACCATGTTAATACTGCAGCTCCTATCCTAAACAAACAGAGAGTTTCTAGAGCTTTTTACTCAGGTATGGTAAAACATTCTACAGAATAAATATAGCATTCTAGCTTGCACTATTGCAGCTAATCTATTGGCAATAAAATGCCTCTGTAGCTTTCCTTCTCCTTTAAGTTAGAGGGATACTGACCCAGACCACCCGTGACATTCAATGAATGAGCAAGTCAAAAAAAAGTTCATTTAAACAGAGCAAAGGCGCCCAAAGTACCTTTCAAATATTTATCTGGAAAAAAGTATTGTAGGGCACTCAAAAATGTAAGTATTTAAATATGAATTTTAAAAAATGGCTAAACTTTTGATCTTAGTAAGAAGTATCTGAGCAGTGTAGTACAGACTCATTTTCAGGCAGTGACAGAATTTGGATAAATACACTGAAATCAGATGATCATCAGTACTGCATTGAATTCTCCTACTGCCGTTCTTCGATACTTGGTGCCAGATGTTAGTGCTGTATGTGTCATTGCCTGCCAAATGTGCCAGGCTTGTAACAAATGCTACTATCAAGTTGCTGGAATTCTAAACATATCTATAGAGTGGGTGCAATTCCCAAGCGCCTCTACAGTATTTATAAGACAGGCATTCAGACGTATGTGGATGGCCAAATTGCACTGATCTGATGAACTGACCTGTGAGCTGACAGCTCTACAGGAGCCTAGGGAAATGTAGCCAATTCAGGTCCCAATACACATAACAAATCATGTAATCTATTGACCAGGCCTGTTAGCATTGGTGCCGTTGCAGTAGAAGATGGTTAAACAGCTGATCATTCATGCAAATGGAGGGCTTAAGGTTCACCGGAAATGAAATAATATATATATATATATATATATATATATATGTATATATATATATATATATATATATATATATATATCCCAACTCAAAGAACCGCACCAACCAGGACTTTAAATATTTAGATAATATCAAAAATGTATTGTCAGTTTTGGCTCTGCTTCTTGAGCCGTCTTTATCCTGAAAATGAAGAAGCAGAGCCGAACGTTGATAATACATTTTTGATATTATGTATATTATGTATATATAATACATTTTTGATATTATCTAAATATTTAAAGTCCCGGTTGGTGCGGTTTTTGAGTTGGGCTATGAATATGGTTTTCTGAACCAGCACACAGGCATGGGAGTCTTTTTGCTGTGTGCACCAGTAAGAAGTTTCCATATATATATATATATATATATATATATATATATATATATATATATATATATATATATATATATATATATAAAATGAAGCACTGTAACAAGTAGAATTCAAGTATAACGTATAACACACACTCACACATATATGTGTAGTGATTATTAGCAAATGTGTTGTACTTCACAGACTGCATTAATCGCATTTTATTTATTATATTTATAGCAGATAGCTAAGTTTTAATTGTCTGTTCGTCTTTATACACTAACAGATCCCAGGCTTGCTTTAAAGTGAATTGTGCCCTGTGTGAAATATTGGAGTCAATGCCTCTCTCCAATTAGACTGGCATGCTTTTATAAATCTGCCATGATATTATCAATACAAATATATCAGGAACAAATAACCATTGGTACAAAATCTGTTGATGAGCTATAAATCCCAGAATCCCCTTTGTCAAGACAGTTGTATTGGAAGGATGCTGGGAACTGATATTCTGCAACAACCGGAGCCCGAAAGTTTGCCCTTTTGCTGATTTACACTATTATCTATTTATTCAATTACATCTCAGCGCTATTACAATGATTCATTGCTACATTCTTTCCATATTGCATTCCATATTACATGCATTGTATATTCACTTGCAACTGGTTTGTTATCTCCTATAAGTGACAGGAGCAGCCTATCTATAAGATTGCCGTTACCTATGTGATTAATTATGGTACTTCACGTGGATTTGTTAATAATAGTTGTTAAAACAGTCTATTATTCCTCTGTGAGTCCATTGGGTGTTTGCATATCTCAGAGCCAATCTGAGCTGACTCAATTTCTAATTAAATTCAACATTTTTATCGGAGTGGAGGTGAGGCAGGTGCTCTGGGGACTTCCTCGTTCTCTGACTCTGATGGACTGTTGAATGACTTATTGCATTGTTAATTGCTTCCCCTTCATCAGAAACCTAAGGGGCTGCAGAGTAGTACAATGAACTTATTAAAGGTAGAGAGTAGAATTTGCCTTGCCTCTCTCTCTGCCTTTGAATTTCACAGTAGGCTGCACTGGCAGTCAGGGGGTTACAAGTGTAAGCATTTTATTGTGCAATTTATGAACCAGATCAAATGAGGTCATTAGCCACTTTGGCTGGAAGATCTCTCAGGGCAGGCTGTCCTTCTTCTTGGTGTAATTTGCCTTCTGCAGTAATAACGGTTATCAACACTTTCTCAGTTGCTGGTGCTTTAGAGAGCTTAGAAACTTATAAGGAGTTGTGTTTTCTGGTTTTGTATAACCAAAATCAATACGTACATATATTAATGGGTCCCAGCATGCACACATACTGCAAAGTCATTTATCATAACCTGACACTACAGGTGTTAGCAAAGCATACAATATATACTGTAGCAGAACATCGATACATCATCGGGATGATCATGCAGAAATCATTTATTTAAGCGCTATATATAATATATTTAACAGGATACATAAAACAATAACTTTTTACTAGCTAATAATACAAACTACATTTCAAAGGGACCTACATTATAAGTCAGTCAAGCCAATAAATCTAAAATGTTTGAATTTCAGTCATATATGTTATAGAGCTAAAGAGATAATAAGAGGGTTTGGTGCAGTGTGTGTAAATCTCAAGAGCAAACTCACATGAAATACCAGTGTAGTCTGCACTAGGCATTAGTAATGCAGATAAGTCTCTTGCTGTAAAAAGCTTAAAGCTAAAAAATATACATTATTCTCCTTCATCACAGATCAGTAGAAAACATATATACTGTAGGTGCTCATGCATTAATCCTCGGAAATAAATTGTTTAAATGCCAATTTAATATAATTGGAAAATCTAATTGGCATAACTGGAAAATCTGCAATGCCATTATTTATTAGAATGAAATAAATTAATAATGTTAGTTTGCTGAATTAGATTTTAATGTCAGTGTATACAGTAGCTAACCATTATGGATCAGCTGAAAAAGCAGTTGGGATGCAGCCAAAGCAGTGACATCTGGAAAGCTTGATTTCTTCCTAGATTTTTATTATCCTTTAAACCATTATTTATTTGGTTGATATGAATCAGTGGTTCTTCAAAAGCATGGCCGCTCAGTACATATCTGCTTGTAGCACTGAGTTTGATTCCAACCAGGTCACTCAACAAGCAGTTTGTATTGTATGATCTACGTTGGTACTTCTGTCTTCTCTAACACTCCAAAAACATACAAGCAAGTTAAGTGGCTCTGATGAAAGTCACCCTAATGGGATGTGGGAATGTGATAGAGTGTAAGCTGGGGCACTGAACAATATCTTTAAAGCACAGCATAAATGACTTGGCACTGTAAAAATATAGGATTATAATACATTTTAGATAAATATGAAATGGGGAAAATTTCATATGAAATTTTTAATGAAATAAAAGAATAAAATTCTTTTATTTCATTAAAATGCAATAAAAGAAATAAAGAACATTCACTGGGGCATTAATCATGCACTAGCTATTCACAGGAAAAATCACAGGGTAAATATACTAGAAAAGGATGTGATTAACACACTTAGGGGCACATTTACTAAGCTCGAGTGAAGGATTCGAAGTAAAAAAACTTTGAATTTTGAAGGTTTTTTTAGGGTACTTCGACCATCGAATAGGCTACTACGACCTTCGACTACGACTTCGATTCGAACGATTTGAACTAAAAATCGTTCACTATTCGACCATTCCATAGTCGAAGTACTGTCTCTTAAAAAAATACTTTGACTACATACTTCACCACTTTAAACCTACCGAGCTACAATGTTAGCCTACGGGGACCTTCCCCATCAGTTTTCTAAGTTTTTTTTGATCGAAGGAAAATCCTTCGATCAATCTATTAAAATCCTTCGAATCGCTCGATCGTAGGATTTACGGTGAATCCTACGAATTCGATATTCGAATTCTTAGGATTTTACCTCGAGGGTCAAATTCGAGGTTTTAGGTGGCGAAGTAGGGGGTCGAAGTTTTTTTTAAAGAGACAGTACTTCGACTATCGAATGGTCGAATAATCGAACGATTTTAACTTCGAAACGTTAGAATTCGAAGGTTGAAGTAGCCAATTCGATGGTCGAAGTAGCCAAAAAAATACTTCGACATTCGAAGTATTTTTCATTCTAATCCTTCACTCAAGCTAAGTAAATGTACCCCTAAGTGTATGGGTAACATTTGTGCCAAGTACACGTATGGGACCTGTTATCCAGAATGCTTGGGACCTGGGGATTTCCGGATAAGGGATCTTTCCATAATCTGGATCTTCATACTAGAAAATCATGTAAACATTAAATTAACACAATAGGAAGGTTTTGCTTCCAATCTTGGTTTGGAATTTGATCAAGTACAAGTAACTGTTTTATTATGACAGAGAAAAAGGAAATAATTTTCAAAACTTTGGATAAAATGGAGTCTATGGAAGACTGGCATTCCGTAATTCTGAGCTGTCTGGATAATGGGTTTCCAGATAACAGATCCCATACCTGTATCAAACATCCATCTAAAAAGAAGAAATCTAAAACAGGTTCCCCAGTATTTTATTATAATGTCTTTTTTTCCCCCAAAAAAAGTTGCAATACAGTACACCCACATTGCCCATGTTTTGGAAACATACAACATGTTTGGTAGTTGTCAACATCACACATGCCATTACAAGCTGTATGGGTAAAAAATGCATGTAAAGTTGTCACAAAAGTGTTCAGCTGGAGAATTATTGAAAAAAATCAGTATGAACCTAAGTTCACTTCAGCATTATATAAAAAGGTAAGCTCTGTGGGACAGGTCTCGCTGTGCCTGATAAATTCTTTGTAAGGTTCTGCATATGATTTATAGTGCTTTATAAAAATAACGTTTATCCAGTTCACAAATTGTTCATTTAAACATTATTCTATTAATGTACAATACAAAAGAATATATAATAGCTGTTAAGTTGGGCACTGGCCAAATTGTTAGAATAGTTAAATAGCAGCTGCCTAGCATTTTGCTGAAATCCATTTATCTGGCATATTATGCCCATATCTCATAGCACCTTTGGAGGAGATAAGCACCCCAGAAACAATAATTTCGGAGTGATATTCTCCTGAATAATAGAGCCAGTTGTTTCTATTGAACATGCAGCAGCATCAGGGGGAAGGGTCAGTCATTCAAGAACATCGGGGTTAAGGCTGGCAGTTCCCTGGGTTATACTTTATCCATTGAACAGCTGTAGAAGATTCAGTTCTTTGTTTTAATATGGAGATTAGAACATAAACTAAGCCCACAGTGCTCTGGCCATAGACATGGAATAAATTCCGCACCCCATTGGAAATAATTTATTGAGTGTATTACAGAAGCTGATTTAATTTTTGGTGAGGGATTGAGCAAGGGACATAAACAAGGAAAATGAAAAAGTCTGTCTTTGTGTAGAGGCACAGAAGCTTTATAAATGTCACCAAACATAAAGCACTGGGAGGGACCCTACGTGACTGATCTTTATTTTCATTGCTTTTTGAAAGTCATTCATGGGCAGCTGAGAGGGCTCATTTATGAGTGCAAATGCAATGAGCAAAGTGCAATTTTAGGACACAATTGCGCTAAAAATCTTCACCATCATTTCTGTTGCTTGGCATAAAAATACCATCTGTGCACAATTCTTTAGGGGCACGTTCACTGTGTCAGTTAATACAGGTTGCTCTTGGAACCATCTTTAAAACTGACAGTAGCTTCAGGATTCCTCTTCGTCAATAGGCATACTGCTAGCAAATCGCAGGAGGAGGAGGTGTGGAAGTAGTAGCGCCAAACTTAACTATGTAGAAAGACTAGGATTGGCTGTAGACGTAAGTGTTTACAAAAAACAATGTCAATTTGTGCACCAACTGTATCTTAAGTTGCATGGCCACAACTGTACTTGGGGGTTGTGAATGACCTCTTAAGTTTTTGGTATGTGCTCTTGAAATTCTTAAGATGTCCTAAGAATTGAATAGAATGATTTTGATGTATTGCCCATACAGGGCCACCATCAGGGGGTACTGCAGTAACGAGCCTTGTGGCAGAGGAGGCCCCAAGAGATGAGAAAGTTTGATTTGTGTGTCATGATGGGATGGGACTTTTTAGAAACTGAACAGCAATAATGGGAATGGTTTTAGTGTCTGAAATTCTTGGGTCTTGGCATTTTCAGGATTATACTTTAACTCCCATATGTAATAAAAGACACTAAGAATATTTATTTACAATTGAGAGAGAGCTCTTAGGCAAAACTTTACCAAGTCAAATTTGTCAGGGTCCTATAGAAGTCAGTGGAGCTGCACTGATCTGATTGGACCACTTTAAATCAATTTAGGCTTTTATAGGTTTTCTAATTAACCCGTTGGCATGCACACACATCTTTTTTTCGACAGAAACAAAAAACTTGAATTTTTCATGATTTATTAAACCTCGATGCTGCTCAAAGTCAGAATAAATATATACTCCATCTTAAATCTGCCCAGGACATGTAGAAGTTAATAGCAGATATCCCATTTACAAAACATTCAATTCTGATTTTTTGGCGATTTTAGTGAGTCTTTCCCCGGACCAGATTTTTTGAGTTAATTTATTGATAAATATAGTAAAAATGTGCACAGGAGTTTGGTCACAGTGGTTTTCAGAAAATTGTGAGAAATTTTCAGACATTAGTAAATAACCCCCTACGTGTAGTTCTCAGCTCAGTGATCTTTTTTCTAGTTGCTGTTGAATGTAGTGGCAGGAGTAATTGGAGGTATAGTCTAACAGCACCTCAAAGGCTGGTTGTTGAACATCATTCATAAATGTTTTTAGCCTGTATGAGGAAACTGCACACAAGTAGTGCCTTGGGCACAACCAAACACTAGTGCTCTTATGTCATGGTCTGTGCAAATGGTTTAATAGGGATCTCCACCCAAAAACTGTTTTGTGTATAACAATGAAAGAAAATGAAGTTCTAAGCAACTTACACAGTAATTACAAATTTGTAATGGTTTTAAAGTTATTGGTAAATGTAAACCACACAACAGAAGCAAGCTGATTAGCAGACCTGTAGGTTTGCTATATGCATATAAATCAGAAATATATGTATATTAGAGACCCCCCTTCAACAGCATTAAAGGTATTTTAATCCTTGAAGATATGAAAAAGAGAAAGTAGACCTTCTGTAGCTTAAAGATCCTGCGCTATAACAAGAAATACTGTGTGGGGTTGAAATCTTGCTTAAATGAAAGCAGTTCTCTATTTGCAAGAATGCTGACTTGAGAAATATATTCTTAAGTGTGTATATGTGTACAATATATCACATTATAAATGCAGTTTCTTTACCTCTCTGGCAATCTGTGTAACTCTTTTTGTTAGTTGTGACTCATCCTCTATATAACTGCATCATGTGCAGCTCCCTGCTGCATTGTTCCATAGAACCAATCCTAAGCATTCTATTGTTTGCTCTATATAACCTGTCTGTGCTCTATACAGTAAGCACAGCGGTGCAGGCATTCTCCATTGTGTTAGCTCATAAAATCATTTCCATGTAATGCCATCCCTTAAACTGTTCATAACTCTGTACCCTCTATTCTCCTTTTGTTGATAATCTCACACTGTTTGTGCTATAAATTGGCTTTTCTTAACTCCTCAGAACATCCCAAAATAGCTTGTCGATAATAAATCCTGCACAAGTAACATACTTGAAGACTAAGTTATGTACGCAGTTCCATGCTTTAAATACACGTTTGGAAACAATTACCCACCATCAATGCAGTACTTTTTCCCAAAATGCCCGCATGACACATGCATTTTTGCAAGCCACACTTGCATCTGAGTTTGTAAATAAACCTCATGGAATGCTCCTTGACCATTATAGATTGTATTGGTATGTACGCTAATATAGACCATTGGCTGCTCCCAGTCAATATCTGATTAGGCTTGTTCAGGTATCAATCATATTGGCTAAAAGAATGTGTGATGTGGTCTGTGATCTAGTTGTTTGTCCAGAGTCCAATTAGTTCTATCAGTTAGGTATTTATATTAGGCAAACTGATCTACTCTGAATTTTGATACAAAAATGGTTCATTCCTCTTATGACCAGTTTGGTTTAGCCAGATCTCTATGAAAGGGGAGTCAAGTAGCCTCTTGCTTTACACATACATCCCACAATTGAAAAATGATGATATTATGTATTAATCCATTCCATACTGAAAGTAATTTTATTCACAGACCCTAGCCATAAGGCAATGCTGCACATGCATAATACATTAAATATAGACAAAATTGTTTCCAAAACATAAAATGTGCCTTTATTTCTTAACAACATCCTTTCTAACCATAACAATTCATGCTACATATCCCCCCCCCAGTTTGCTTGTAGGGTGTCCACTAGGTGAGGCTCATAGGGTTTTCTATAAAAATTCCAGGCATACAGTATACTGTATATTTGGATATGGTCACAGTACTCCTTGGTTCTTTATATTTAACAGCAGGTTTGTGCAATATGTATTGGTTACAAATGAACTAAATTAATGATTCGGACCACAATCAAATAAACTGGTATGCAAAGTATAATTTGATGTGCCTTATATGAGCATAATTAAAGGGATCCTGTCATCCAAAAACATGTTTTTTTCAAAACTCATCAGTTAATAGTGCTACTCCAGCAGAATTCTTCACTAAAATCCATTTCTCAAAAGAGCAAACAGATTTTTTTATATTCAATTTTGAAATCTGACATGGGGCTAGACATTTTGTCAATTTCCCAGCTGCCCCTGGTCATGTGACTTGTGCCTGCACTTTAGGAGAGAAATGCTTTCTGGCAGGCTGCTTTTTTTTCCTTCTCAATGTAACTGAATGTGTCTCAGTGGGACATGGGTTTTTACTATTGAGTGTTGTTCTTAGATCTACCAGGCAGCTGTTATCTTGTGTTAGGGAGCTGCTATCTGGTTACCTTCCCATTGTTCTTTTGTTTGGCTGCTGGGGGGGGGAGTGAGAGGGGTGATATCACTCCAACTTGCAGTACAGCAGTAAAGGGTGATTGAAGTTTATCAGAGCACAAGTCACATGACTTGGGGCAGCTGGGAAATTGACAATATGTCTAGCCCCATGTCAGATTTAAAAATTTCATATAATAAATCTGTTTGCTCTTTTGAGAAATGGATTACAGTGCAGAATTCTGCTGCATCAGCACTATTAACTGATTCATCTTGAAAAAAAATTTTTTTCCCATGGCAGTATCCCTTTAAGTGCTTTATCACGTCTCTGCTATATCTTGTATCAATACCCTGTGTGTATTAGCACTTTGGTGTGTTCCTAGATCTGTTGGATTACTTATACCATGTATATAAATGCCTTACTGTATGTGCAGTATGAACTGGTGTTATTATAGGTCCACCCTAATTTCCATATATATTTAACCCCTCTTAATCCTGCCACCCACAGTTTCATATTAAAGATACCAATAATCCTTGGTATCTAAGGAAAACAGCAGCACAATGTATATTAACACTTGACAGTATGTGCAGTGAGTATCAACTGGTGTTATTATAGGCCCATCGTAATTTCCATATATATTTAACCCCTGTTATCCTCTCACCCACAGCTTCATTTTACGGCTTAAAATAATCCCTTATACAACAGCACCACAACTATCATTTTCATTGCTCTATGTTCTTTTTGTTCTCACCCTGGTCCTATCACAGGCCTTTAATAGCTATTGTGTGGCACTTGAATCTGATGTTGGTCAAAATCAGCAAATTCCAGGTGATATCATTTCCATCAAACCAGTGTACTACGTAATGCCTGAGCATATGTGCTTGAAAAGCTGTCCTGAAAAGCACCCTGTGTAATGTCATCTCTATAATTGCAAGGAAAATGTCTACAACAGACTTATTTTCATCTAATAAAACCTTTGCCCGTGGTTACACTGCATGCCAGGAATGTTATATGAGATTTGGAGTGTTCGTGCAAAGATGTGTGATGAGACGGATAAGGCTTAGCTGTTAGATTAGTTAAAAGACAATTTGTTATCATTGTAATCAGTTTTTAATCACATCTTTTTTCATTTTTTTTGTCATATAATGAGTTTTTTAGAGTTGAGAGGTTACACATAAAAAATACTGTTTGTTGAAATCAGTGGAACAGATTTTTAGTGGGGGCAGAATATATTAAAAGAAGACTCATTAATCCACGAACCCATGACACAGAGCATACTGGAACTGACTAATGGCACTTTAGAAACACGGCTACTTGAGCAATAATGGAAAACTAGGGCTCTGAACTTGAGCTTAAATACATCACTGAACTACACATCCCAGCAGCAATGACAGCTCTCGGTATCCTATACCGACATGTATACTGTACACAAATATCTAGCAGTTATTGCACAGTGCAATTAAAAGGGAAGTTCACAAAATTGATTGTATGATGTATAAATCAATGAGTTTATATAAATATCACTAATAACCCAGATTCAACCTCTTTCCACACATTCACCATGCAGTAGCTCAGCAAGCTTGGGTACCCACTCGGTTACAGTTTGATAAATGAATTATTATTTCTCTTTGGGGTTGGGACTCCCTGAGTGCCCCAGCCTCATTCCAATGCCACTGCAGCTTAAAGAGCACACCTGTCATTGAAGAAAACAGCGACATTTTTTAAGAGACACTCCATTCAATTAACTCACACTTCACATTAGTAACAACCACTCCCCATATGTATAAGATATTTCTAAGTGATTGTACAAGGTCCTGTTTTGATTATTTGCTCTTACTTTCTCTGAAGTGCAGTTTGTATTCCATTTGTGAGACTTCAGTTCCTTCTTGACATGTTTAGGTGCTTAAATAAACTTTCATAACAACATACGAACAACAGAAATGTCTATCAAGCTGTAGACAAGCCTGTATTTTGTTAATGGGGGCAGCCATGATTAGGCAAGGTGATCAAGTTATCTGTGACCTTGTATTTGCCTGTCTATATCTTCTCAAGGGTAGATTAATCAGAGAGAGCAATCAGCATAGAACACACAATAATATGCTGCAACTCAGAGCGTTGGATAAATAGCAAGGTAAACATTTTCTCTAGGTTGCTCAGTCTGTTTCTTGCTGTTAAAGGAAAAAAGATAGAATGGCATAATTAGGCTCTAGGCCTTTGTTGAAATGAACGAGCGTTAAAAGGGAATACACAACCTTATATCTATCTAGCAGGGAATGGTACTGAATAATGATTATATATCTAAAGATATCTTGAGCAGAGTGTTTGTATCCTTTGAGCTCCAGGTAGATCTTGTGTGGACCACTAATATCTGAAAAGGACTCTGCACCATTTCAGTCCCATGTACTGGATGTTTACAAAGCTAAACTCTACTTCCCAGACATCAATGCATAAATGCATCACTTTCTGCTGTAACGATGAGTGAATCTGTCCCGTTTGAAGTATTTTTATGCAAATTGCACTAAGGTCAGTATGTTTATTCCAAGGGATAACCTGTCCTCTGTTGTTTTTTAAAAAAAAATTTTGTTAGGGTAATGTCAGGCTTCACCTGTCTAGAGCAAAGATGTGAGGAGTCGTGGCCAAACTGGAGAGTCACAAACTGTCCATGTGGAGTAGTTGTAGTAGGGGTTGGGCAGAAGAGAAGTCGAATGGGCAAGCCGAGGTCAGTGCAAGCGGCGTTCAATCGTAGTAATTTAACAGGCCGAGGTCGATGCAGGCGGAGATCAATCGTAATCGTGTAACAGGCTGGGGTCAGATGCAGGCGGAGATCAAGTGTAGTCAGAGATTCAAAGCAGAAGTCAAACCGGAATCAAATAATCAGGATACAAGTGTACAGGAGCAAAGTCTATCACCAAGCACAGAACCTTTCCCTGAGCGTTCTTTTAAGGAGGGCGTTTTGGCGCCAAACATAGTGACACCTGCGTCCTGCGTCATGACGCCGCACATGTTCACGTTAGCGCACATGCGTCCACATTGACGCCCATCTTGACGTGTGCGTTCATGCACGCTGAATCCTTACAGGTAATCGATTATCATTCACTTACATTGAGTTACAATGTTGAGCTGATTAACTGGCATCCTCCATCTGCCAATATACTGTTGTTTCTTGATGCGATTAAATGTGCAGGGATTCATAAGCATTTGATTTTGAAACTGCAACCATGGACTAACATGGTTTTTGTATGTCTCCTATACATAACCGCATACGGCACTCACCACTTGGAAGTGAAAGCACAAGGCGATAGTGATTTTATTCTCATTGCTCATTTTATCAGGAGAGAAATGGAATCTGCAACAGTGGGTGGCTTATACACCGATATGACCCAAGTGTATGTCAGCCAACTAATGTATGCTCTGCATCGTAAAGTCCATTTATCACAGTGTTAAACTCAACAATTGAATATTTTGTGCAGTTCTCCTCCTATGAATAAGAGATGGGAGAATTAGAATCTTATTATTTGCTGCAAAAAGTACAAATCAAACAAGTTATGTATCTCTTATATGCATATGAGAGAGACTGAAGGGATTCAAGATGGCAACTTGCAAACACCAAAAAGAACCACTGACTGTTAAGTCTTACAACAAATATACTTGGCAAAGGAACCTCCTCAGGCCATTTCACACAGGTATGCTGTCTATTATTCAGAGAGCCGGACAAGAGATCTTTTTATAATATTGGAGTACCATGCATTAATACTAGCAAAAACATTTAAACTTTAAAAAGCTCACAAGGATTGTGTTGTCATGAGCTTGGATTCATGCTATATACAGTAAGGGAAATGCTGTTTCAGTATTATAGAGAGAAAAGAAATCAGTCAAAGATGCTGGTTTGGTTAAATAGGACACTATTGGGAATGTATTGTCATATATAAATAATGTTTATCATAATAATATTTTTCCAGATGATAGATACCTGTATTGTGAAATGAAACCAGGTGGGTTACCCTAGTGATACATACTGGGGCAGATTTATCAAGGGTCGAATTTCGAATAAAAAAACGTTTATATTTTTTTTGTTGGGAGAATAGGCCATTTTCGTTTGAATTTGAATCATGCTAATCGAAGTAACATCGTATTCGATCATATTCGATTCAACTTTTTATATTAAAAAAAACTTTGATTTTTCAAAGTCCACCAATTGACTCCAAATAGGTTCTAGGAGTTCCCCCTTAGGCTAAAACAGCAATTTGGCAGCTTTTAGATGGTCGAATGGTGGAAGTCGAATTTTTAAAGAGTCAGTAAATGATAAATTTTGATATTCAAATTTTCAAGATTTTCTCACATTCAAATTGAATTTGGACTATTCCCTAGTCGAAGTGCACATAAAATAGCTCAAAATTTGAATTTTTTTTCATTTGAATTTTCACTTTGACCCTTGACAAATCTGCCCCTAAGTAGCAGTTATTATAATTACAGGTATGGGACTTATTATCCAGAATGCTCAGGACCGGGGGCTTAACGGATAATGGATCTTTCTGTAATTTTGATCTTCATACCTTAAATCTAATAGAAAAGCATGAAGACATTAAATAAACCCAATGGGCTGGTTCTGCTTCCAATAAGGATAAATTATATCTTAGCTGGATCAAGTACAAGGTACTGTTTTGCTATTACAGAGAAAAAGAAAGTCATTTTTTAAAAATTTGGATTATCCGGATAAAATGGGAGACATTCCGTAATTCTAAACTTTCTGGATAACGGGATTTCGGGTAACGGATCCCATACATGTACTATTGAAGTATTTCTTTAACACCTTTTGTACCTAAAAGACTGAAACTGGATACTTGTTTAAATACGGAGATATGTAATATAAGCAGCAATGTTGTAGTTACCCATACAAACTAAACAGATGCTTGGTTTGATTTTTCTATATGGCACTAACACAATAGATATGCAAACTGCTGATTGGTTGATGAGTGCTCTGCAAAGTTTTCTGCATAAACCTATGCACTGCTCTGACCTTGTTTGCTTTTTTGGTGAGGTGCACATTCACAAACGGCTCACAAGTGGCTCATTGTGCGTGATGACTATAGCATTGACGGTGAATTATAGCATGGATGGTAATTTTGTGAATATGAATTCACAATTTGTGAAACCTGTTTAGCGAATATTTTTTTCTGTCACCAAAGTAGTGGCATAATTCGACTGCAGATCAGGGACATAAATATTTTTGCAATTTGCAATTGTGCCATATTTATATTTTAGGACAACTGCAGCACAAATAGAAATTTGCAGTTGATTTTGCACATTAATTATACCAATCTTGACCAGCTTTTTAAATCTAAACATGTGCAGGGCAAATATGTGCACTGTGCAAATCATTCTGCATTTCTAAAACCATATCAAGATATTAAGATGACTACATAAGCCTTGTGCTTTTATACCTCTTGCTCCTGTTATGGGAATGTCTATGCATTTGTGTGTGTGTGTGTGTGTATACTTCCAACTCCCCAGCCTGTTACGTGACAGTTATGCAAGAGTGCACACTGGGAGAGTCTGCCTGCGCTTGGCAGGACTGTGATTCCCCCGAGAAGACTGGTGCTCTCTGCTTTTAAGAGAAGTCTTGAAGCTTGCGCAGCTTCTGATCCAAATGATGAGCACTTTACAAAGCAAAGATTCTTTTCCTCCCTTCTTTCCAAAGTTAATAATTGATGTCCTATCTACACATGGCAATTTGTGTTGAATATGCATGTGCTCAATTAATGTGTGTGTAATTACATTTCAGCTCTGGGGCTTAACTTCTGTGTGTAGCATTGCCGCCCAAATTAACCCCAAGACTGCCAGAGTGTGTAGCTGTACAGCTACCAGAGTAGCTGAACCATATCAAGCAACATGCATAGAGCTGTGAATTATACTGGGGTTTTATAGCTTTCACATACATTTTGGAAATAGAAAGAGGGAGAAATAGATTTTTCATGGCAATATTTTGGACCACACCCATTAATTACCATGTTCATTTTATAAAATTTGACAGGTTATGAAAGTTTGAACACAATTATGTGGTTTTATGTGTTATTACAGTTTTGCTAATGAAGGTAAATTGCTTTAAGCTGCAAATCACAGTTCCGCCAAGAGACCAACTTATCTTAAATTGTTACAAAACCATCTAAGTATCTATTCTGGGCTCTCTGCCAAAAGGCAAATACGTTAGAAAACTTGTATCTTTTTTCTGGCTGCTCAGTGCAGGAGATCAAAAAAAAGTTGGGACTGAGCTGTCAAAATCAGGACTGTCCCGTGAAAAACGGGACAATTGGGAGGTATGATTTCTTATATTATCTGTTCTTTACTAATGACAAAAAAAAATATTTTTCTAGACTTTTTTTAATTATTATTATTTTTTTAAGAATCTCATGGGTCCATAATTGCCTCCATTTACTAATCAGGCAAGGTTGTTATATCTTTGCTATTTCCCTTAAAGGCAAATAGGAAGGGCCAAGCAAACTCTGTAGATGCACAGTGAGTAGACTATGCTCATTAGAGCATAAGTTCATTAGAGAACTCTAAGTTCAATCTCTGTGTTGGCGTTCCTTTGTTCTAGAACCTTAATATCTGTTCTCTCCTTTAGTAAGTCACATTGTGGGCACAAAGGAAGAACTTCTGAGATATCACTGATAATGTCCTGAAATTTCCCCAGGCTCTTGGTCATTAAAATCTGCCTTGGGGCTCCATAGCCCACAAGGGGGAGGCCAGCAGAGGAAACTTCCTTGTGCCTGACGGCAGATGTACAAGCCTTGTACGTTCTTACCTATTCCTTTAAAGCAAACTAAGCAGTGTGTGTACTTCTTTTTTTAACAAAGAGGACAAAGGGGAAGTTTCATGATCAAAAATGGTCTGCAGCTAAGGATAATAGATGCAAAAAGAGCAAAAAATGGCATTGTGTGCCAAAAAAGAACCTTTGTATACACTATTTCCCTGAACAGTATATTATAAGATATGTGTATCATTCTCTTTTGCAGCACTGTCTTCTGAGCCCCTAGTATAAAGTTTGGTATATCCATAAATAGCAAAATGTCACATCCAAGTAAATAGCATCTTGTGGCTGTAACAAGTGACTTATTTCCCACTGTAAATTTGGCATAAGTAAAAAAATATTTGGTTTCTTGTTTTAAAAATATAATTTCATACCCATAAAAAATTATATATTTCAGTCTTATTATGGAAAAAAATCCATTTAGACTTTTTCTTTCTTGTCATAACCCAATTCCACCCCTTTCAATGTACATATAAGGTCTCCAGGGGTATGTTTATGTGCATCCCCTCGTCTCTTGAACTGTTAAAATGGGGCATGTGAATATAACAAACTGCTGCTAATAAAGACATTTTCTGCTTCATAGTATCCCAGGGCCAATTTAGTTTATAATACCCCAGAACACATAATAAGATACTATACTGTACCTTTCATTTATAATAAAGCCTAGAACATATGGTAGGTTGATTGCAGTGCCTACTCCTTTACCATGTATAATGCCCCTACAACAAATAGTAGGATATATACAGTGCCATATTCATGCATAATAACCCCTGTACCCATGGCAATACAAATGCAGTTCAAATTGCATCCATAATAACCCCTGACCATATTGTAGGATAAATACATTGGAGATGCTTTGAATAATACCTACAAGAACACGGTTTTCCCATCATTTATAATACCTCTCTTGAATTTCATTGGTGTTGATTTGACAAGGCTTAGCCTCCGCAAACCTTCTTTAAAACCCACCTACGTATTGGCAACTATACATCAGCTCTTGATGCTGCTGCCAGTCTGGCAACGCCCATGGATGCCAGTATTGAAAATATGGCCCAGAATGTCTTTATATTCATTCTTCATAATTGTTTCTTTCTGTTGGGAAAATGGATAAATATATATTTGTATTAAAAATAACTTACATAAACACAATAAAAGTTAGAACATTTTTTCATCAAAGACTTTATATTTTTGGCGTGTTTCACATCTGTGTTGTTTAAAAGCTCTTTATGGAAAAGGAAAGGGAAAAGCAGACGTGATTGAACTTTACAGGTGATAAAAGTTTCCCTTTAAGTACTTTTTGAACCTTCCAGACCAAAGATGTCCTGAGTGCCCTAATGGATACTCATTTGTTTTCCCTACTGCTCTCATCCTCATCCTTATCATGGTCCCTCTAATGAGAGTGCACCTCCAGCTGGCATGATGGCATGATTAGCTGCTCACGAGGTTGGCAGAGCTGATTGCTCAGATCAGACAGGTGTTGTTTAATCAGTGTATCCAGCACCCTAGCCAAATGTTCCCTTCTTGGCACATCTCTGCTCCCTGCAGACAGTGGACATCAAATCCCAGCGTCTGTGTCTCTCTAATGAGTGGGAATCGATTAAAAAAGGCAAAGCCTGAGCTTCTAGTCAACTTCTTATGCTTTCTGTGGTAAACAAGATGTTAAATTCTGTTTTTGAATTTATAGGAAACGACTCAAATTGTTTTTTGACTATATAGACGGCCAAAGGATGAAGACAAAATTTATGTTTAGGCAAAAATCATGTTAATGTATTATTATCCCATATTCTGTAGTGCTTTACAGAGATTATACATAGTGATGGGCGAATAAATTCGCCTGGCACGAATCCTCGTGAATTCCCGCTTTTTGCCACCGGCGAATAAATTCACGAATCTCCTGCAAAAATTCGCTGGCGTCAATTTCCGATTTTCGTGAAAATGTTCGAATTGCTAGATTTTTTCTTGAAAAGGTTCGAAATTGCTCGATTTTTTGTGTGAAAACTTTCGAATTGCTCGAATTTTTCATGAAAACGTCCGAATTTCATGTTTTTTTTTCATGAAAACGTCTGAATATCACGATTTTTTTGTGAAGTTTCCAATTTCACTGTCACTGTTCACAGGGCCCATCCAAAGATTTTTTTTATGGGGGGAGTCCAGTGCCAGCAATTTACGCCAATCATTTGGATAGATATCAAAATATTTGGCTGAATCTCAAATCTCAAGATCATATTATATTAAAATTTGAGACAAGTAAATCTAGATCATCTGTGAATGCAGGAATATCTCATGTTCAACTGCCCAGAGCTTTAAAGTCATATTTTATTGGGTTCATATTTAGTTGAACTGAACACTAAGTTAAGGGGTCATATGTAAATGTACTTGCAAATATGAGAGTATCTATTATGTGCTTTAATGTATTGGTTAGGTGTACCTTTCCTGGTACCCTGGTTACTGGCCACTGAGGGAGGCATGGATTGATTAAGATCACAATCGTTTATACTGTTCCTCCTTGGCTAGGCATTCAAATAGCAATATGTTCACACACTTCTGTTTCTTATGTGTAGTCTCTGCAGGTTGGTTGAAACACAGCTACTGTATATAAGTAATAATTATATATTCACAGACTGCCCAACTTGCATCCCTCTAGATGTTGCTCAGTTACAGTTCTCAGAAAGCCAAAGGCGGTTCTAGGAGTCGTAGTTCGGCAAGATCTAGAGGGGTAGACTACCGATCTCTGGCATATGTCCTCTTCTCTAATTTTTTGTTACCCAATACTGTATATTGTGTGTTACAAATGAGAGATGCTTGTATTTTGCATGTAGTTTTCTATTCAGATACATTTTCTCTATCCAGTGATCAGTGATGCTAATTAGGATTCTTGCTCTCTTTGTTCTGGTGCTTTATTGCTCCAACAAGCACCGATTCATTTGTGAACATCGGTGGAGCCAGAAGGTCATGCTGTGGTCATTTCAACATAATAACCAAGCCAGCCGTTTCCAAGACACATTTGTTTTACGTGCTAATCCAAGCAGCGCTATTAACAGAGATATTGCCAGTCAGCATCTGTGACAGTATCAGCTGGTAATTATCTCTCTCCTCTTAACCCGTCAGCTTGTAGGCTTTCCAGTACCCTAAATGCTCCGAGCTGAATGCATATGCTACACGATACAAAGTTTGAAGCACTTAAAAACAGCAACTTTAGAAAACTGCATTTTGTAACTATCCAGGAGATACAGATGTTTTTCAGCCTATCACCGTATAAAAAGTAAAAGACGCCATAGTTTTTTTTTGGGACTTAGAAACTTTTTAAACCATCCCTATCTACTCTATTGCACTTCACCTGGTCTGAGGTGGCGAAGCAAAGTCTGGCGCAAGAGGTACCGTTCACAAAAACAAAGTTTAGCGTAGTTACATCCCTTCACCATAGTGCAACTTCACCTGATGTAATGGTCCATAGTAGCGCTAGAGTAGGTCCACTTCACTAGCGAATTTATGCCAGCACCCGTTAGTAAATCAGCAAAATTTTCGCTAGCATTAGCCACTTCGCCCTTTAGTAAATTTGGCCCATGGCTTTTCTACAAAGAAGTATAGAGAAAATATTGATAAAAGGGGATATAGATAAAAAGATGGAGAGTGGAAGAAATAGACTGGCTGCAAAATACTTGAATTGGTTAACATTAATGTCTGCCTTATATTATATATATAATATATATAGAGCAGAGAATATTGAAAGCTGTAGGACTAAGTACCATAGGTTATGTATCACCGTTGGGGTAAAGTTATACAGGTTGGGTACCTACAAGACTTGTTGCATGTGTAACATTTCCTTGCAGGTTTAGGGCACTGGCATGTTTTCAGATGGCACACTTTTAAAAAATCACAAACTCTGACACATCTCCCAGTATAAAGTATAAAGAGGGGTATGATTGGGCAATTAGTCTATTGTAGCAAAATGGCAAACCATACAGTAGCTTGATTGGGGGTTCTTGAGGGAAGTTTTGACAGACATCAGATTGCAAGACTGGAAAACATTCTAGTGATCCCTCTAATATCCAATCATTGTTAATAGCAGTAGTAATCAATTACAAAGAGATGTAGACACTCACATATATTGAAATAATCAACACCTAGGCAGGGCCGGATTTAAATAGTGGGCGCCCCTAGGCCCACTGCCGTTAGTCGCCCCTCTCCCCTCCCCTTTATTTGTGCAAATTTTGATCATCTGGAACAGAGCAATGGGGATTGGTGCATGGGAAATTTAAAAAAATTATTGTATCTTCAGCGTATCACAATGTTTTTGAACCTATGTGGGTGTGCTTGGGCAGCATGCCGCCCCCCTAAGATCCTGCCGCCCTATGCCGGGCCTAGGTGGCTTTTCCACAAATCCAGGCCTGCACCTAGGTGAAGTCCATAAACTGTAGAATCCATAGCAAATGTAGAGCAGTTCTCAAAGGACTTATGTATGAATAATTTGATTTGTCCTGTCAATATATGAAGACCCCTTTGCTTATATTTTGATGTTTTCTCCGTCTTGCATGTTCTCCAGTATATAAAACACTATCATAAGCTTTAGGATTAGTGTGCAGCAGCTTGCAGAGCCTCCAGGCTGTATAGAATGTGCTAGTGTACATGTTCTGTCTGATACAGTCTCATTTGGGGAAGGGGGTCAGGGGGACTTCTAAAACCTTATTTCTCTATTATTTTGCTCATTACAAATGTGCTCATAATTCCACTCCAGACTGAGCATTTTTAATTAATTCCACACAAGTCAATGCAATTCTACACTGGAAAAAATCACTGTCCAAAGGCATTTGAGGTGCATCTGTTCCCAAACAAAAGGCAGCATATCTACACAATGATATTACGGCATTTGGCTTTCTCTCCAAGGGGGAGGGTCAGAGGAGTCAGGGACAAACGCTAAGACTACAACATCACCATTATTTCTTATGATAATGTAATGATATTATGCAAACTTTTGGAAGACGGATTCAGCTGGGAGCCTGCAGTAATACTTTCAGCATTGGCCTGATCTAGTCTATAGAGATAGCTGTGCCAATATGCCTAGTCTCAAATGTTCCCTGTACCCATTTGTCACAGATTTGTGCCTCCAGTCCCATATCATCTGTCCAGTCTGATGATCTTTTTGCTATTAAACATCAGTTTTGCAGAGAACATTTGTATTTCCTTTATCTACATGAAGGGTTATATACAGATAAAATGAGCTGGGGTTTTATTGTAGTATGAAGTTATTCTTATCACTCAAGTTATTTTTAAATGTTCAGTATATGTGTAATACAAATAAAGTGAGGAGCAAACCAATTTGTCACAGAATGTGTTAAAATAACTTACTGCTCTACCCTTGAGGTTAAAGATGGCCATGGTCGGTCTTAATTGGCAGTGTACAAGGCAGATGGTCAGCTCAGTATGTGAATGTACCAGAGCACTGAATGTAATGGCAATTAATACTGTCATATTTGTAATGTCTGTGAAATTTGCATTTCAGTTTTTGGGGAATATTGGTTTCCAGATGAATTTTTATTATTTTAGGCTGCTTTAAAGGAGAACTCAACCCCGAATTATAAAAAGCCCATACCTAGTATGTAAGATAGTTCCCCCTCCCTGCTTCCCCTCGCAGAGTTCAATAGGTCTGAAAATTTCTGTAAATTTTTTCCCACCTAACAGTCCCGAGTAAGGGCAGCAAACATTGTGGGCACCATTTTTGGGATCTCCAGATTTTTTCGGGTGCTCTTTGGATTTTTTCTGGTCCTCTTTGGCAATTCAGGTCCTCCGGCAATTTCTGGCACTTTTGGCGCATGCACATTTGATATGCTCCGGAAGACTTCTCCAACTGTGCATGTGCCATTCATTACAGTGCTCTGTTACAGATGAAGACTTCCAATTCGGAAGATGGCACCCACAAGCTCCACTGTGCTTAAGGTGGCCATTCAGGGAGAGATCCATTCATTTGGCAATGTCGCCAAACGAGCAATCCCCCAGATATGCCCACCTTGAGGTGGGCAATATCGGGCTGATCCGATTGCGGGCCCTAGGGCCCAACGATCGGATCCTAACGATGGCTAACGGGCGGTCGGATCGCGGGACTGCATCAACGAACAGATGCGGCCGAGATCCGACGGGATTTTTAGTCCCATCCTATCGACATCTGGCCGACTTTCGGCCAGATATCAATTGGGGAAGCCTGTTGGAGGGCCCCATGCATGGGCCAATAAGCTGCCGACTTGGTCTGTTGGCAGCTTTTATCAGCCCGTGTATGGCCACCTTTACTCTGCACTGTTTACAAACATTTTCAGACCTATTGAACTCTGTGAGGGGAAGCAGGGAGGGCTGACTATCTTGCTTACTAGGTAGGGGCTGTTTTTAATTTAATAATAATTTAATTTCAACCCAATTTAATAATTGGGTTAAGTTCTCCTTTAAAAGAACATTTCCCTATCTGGTTGGTTGATATAGGTTATCAGTTTTGTGAATCACCAGCACTGTGGTATACAGAGAATTTCAATGATTGTGCCAGGATACCACCTTGCCATTAATGATTTTTCAACACCAGGATAGTTTGTACAGTGGTCGTACAGTCAGTAGCTAGCCTGGAATAGGAACTTGTAGAGATCCAACTGATCAGTCAATGTAAACTGAGGTTACTGGATTTTCAAAGTTAAATATAGTGGTGTCTATAGAAGGCCAAGGTGCTCAGTGATTAATACAAATATTTATTTATCCTATATCTACATTGTGACCACTCCCGCTTGACCACACCCAGTCAATGGCATGCCTACAAAGTTCCATTGTAATAAAAACAGAAAATAAATATTTTTACAATTTATACTTTGCAGCGGCTGTCTTCTACCAATACTATCAATACAAATGCAGCTTCAAGTGGTTTTGCTTGAACACTGAATTAAATTAATTCAGGAAATCATTGCTGCAATTTCCAGTGCAACAAAACTGGACTGTTGAATAAGCCAGAACAATCCTCAGAAATCAGTCCTACTAGCCCCTCTAAGAGCCACGTTCTTCATTGCCATAAGACAAATAACATATATCATTGGCTGGCCTCTAATTATTCTTAACTGAGCAGGGGTTAAATACTCTATTCAGCAGCACAGAAAATGGTCTAATGAAGATTATTAAAAGATCCCTGGTTTTCTATTACATAGCTCATTTATCATGACGATTAAGTATGTAATTAGTAGAATTAAGTCAGCAGATCTACAGCCTTTTTGCAGCCGTATAAATTTCAATTTCAATTTTGTAGTGCGAGGCTCTTTTTCCCTGAACAGTTATTTATCTTTTTGGTGTTAGAGACAAAAATTAAAGATTTAAGGGGGATTGGCAGAAGAAAAAATTGCTGCTGTTGAGTGAGTTTGTGTTCAGTAAGCGTCTCGAGATATACACTGTGCCCTGTCACACTCACAGTGTGTAAAAACTTTCTACATGGATCGATATGTTTTAATTTATGTACATTTTATTTTTTTATTTTTTTATTTTATTCTTCCCTTTAAAACAAGGCACATGTAAAAACATTTGGTGCAAGACTAATTATTAAGTTTATATTCATGTGCATTAATTAGCCATGAATTAGCCATTTTTTACAATTAAGATTGGAATAAAATTTAAACTGTAGAACAAAACTGGTTTATTCTATAGTATTCTATATAGCCATATAACCAAATCCTTTCCAATAGACCAATAGTCAAAGGGGTTTCAAAAACCCATGCAAAGTGAGAGTGGTCCTCTGAGAACTTTTGCAGTTTACAACAATTTTGTACTTGTGGAAGTCATTTATTAAAGGTTGGATTTTAGGGATTTTAGAGGTTTTTGAAACCATGACTAAACATTGGCACTGTGTTGTGAATGAATTAGAATAATAACCAAAATGTCCTAAAGTCTGAAATAATAAAAGCTGTCACGTAAGCCTTTGGTCTCATTGGTGGCACTAAAGCAATGTCTACACATTTATGCAAGGATCAGACATTAAATATGTTGCGGAGAGGTCTGTTTATAAATAATTTTTTAGTTGATGTTCCTAAACCTGACTGTTTTGCCAACCTGACTGTCCCATCTCAGCCTGTCAGTTAAAGTTTCTAATGCTAACGGACTCCTGCTGCACAAATATGGCAGCCCCCTAATAGACAAGCATGGGGAGTCAGATGGGTAATGTAAAAGTTTTGAGCAAATACTTTATGGTAAAATTATTAGTAGCAAACAAAGCCACTACTATGATAGATGTAAAAATGGTTTAAGTTCTGCTGTCAGTATCTCTTTAAAGTGCCAATTTATGTCAAACTAAAAATGTACAGGATTAACTATCCTGCCTACAGCAGTTTCTTTAAACTGATATGCGGCTCAGCTTCATTTTAGTCAGGTTGTTGGTTGTAATCCAGTCAGGTTACCCATTTGCCAACCAGTCTTTGGATTTGGTAAGCTCCTACTGTCCATCAGACCATATGTTCATACTGTAGTTTGTTCCCTTGTTTTTCTATGTTTTAGGCAAACCCAAGGATCTGCTTCCAATATCTGTGTGTTTGGTGGGAGAAATGTAGTGGGGAGTAGAAGTATAGTACCACTTTTGGTCTTAGCAGTTATGGAAAGACTTTTCTGGATTTTAAGGAGGCCAGCTTACACTTATACTAGTTCCAACAATTATGTAGTTGTCTGGCACTGAAGCTTCATAATGAGAGGCTGAGCAGAGGTGAGAAACAAAGATGCTGGCTCTGTGCACCCCCATTCATATCTTACACATGCAAGGCAGGCACACACATGATAAATATTGAATAAAATAAGGAGGTGATGCAAGGTTTATGAATTTTGGGTGCAATTATTGCAATTTATTTCAGCTTTGAGTTGACAAGTTTCTCATAGAATCGAGAAACACATGGAAATGCAAATGCACTATTTTCCTTACAAGCATGCTCTTCTAATCTTTCTTGAGATCTCTTTGGCGTAGATAAGGTAAATCCCACTTAATGTCAGGTCAAATAATGAGAAATCGAACTGCTCTTGTACAATCCTGCCAAGAGTACTCCTATCAGTGGCCTTAGCTTGTGCATAGATGGGAGTAGAGTAATCAGTTACTGAATATTAAGGCTGTAAACATTACTTTTTATGTACTTTTTTTACTAAGTTCTTTTGTCTGGAGGCTATACATTATATGCAAAGAAATTCTCAGTTGGGGGGGTTGAGTAATGTTCAGGTAAAATGAGGCTGTGGCTCAATCAGCCAATCATGAAAGACTATATAAAATGGTGTGAGAAGTGCTTTATGTGTTCAGCCTCCAGGCATTTCATGTGTTCAAGCTTTTATAATTCAGGTCACTTGTGAAGGGAATGCATATTTAGCTGCTGCTGTTGAAGGTTAGGATTCCCATACATAAGTAAATATTGGCTCTTCACGTGCCCACTCCCCACTTTCTGCAGTCTCCTGGCCAGTGTTCTGGGCATATTCAGATATCAGTTGGGCAGAGTGGAAAATCTTTCACATTTGGGCTGGGGATACAGTTACTCCATGTGATCCAAAAGATGTGTTTATTCTGTCCTACAATGTTGACCAAAGAAAGCAAATAACCTCTTGTTTGGCAACCTTACCCACCAGACCAATCAATCTGCTTATCAATATTGAGAATTCAGGGAACCATAACTTTAAACCAGTTGTCAGTATGGGGGTTGAATACCTATGTAAACAAACATTTTTTAACATTAAAACTTAATCACATGAATAAAAAATAATACACTTTGAAATAAAAAATATAATAGGGGTATAATGCTGCATTATCAGGGAAAAGTAGTCTGTCTGATTGTGCTCTTAAGATTTGTTCCCTGCTAAGCAAAACATATAAACAAGTGATAAAAGAATACAGAATTGCCATTACTCTTGGGGAAGCCAATGGTGGTTTCAAAGTGAATATACTAAAAACTAGGGAAACTTTTCCAAGTCATTCTGTTGCAAAGGTTAGCAGTTTTCCAGATAAATGCACCTATCTATTCCAGATGCTTCAAGACAAAGCAAGAACTGTTACTAAGATTTAAACTCCTTGATGCTGACACAGATCCTTCAGTCAAGGTCGATGATGCTTCCCATCAGACTTGATATCATGGAGCAATCCATGCATCAGCTCTTTAATTGACAATGCACAGGACCTGCTTGGGATTTATAGTCTGATTATGTGCTCCACTGATTATGCTCGGCCAGTCCAATTGGCAGCAATATTTTGGGCACAGATGGTGTAAAATCCTTAGACAGCTGGTTCACTCTATGTTGTCATATCATTGGACCATCTAGTTAAAGGAAAACTATACCCCCAAAATGAACACTTAAGCAACAGATCATATCATATTAAGTAGCATATTAAAGAATCTTGCCAAACTGGAATATATATTTAAGTAAATCTTGCCCTTTTACATCTCTTGCCTTGAGCCACCATTTCGTGATGGTCTGTGTGCTGCCTCAGAGATCACCTGACCAGAAATACTACAACTCTAACTGTAACAGGAAGAAGTGTGGAAGCAAAAGACACAACTCTGTCTGTTAATTGGCTCATGTGACCTAACATCTATGGTTTGTTGGTATGTTTGTGCGCACAATGAATCCTACGATCCCAGGGGGCGGCCCTTATTTTTTAAAATGGCAATTTTCTATTTATGATTACCCAATGGCACATACTACTAGAAAAGTATATATTATGAAAATGGTTTATTTACATGAAGCAGGATTTTACATATGAGCTGTTTTATGCAATATCTTTTTATAGAGACCTACATTGTTTGGGGGGTATAGTTTTCCTTTAATACTGTACACTAGGTGACGGAGAGATGTTTTTCTCCCTGTGTTGTGTCTTTGCCTACAGGCATGGATAGATTATCAGGCCCCTGTATCCCTTAGCACCTGGCTTGGATTGCTTATATTACATAGGCACTGTACTTCCTTCAGAGAGGGCCTGACCTCTTGTAATTGAGTTGAAATATTTTCTGTAGCTGCATGCAATTCTTGACATCCAATGTTATGCATTTAACAAACAATTGAATACATGCTGCCTTTAAATGGCTGGTGAATTAGCAAAGCCCTGTTTAGGCTGAGACAATGAATTAAGTATTGCCATGCATTATTTATAGTTGTGTTTAATGTAGAGAATTGGGCTTATGATTCATTAAGTTAAATTACCCTTTGAAAACAAAATACAGAACCTGCACAGCCCATAAAAAAATTAATGGCATTAGTTAAAGGGGTTTCTAAACTTTTCATAATGTAATTCTTAGCCCCTTCTCAATATACATTTATGATACATTTACACTGGAAATTACAGACATGAGACAGCTATTGAATCCAGTATACAGTATGTCTGAACTTTTCTGACTTTTGAAACCATAGAGGAGAAACACCAATGTAATAAAAGTCGCAAAGAGTAAATCAATTTGCACAACTAAAAATTTGCATTTCGCAAATGTAATATTCATCCTTAAAATGTTATTGCATTGCTAATTTTAATTTCGCATATTTAAGAAGTGCTTGCAGGTGGTGTAATCTTTTGGAGCAAACATACATTTTTCAGTAAGAACATTTATTGTAGTAACTGTGTACTGGCGCAAACAATAACATTTCAAGTTTCTGCAAAAGCTATATTAAATTCGGCCAAATGCATGACTTTTCGCATTGTGAATAGTTTTTCTGACTTTTTTTTTTACCGACTTTTATTACATACCCATAAATTTTTCACTTAGGGACAGATTTATCTAAAGTCAAAGTGAAAATTCGAATTTAAAAAATTAAAATTTCGAGCAAAATTTTGTGTACTTTGACTAGGGAATAGTCCAAATTCGATTTGAATTTGAAAAAAAAAATCAAAAATTCGAAATCGAAATTTATCATGTACTTTTTTTTTTAAAAAGAACTTCGAATTGAATTTGATCGAAAACGGACCTATTCGGCCAAAAAAACCCTTTGATTTAATTTCGGTTTGTCTTTTTGAGATCGAATTGCGAAGTTTTTCAAATTCGAAATTCAACCCTTGATAAATCTGCCCCTAAATGTTCAGCAATGTAGCTGCTTATTTAGGCAGTGGTTTGAGTAGGTTAACTGATGCCTTGCAGTTGAAATAAGCATGAATTACATTTAGCCCGCTTAATTCCCAATAACTCTGTTTATGCGGTACATAATAATGATTTTAATAATGTACGCTTGCTAAATTTTTGAAATAATTAGGAGAGCTACAATTAATAAGTTAAAGATCAAAGGACTAATTTACTGGTGGTGGAGCAGGGTGCAGAATACAAATGCAAATGTTTTTCATAGTCTGCTCCCTGTGTGCCTGTAGCTGCAGGTGCTTGGGCTCCAGAATAACCAAGTATTAACCTATTGCCGTGGCAAATACGTGTCTTAGAAATTGTTTATGGCAGTAGAGAACTAAAGTTTTTGGTTACTGGGAAAGAAGCCAAAATATAAAAGTTTCCATACTCTCGCAGGAGTTGATCTGCATGTTTGCTGTTGTAAATAAGAAGGTTTTGGAGATTGCATTCCACAGTTTGATAGGTACACACTGACTGCTTAATGGGATTTAAATTCACTCAAACCAATTTAGGGTGGTAAAAGACAATTCAACATGCAGTAGCGAATGTGGATGACAGAGGAATTAAATGTTTGTGAAAACAAGGGCAGCAGATCTATCAACAGCTAATTAGACAAAGAGTTCCGTGGCAGGCCAGGAAGTAAACAAGAGCAACAAAGACTGGAATGAAAGGAGAAGGAGGAGAAGAAGAAGGGAGATTAAGCCTTTTGTGTTCATATAAAACCACCTTTAAGCAATCTGCCTTAATTGGCTGGAAAAGCTGATTTGCTGTGTGTTGGCGGAGCAAGCTTCATGGGTGCATCCTTTTGCATGGGAAAGTTCCCCCGAAAACCTAGAAAAAAATTCCTTTAATGTAAAAATGGTGCTTTTTTTTTGCCTTCCCTGCAATTTTCTATTGACTTCCTCTTTGAACTTCACTTCCATTGTATTTTTCTCTGTGTTCACATCCCTCTTAGACTTTGACTGCAACAGCACATTTAAGAGTAGTGACATGGTAAAGAATAAGGTGGCTCTGTATGCTTCAGCTTTTTATTTAGCCAACAATACGTTGAGAATGGCAGCTGTGTAATGATTAGCAATGGGGGTGAATACTGTGGCTGTAGAAGAATGAGACATGCCACATTTAAATATGCAAATCTGGATTATTTTATATGATTTGGAAATCAATAATCCTTGCTTAGGCTCTCTGCACATTTGCTGAAATGCCTCATAAGTATGATACATTCTGAATTATTTTGAATTTATTTACATTTGCACAACTTGAACCCAGAACAAAGTTTACATCAGAGGATTCATTTAAACCCACATTATGTACAATTTGGGGGCATTTTCCGTGTGTATTAGCCATGATGCAATATTTATTCCCAGCATTCCAGGATAAATGTGCTCTCTGCAAAATTTTCACACATTCATTTTGCATTTTCCTCATTGTTACAAGCGCAAAATCTGCCCTTGCATCATAAAACAAGTGCAAGTTGCATTGAACTGGTACAGCAGGAGTGCAAAAAGAACTCTAGCGTTACCACCTGTGCCTAGCACTGTGCCTTGCAAATGTAGCATCTAAATGGTAAAGTATACTGGTCACTTGTATGAAAAAAAAACCTTGCTGTTTTTTTGTGGTACTAGACATAGTGCAAACTTAGAAACCATTATCACAAACAGTAAATGTCAATTATTGACAATAAATGTCAGTACTCATTGTGGTTTCAGGTGACCAGAGAGTTTCAAATATGTCTCCAGTCCTTATTCTGGGCAACAATGTAAGTTTTCAATATCTGCACTGGATATATGAATTATATCACTGTTCATCAGGAGTTTGCTAGACATTGTGGAATTATTGAACATCATCCTGGAAGTTTGTACTGAAAAGAATGTTTTTCTACATTCTATATGTTAAAATCTAGGGGTTTGGTCATTAAAACTACATTTACCCAAAGGCAAGACTTGCTGACGTCTCTCTGTGAATGATGATGAAGACCTTATAAGTTATTCATTCTGGCTGCCCAGCATGTTTCATAAATTATCATTTCTCAAGAGCTATACCAATGCAATTCTTTATTGAGGTCATAGGGGAATGAAACGTCTTAATTTAAAATTTTTAAGTCTTAAGTCTTAAAAAAATGGGTTGAGGCGGAGATATTGGTTGATTGAGTTTCCTTTGGGAGATAGGCAATGAACTGGAATATCTGCAACATTCTTTATGATTTATGGGATTGACTGCTTACAAATGAACCTCATGTAGCAACTTTCTAGGATCCAGTGGCATATCCAGCTAACTAGCCCAAGTGAGATGTTCATCATACAAATCATCTTTCAATTGCTTGGTCTAGTCAACTAATGGTAAAGCAAATGCTGTGGCTGATACATATGTGTCTTGCTTCCTCTGTTCCCTTTATTACCTTGTAGTGTGGGGTATTCGATTCATAGGGGTTGGTCTAGATGGTTGGTAGATGATATTTGAATGTATCCACATGTTTTAAATTGACACTGTGGAATGGGAAGCATCTAAAGCACCCCCCAAACCTGAGAGATTAGCAACCTTTCGGCTAGTGAATGTGTGTTAGTGAACACAACACGTAACCATAACCAAACACCCTAATCTCTTTAGTAAAAGCCATGAAGGGAAACACATTTTGACTTTTCACTGTTTTAGACATATCAAGCATTGTATTGTGACTAAAAGTGTTGTAAACAAACAAAGTGAAGAAGCTTTAAATAAAGGTTTTAGTCTTACTGAAAGAGAACAGAGAAAATAAGCCAGGTCAATTCCTAGTTACTGGCATTCGCAGTCTATTGAATCCGCTTGCATGAAGTAACAAGCAGAGGGCTATGTTTATCACGGCCTGTCTTTCAACTTACCCTATGAAATAAAGCTCCTGAATTTGACTGGGCAGGAAACACAAATCCCCATTCCCCAATGCTTGTTATTGTTTCCCCATCGGCCTTATTAGAGGTGGAAGTTAGCGCATGGAGACTTTGTTATGAAAGCCCTCACAGCATCACGTCACAGCGGAGATCATGGTGTGCCATATTAAGCTGTCAGTTCTTTGCTCAGTTGTCCTTTCCTGGGGAAAGGTTACAAACAAGACTGGTTCATGGAATTTTAAAAGATGATTGTGTAACTTTGTAGAAAGAAAGGCTCACAGAGACCCAGTTACTGCCTGAATACTTTTATGAGAAGTCCACAAACCCACCTAGAAAATCTTCTTGTTTTCAACTTCTCAAAATCTCCTTGCTGATGTTTTGTGTGAAAATATCAGCTTAGTGAAACTGGAAACAAAGCACCAAAATGACCTCTCTGGATAGGATAATTTAATAAATGGTCTTACGTTTTCTACTTGCTAGTCATGCAGTATACAGTGGTGGCATGTATCTATCTTGCTGATTGATTGATAATTATGGGTTGCCTGTTGCACCTTATGTGAACCTTCTAGATTCTTGGCAGAACATGGGTGTATGGGTTCCATTGTGTTGCACACGAAGGATAAATATGAAGATCCAAAATAGCTAGAACAAGCAATACATTTTAAAAGATACTTTGTAGGGAAAGTTAAAATGAATACTAACTAGCTACATATATTGCATGTGTAAAGTTAGCGCATACTGTATTTATAACATACAAAAGTTTTGTCTTTTAACATTTTCCTTTAACCTATTATAACTTTTCTTGCTGGAAATGTATCAATAGGTTGTTGCATGTTTTGCTTAGATTGTAGGTTCTGGTGATACATATTTGCACCTCACTTGCCTGCTGCTGGGAAGTTTTTTCATATAGTTACTGAGTATATTGATAACACTGTCCCCTGTATGTTCTGTCATGTACTACACACAAACAGCATAATTGCAATAATATTCCTCATATTGAAACCCTCTTGACTTTATGTTTCCCCTCTGACCCTCTGCCATTGGCTCTTGTGATAAATAACACCATCTTAGCAAGGTCAGCCAAGAAGGACCTATTAACATATCTCGTAAATTTCACCCATGTGCCAGTGATGTGAGATTAATGTAATGGCAGAGCAGTAAGCGTTCAACCTTGTCTTAATTATGCTTAGGTTGCCGGTTCACTGTTCTTCTTCATCTGTCTCCTGCTTTAGGGAACACTAAACACTATGTCATTAGATTGTCTGTTCCACAACACTGGTCTCTTTGCATTTACAAAGTCTTCAGATAGCACCTGTGAAAAACCATCTTTTATTATTGTTGTCAAGGAAATGTGAGTGCATGTAGGAGGTGGAGAATTCATTCATGTGGAAAACATGCATGTACAGTGGTCATAAATTGGGTGCACAGAGTGGTTAGAGATTTATTTAGAGACTTATTTCTAGGTTCCTATGATATTTGTATTCTTGCTCCACAGATTATTTTTGAAAGGAACAGATGCCATATCATCTTCACCCAACAAATCCATGCAACTTGCACTGGTATAAAATGTTCTGCTCAGCCGAATGACTGCTAGGGTGTTTACTTGCTGGTTATAGTTTATTGGTCAGGTTGGCAGGAATGGCATATTTGACTGTAAGTAGGGTCTCCTAATCATGGACCATGGACCACCATATTCATAAATTGCTTTTTTATTGTTATCAATTAAAGAAACAAAGGGAGCAACATTTATGACTTGACATATATATTGCAATATATTATATTGTAGCCATAAACAATAACATAATGCCAGGTAAAAGGTAACTAGAAGCAGATAGAAGTTATATTGCTATTTCACTGGCTGCTTTTAAGACCTTGCATAGAATTTTGTGTTTAGTTAAGAAGTCCACTACAGAAGAACATTGACACACAAATGAACCATTTCATGGCATGCATCTAAGAGGGGGCATGGTTTTGATGTTATTGAAATAGAAAAAGCTTGATCTTAACTTGTAATTTAAAGTAGAGGGAGAAATCAAAATAATCAAAACATCAGTTAATACATAGCTTGTCTCTATTGTTGGGCATAGGGCTGGTGTGCCAGGTCCATGGACCAGCAGCCATATACATCTTAAGGTGGCCATAGTCGTACAGATAATATCATATGAAACAAATTTTCATACGATATTTGGTGTGTGTATCGTGGGAAAAGAGCCAACTGGTATTGGCAGAAGACTTGGATATAGGTCAGGTAGGCTCGTCAATTGGGCTCGACGGAAAATTTGATTGGGTGCCTTTGAAGGCAATTGAACATCGGCCATTGTTTCTATGTTTCTACCTGTATATCTGATGATTCAGCTCTACATGTGTGAAACAAACTATCTTTCTTGGAAAGATCTTTTCATAATTGTTACGTTTATGGCCACCTTAAGAGCCATGGACACTTACCTTTAGAACACAACTGCAAATGCAAAGTTTTTTAATAAAGACAAAACACGTCATGCCCAGATGCTAATCACAAATGTACATTGTTCCATTACATGCCTCTTACAACTACACAAGCTAATGCACCTATTCAGCAGCATCAAGCCCAGTACCAGTGCTATTCAGGGCAGAATGATATTCTCCTCAAAACAACATTAAGATTTAGTTACTGTTAACAGCAAAAGCAACAAAGTGTATAAAAACTTGATAATGGACAGCACATATAGGGCATGCTGCTGCTACTGTAAAGTCATTACAAAAGGATAGATATGCCCCTTGGGCCATTAGCAATGCCTTCTGTGCCCATAGCTATATATGCCATAGCTTTCTGGGTTTAAATTATGCTTCCAGGCAATTGTAATTGTCTTAAACTTTCTCTGTTAGTGCACCCCATTAAAGTGATGGGGGTGTCTAAAAATGTTCTAGGTACTATTTATCTACTATTTATCATCCATTATTTTCTTATAAAGAATCACTGAATAAAAGCAAATACTGTATGAGTACATGATATGAGTATGAGTATATAAGGTAAAGCCATTGGATCTTGGATCTCATACATTTGGAGATCTTGGGCTGGTCAAGAGAAGATGATCTAAACCTCAGACAGAACAATTCACTCAAGTAACCAATATAGGACCATCTTAATGGTATAATATTTGCTCTTAATGGTATAATATTTGCTTTCCTCCAATCAGTAGAGCACTGCTACTGTATATAAAAGCATCATTATACCACACTGCCTACATTACTTTCAAACTAAATACCACAATAATGAGCTATTTTATAATTGAGCCCTATGGATTTTAGGTTCCTTCAAATCAGAGTTCTGTTATTTCATACTTCCAGATTTCTGGATGCTTGTAATCTGCAAAATCTATGATATGGTGTTATTACGATTATCATGGTCTGTGAATTACATTCATCTACAACCTAACGCAAGGTGCTAGAGTTAGGGAATAACAACCCTGTAAATGGGGCCAGAGTTTGATAGAGCTTTTTACTAATGCTCTATATAACGTGGGCAAACTTCTTATAACATCTTCAGCCATACAGATAGCAAGCTGCTATAAACTCAGCTTTGTAAAACAGCACAGAGGAATCTGGCGATGTTTGCAACCCTTAGTTTTTCAGGGAAAAGCTTGGAAATGGCTAGTCTTTAACCTAGCACAAAGTGCAGAAAGTTTCACCTTCGATGAGAAATATGAGTGATATTGTATTTAAACTAAGGCATATCGCAGTGATCTCAGGTAGAACAGTGACATTGACAACACCAAAACCACCAGTCACAAGTTCCCATTTACATGAACGGCAAATGCTCTGCTAGAGAATGGAAGGGGCTGTCTATCATTACCAGCCTCTGCCATAAGCAGAGAGGGGAAATAACATGGGGAAACATATTTATTTGTAGAGTAAACTATTAAAACAAATTAACATTTTAAGGCAGCTTTGGCAGTGTTCCATGTCCATGTGCAGAATGCTATTATTGTCCTGAACTCAAGTTAACTTGGTTGTTAGATTTTTTTTCTTCTGGTTCTTATTACTCGGCTCTGCTGTAGCTCAGAGTGGTGTGAACACTGTACATGCTCAGACGGGCTCTGAACTTTTCTTCTTTTCACACCTTCCCAAGATTAATCTATTCTTCCAATTGCTTCTCTCAAACACTGGCCACCTCTTTGCCCTTTACTGTTTTTGTCACATTAGAAGAGATCCAAGTACTGTATGGAGAATTATATACTACTCTGCTTTTATAGCCGGCAGTATAAATCCTATTTGCCTCAGTCTTGCTCCTTTATAATCCTTTATTGTTATAGCAGGCAATTTTTCATGAAACTGTCACTGTACTTTCACTGTAGTGTTTCTGATTTTTACTGGCACATAAGCTACTTATTACAATGTCTATGTATATCTTCGGTCTGACAAGTGTATCTACACAAGTGCACACAGTATAATTGAAATAACCACTGCAATATCTATACTGAATTTGCACTCATTGACACCAGACTCTGCAAAATTCCACTCCTGGTAACTTTAAGAGCCGATGTTCCGGTAATTAAACTGGAAATTTGGCCCTTCTAGTGCAAAGAGAGCAATTGCCCTCTCTGCACTAGTAAAGCGGAACCCCTGGACCCACTCCTGCAGCATCACAAGACCCATCTCAGGCAGTAAGGGGCACAGGATCGCCCCTGATGGCAAGGAACAATATTAATATTAAGTAAGCAGTACTTAGGCCCCCGCAGGGTCTTTCACATGTGATAAATAGCAGATATAGTCAGACGAGTCTTACTGTGTGTGTGTGTGTTAATCTGAAAATGGACATAAACATAAAGATCCTACATATTGTGCCAAAGTAGGTCGATGTCACCCCTATACTGTACAGTAGACGTTGGGGCAAAACACTGGTGGAGCTGCAGAGCAAACAGCTTTGGCATACCTCCCAACTGTCCATTTTTCGGAGGGACAGTCCCTCTTTTGACAGCTCAACCCGCAGTCCCTCATTTGTACTGGAAAGTCCCTCTTTTCTATGCACTGAACAGCCAGAAAAAGAAACAAAGTTTCTCACTTAATTGGCTTTTAGCAGAGAGCCCAGAACAGCTAACAGGTGCAAATAAGATACTTTGTAACAATTTTGAGACACAAAAACACAGTTTAGATAAGGAGAAATATTTTCAAACTCTCATAACCTGCCAAATTTTGTAAAACGAACATGGTAATTAGGGGGTGTGGCCACAGAAAGGGGTGTGGTCAAAAAAATTGCTGTGCTACGTGCGGAAAAAAATTTTTTGTCCCTCTTTTTACTTCCAAAATGTTGGGAGGCTTTGGCAGCATTAGGCAACAGGCCTTTTTTTTTTAAATTACTTTACCCTTTGAATGCTGGCAGGAAGAAGGCAAGGCAAACTATTAACTAGCAGAGTGTCTGTTAAAAAAAATGTTGTTAATAGATTTAGCAGGCTTTTAAGTCTGTGCTTGGTAACACAGAGTGCAGCCAGTCAGATCTTTTGTTCCATATTTGCCTTTTTTTGTGTATTCCCTACTCACCATGGAAGTGGGCTTCGGTTTGTTATGCTAAGTTCCCTTTTCTTGCTCAATGAATATCTTCCATGCAGCAATGAGCACATTAAATACAGACAGCACCAAAAAAAATAGCGTTAAGGTATACTTCTCAGTGCTTGGTCATCTCAGGGATTGA
Organism: Xenopus laevis; assembly: GCF_017654675.1. NCBI lineage: Eukaryota > Metazoa > Chordata > Amphibia > Anura > Pipidae > Xenopus > Xenopus laevis. The sequence continues at coordinate 75,258,114 of NC_054388.1, forward strand.
GATGGAGTCTTTAATATAAGGACAGAGGCTCTTCTGTGTGAGCATCTTATCTTTTGGTGGCATGGAGTGCTGTGTGATAAAGTCCAGCCATTGTGGAATTCCTCCACTATAGAAATGATTAGAGGCCATCAATAGTGAGGAGAAGGTGCATTGAACAGCCTGGCGTCAACACTGAGGTTTGTGGCTGAAAATGAAAACATAAAGCAAGGCTGGATACAAATTAGAAATAGCTTGCTTCATTAACCCAATCACTTCCAATCATTTATAACTTCCTTACAAGAAGTCTTCTTCCATTCTACAGAATGAGACACTGGAATTATTTGTCAAATGCAGCTGAAATTTAGCAAGCTGCTTGATCTCACAATTAGGGATGGGTGAATTTTTTCACCTTGTTTCGCCGCAAAAATGACGCCCATAGACTTTTATGGCGCCGTGTGTCAAAAAAAAAAAGATGCGCGACAAAATTTTTAGACGCCCATAGGCGTCAGCGACATTTCGCCGGCGGTGAATTTATACCGAAATGAAACAGGTCAAATTCGCCCATCCATACTCAGAATTCATCTTTTCTAAACAACTGCTACCTGCTCCAGTATTCCATAGCAAATGCTTTAACAAAGTTAGGATAATTAACATGAACCTGTGATTTGTTACTAACCTGGGGAACAAATTTCCTTCATGACTACTGAGAGTCTTAGACAGGTTAAATAATAAAAGCTTGCACCAGGTCGGTTATTCATAAGCCACCAATCTTCATGTAACATTTACTGGTTAACTGACAAAGTATATCTGGTTGCTGTGGGTTACTAGACATAGTGTGGACTATTATTACATTATTCACTTATTAACATTGTTTAATTGCATCATAGGACAATAACCCACTGAAAAGTTAAATTCTGTGTATATATATATATATATATATATATATATATATTGTGACAAAGAGCTATGTCCCAATAGGCTGCCTGTATATGATGGGAGGTATATAGCACCCAGCCTGAGGTATTGGCTCCTTTAAATCTCCAGGGTAAGACAGGTTAGGACCCTGGAGCAAGGATAGTTCAGTATGCTGCCCAATTAGTCCGCAGGTGGGGCTGTTTAAGGGAGCCTGGCGGGGAGTGGGGGTGTGTTGTACTGGGAGTCAGAGAGAACCTCTGAACACACGCTGTGAAGTGTTTTGTGAACAAACTGTGTGTTTGACTGCAACTCCAAATGGCAAATGTTTGTTACCATCGCAAGGAACTTTCCTATGGACTGTAACACTGCAAACCGGTGAGGTTTACATTATTATTTGACTGTTTAGCACGGAAATTGTGCCTGTTTAAGTTGTCTGGTTTGAACAATAAAACCCCAGGCAGGAGCCTGTTTCACTTTTGTTGCAAACCCAAGCCTCCTGTCTCCTCTGTAAGAACTGTTTTACCTGAGCCCTACCGGCTGCTTTGAGCTATTCCCCACAAATGGTGTTTCGGATGCGGGCAACAGAGAGACAGTGAGCATAATAGGACAACCATTGTTAAAAGGGCAGTGCTATCTGCTGCAGACTGTGGGAGTTGTAGTTCAACAACATGGAGGAACTTGTGTTGCAGCTGGCCAAAGTCAATGCTAGTCAGCAGGAGGCAAATGCTGCCCAGCAAGAGACCAATACCATCCAGAGGCAGAGTATGGCCACCCAGCAAGAGACTAATTGTTTGCTTGCAGCTCAACTGACGGCATTAGCAAAGGCGGTTGAGGCTGATCGACAACTCTTGACGGATGTGGTACAGCAGATGATTGCACTGGGGTCCAATGTGTCGAGTGGGGCCCCTAACACAGATAGCTCCATTAAGGCCAGTCGTTTTCTGCAAAAGATGACGCCACATGATGATGTTGAGGCATATCTGCATACTTTTGAAAGGACTGCCGAGAGGGAGTCTTGGCCCAAGTCCCAGTGGGCAGGTCTGGTAGCGCCTTTTCTGACTGGGGATTCGCAAAAGGCATACTTTGATTTGACCATAGCCGATGCCAAAGACTATGACAAGTTAAAAACGGAGATACTCCACCGCTTGGGTGTCACCTCAGCCGTGCGAGCTCAACGGGTGCACAAGTGGTCATACCAGCAAGAGAGGTCTCCCCGTGCCCAGATGTATGACTTAATTCATCTTGTGAAAAAGTGGCTGCAGCCAGAATCTCTGTCAGCTCCTCAAGTCGTGGAAAGGGTCACTATGGATCGCTTTCTGAGAGCTCTTCCGCCATCCTTGAGGAGATGGGTGAGTCATGCAGATCCCCAGACAGCCGATCACCTGGTGGAAATGGTGGAACGTTATATTGCCGCTGAGGACAACTTAGGATCGTTTCCACAACACCGCAAGCCAGCCACAAAACATCCATCTGCAAGGTCCCCAGGAAAAGCCAGTGATTCGTTGCCTCAGGATACTGGGGCTGACCAAAAGGCTATAGAATGGTCTAAAGGAGCTGACAAAACTCAGCTGTCCCCACCAACCAAGGGTCAAGGCCAAGTGCAATGCTGGCGATGTAATGAGTGGGGTCATGTTGCTGCCAGGTGCCCACTACCTGCAGAGCCCATGGATTGTCACTCGGCTCAACAGGTGTCGTTGTTTGCTCACCCTGCGTGCACCGCAGACACTGACTTGCATATGGCGGTGGTAAAGGTGGGTGGAAAGTCTGTTCAAGCTCTGTTGGATTCCGGGAGCTTAGTCACAATGGTACACGCCAGTTTGGTAAGCCCAGACCAAGTTAATGAACGTAATCTTGGGGTGCTCTGTATTCATGGAGACTGTAAAAGTTATCCCACTGCTATAGTGACATTTGAAACTGTTACTGGTACTGCATGTCATGAAGTGGGTGTTTCCTCTGTTTTGATGCATAGTGTAATTTTGGGACGAGACTTTCCCCTCTTTTGGAAGCTCTGGCGAAAGGAGGGTTCTCCACAGGGGTCTGAGAAAGGGATTCCTAAGGATGCACCAGGGGTTTGTAAACCTAACTCAGAGGTAGTAACTGAAGGGGAGACCATGCTTGAAGCAGATAATTTTCCCCTAGAGGTACTAGCAGGTGAAACAGAGTTGCCCTTGGAGCCCTCCGAAGCATCCGATATGCCAGACTTGGAGGTCTCTCGGGTTAACTTTGGAACAGCCCAAATGAGGGACCCTACCCTGAATAGGGCCTGGGAAAATGTTAAGGTAACTAATGGTGAACCTCAGGAACCTGGGGCTGAGAGTGTATTCCCTCATTTTTCTGTCAGTCAAGATTTACTGTATCGGGTTGACAAAGTCCAAGGGGGGGTGGTAGAGCAGTTGTTAGTGCCCCAGCCCTATAGGCGAATGGTCTTGGACCTGGCCCACACTCACCCCCTGGGTGGTCACCTACGTCAGGAGAAAACCCAACAGCGAATTTTACAAAGGTTTTATTGGCCCGGTATATTTGCGGAGGTGAAGGGGTATTGTGACTCTTGCCCAGAATGCCAACTGTCTGCCCCGGTACCTCACTTCCGTAGCCCTCTAGTGCCATTGCCTATCATTGAGGTCCCATTTGAAAGAATTGCAATGGACTTGGTAGGGCCACTGGTTAAGTCAGCTCGGGGGCATCAGTATATTCTCGTAATTATGGATTATGCTACGCGGTATCCTGAGGCAGTCCCTTTAAGAAACACAGCCTCCAAAAATATTGCTAAAGAGCTGTTCTATATGTTTACCCGCACTGGCATTCCTAAAGAAGTCCTCACAGACCAGGGTACACCCTTTATGTCTCGGGTTATGAAGGAACTATGTAAGCTCTTGAAAATTAAACAGTTAAGAACTTCTGTTTATCACCCCCAGACTGATGGGTTGGTAGAGCGCTTTAACAAAACCCTGAAAAACATGTTAAAGAAGGTGGTAGATAAGGATGGGAGGGATTGGGATTGTCTCCTGCCATACCTTATGTTCGCCATTAGAGAGGTGCCCCAGTCATCCACAGGTTTTTCGCCCTTTGAGTTATTGTATGGTCGTCATCCCAGGGGTCTCTTGGATGTAGCAAAAGAGACCTGGGAGCAAGAGGTAACACCCCATAAGAGTGTGGTGGAACATGTTACCCTCATGCAGGATAGAATTGCTGCAGTCATGCCCATAGTCAGGGAACACATGCAGCAAGCACAGAAGGCCCAGAGTCGGGTTTACAACCGTTCAGCTAAGGTTCGAACTTTCAACCCTGGGGACCGAGTATTGGTTCTTGTCCCAACAGTTGAGAGCAAGTTCCTGGCTAAGTGGCAGGGCCCGTATGAAATAATCGAGAAAATAGGTGAGGTGAACTATAAAGTTTACCAACCAAATAAAAGGAAGAAAGAACAGCTTTACCACGTAAACTTAATAAAACCCTGGAAGGACAGAGAAGTCCTCACGGCTATAATTCAACCCCTTCCTCCTACCCAGGACGGTATACAAAAGGTGAAAATAGCTGAAACCTTGTCAGAGCCACAAAAGCAAGAAGTCAGGGAGTTTCTGCAAAGAAACACTGAGGTGTTTTCTGACATACCAGGTTGTACAAATTTGATAAAACATGATGTCATTACTGATCCTCAGGTTCGGGTCCGCCTTAAGCCCTATCGGATCCCAGAGGCCCGTAGACAGGCAGTCGACGAGGAAGTGCAGAGGATGCTGGATTTGGGGGTAATTGAGAAGTCTGTAAGTGAGTGGAATAGTCCCATTGTGCTTGTTCCTAAACCAGATGGGTCTATACGATTTTGCAATGACTTCAGGAAGGTAAATGAAGTCTCAAAGTTTGATGCTTACCCTATGCCAAGGGTTGACGAGTTGATTGAACGACTAGGTCCTGCTAGGTACATAACAACTCTTGACCTAACTAGAGGGTATTGGCAGGTACCAATGTCAGAAACAGCTAGGGAGAAAACAGCCTTTTCTACCCCACAAGGGCTCTTCCAGTATGTTCGTATGCCATTTGGCCTCCAGGGGGCCCCAGCCACGTTTCAAAGAATGATGGACCAAATTCTTAGACCTCATCAACATTTTGCCTCTGCTTATTTGGATGACGTGGTCATTTTTAGCAGGGATTGGCAAAGTCACCTCCCCAGAGTACAGGCCGTCCTAAATTCCATTAGAGAAGCAGGCCTGACGGCAAATCCCAAGAAATGTGCCCTAGGTTTGGAAGAAGCCCGTTATCTGGGGTACACTATAGGGAGAGGTGTTATCAAGCCTCAAGTGAACAAGGTGGAGGCAATTAAAGACTGGCCCCAGCCACTCACTAAAAAGCAGGTTCGTACTTTTCTTGGTATGGTGGGCTATTATCGTAGGTTCATTCCAAATTTTGCAAGCAGGGCTGCTCCTTTGACCGACCTGACCAAAGGGAAAGGGTCCACAATGATTAAGTGGGGACCAGAGGCAGAGGAGGCATTCCATGATTTGAAAGTGGTTTTATGCCAAGATCCAGTGTTGGTCGCACCAGACTTCAAAGAGAAATTTGTTGTGCAAACTGATGCCTCTGGTGTTGGATTAGGTGCGGTATTGTCACAGTTAGTTGGGGAAGAAGAGCATCCAGTGGTCTACTTGAGCAGGAAGTTGACCCCTGCAGAAAAAAATTATAGTATTGTTGAGCGGGAGTGCTTAGCAATTAAATGGGCACTGGAAGCTTTGCGGTACTACCTTCTGGGCCGCCAGTTTGTGCTCATTACGGACCACTCTCCCTTAACCTGGATGTCACAGGCAAAAGAAAGAAATGCAAGGGTCACACGTTGGTTCCTTTCCTTGCAGAATTTCAATTTTACAGTGGAACACCGAGCAGGCAAACTGCAAGGTAATGCAGATGCCTTGTCAAGGGTCCACTGTATGGTGGCTAATGGTGTCCGAAACCCCGGGTTCGAACAGAGGGGGGAGGTATGTGACAAAGAGCTATGTCCCAATAGGCTGCCTGTATATGATGGGAGGTATATAGCACCCAGCCTGAGGTATTGGCTCCTTTAAATCTCCAGGGTAAGACAGGTTAGGACCCTGGAGCAAGGATAGTTCAGTATGCTGCCCAATTAGTCCGCAGGTGGGGCTGTTTAAGGGAGCCTGGCGGGGAGTGGGGGTGTGTTGTACTGGGAGTCAGAGAGAACCTCTGAACACACGCTGTGAAGTGTTTTGTGAACAAACTGTGTGTTTGACTGCAACTCCAAATGGCAAATGTTTGTTACCATCGCAAGGAACTTTCCTATGGACTGTAACACTGCAAACCGGTGAGGTTTACATTATTATTTGACTGTTTAGCACGGAAATTGTGCCTGTTTAAGTTGTCTGGTTTGAACAATAAAACCCCAGGCAGGAGCCTGTTTCACTTTTGTTGCAAACCCAAGCCTCCTGTCTCCTCTGTAAGAACTGTTTTACCTGAGCCCTACCGGCTGCTTTGAGCTATTCCCCACAATATATATATATATATACATATACACACAATGCTGTTTTCAGTTAGCATTTGGCAGTAGCCAACTTCTGGCTTTGTGACCATATATCTATTTCTTTTACTTTCCATGGAAGATTATAGAGTTCAGCTGGTTGCACAAAGGACACAAAGTATTAATGTATTTAACTTATTTCATGTATAATCACCCACTGTTGTAGGTAACTAGAAAATAATAGTAGAACTTCCTCCAACAGAATGTGATGTCTACCTTTTTAGGTTAGTAGTGATCGATCCAGCCATACAAAGCCGGTATAGCTTCTGTCTTATGTGCCCTATGTGTCTCAATGTAACTGGTGTTTCCATAATCCTGGTATGAGTACTTGATTAGCTCCAACTGCATTAAAGCAAAACATGGGCAGGCACTCCATGAGATGGACAGGAAGTGAAATAAGATTATTATATAGTGGCAGGAGACAGTGACAGGGGAACACAAACCAGACTGAAACAAATGCGGTGTGACTTTGTCAAATAAACTATCCTAGAGAGCCTTGTAGCACTGCCTGCCTCCTCTCTCAACATCAGAAAGCATCTAGTATTTGTTACTGTTACTGGCTTCAGAGATGTAGCTACAAAAATGCAATTTCTTGATACACAATAAAATGCTACTTGAAGAAGCGACATTGTGACAGTTCCTTCTGTGCCACCAGAGCTGCATAGTAATACTCGAGAAGGCGTGATTAGTGTGTCAGCTTCTTGATATGAAGATCCTCTATAAAGATCAACTGCTCTTAGGTACCAGAGTATAGGGAATTTCAGATTTATATCTCCCAGAATCCTTTGTTTAGCAAATAATCATATGAAATGAACTTTGATGACTGGTGGAAGAATAGCGCGGCACATTTTATCTGCAACAATCTGTTCCAGAATGAAGAATTAGCTGTGTTCACTTGTGTCAGTCTGCATAATGTACATGACAGTGAACTCTCATTTTCCACCAAGCGCTAGAATAAAGGAGGGTGGCTGTGCAGAGAGCTTACTGTTTAATAAAAGTTGTACGCTGTCAGAATAACGAATAACTGTATGATCTCTCCCTCAGTTGCAAAGTACATGGTACAACTAGCTTAGTCATATGGGAGAATATAATATCGGTCGCAAAAACGCAAAAATGGTTCGCAATGCAAAGTGAAAAATGTTGCCTTTGCAAACACATTGCATCCTCACATGTAGTCTATGTGCAGTCTATGTAATAAAACTTCTTAATGGAAAAGTTGTTACTTTGCTTCAAAGGGTGCACTATGTGCAATTAGGATTCACAATGCAATAATGCTCCCTTTGGCCAATATTCGCCACCCAATCTGGGGGCAATCAGGACATTGCTCATAACAGAGACATTTGCTCAGTGCTAGAAAGGTTACAATAAAAATTGACTGTTTTTTTATACTATTTTATCTTTGTCATGCTTATTAGTCAGTATATAGAGTGCCATAAACAGTTGACCAATTTAACATGATGAACTGTGATTTTTAATACTGGACAATGACCTCATTATGAGGAGCAATCCTGTTAGACCAATAGGAATCTTCAAATAGCTGCAGTTTAGGGCAGGTAGAGAAGTAGTTCAAAACAGGCATTGAAATTAAGCAGAATACCAAGGAGAGCCATAAAATAGTCCATCACTGGTTTCAAATTGCTAGGAAGACATTAACAGGGGTATGCAATTGTGCATCAATTTCTATAGACTTGTACCCAAGTATTCCTAATGGAATTTGGACTAACAGGAAAAAAGTTAGATACATGTTAATGCATTTTGTCATGAATGGATAAATGGATAAGCGTTGCATGTGGGTTATTGTATATGTATAACCCTAGCCATAGGCAGCAGCATATCTTCTCCCACAGCAAGGACAAGGGTTGCTGATTAGTCATGTGTGGGCCACCCCAAAATCTGCAGGCTCCATGGGTTGGGCAGGTTTGGGCTGACATACGCAGACGATTTGAGGTGCCATGGACAGGTTCAGGTTGAACCTTCCCTTCCACCCTCCTCACCTGTGACCTTCTTTTGTCTGGTTTCTGCTTATAGCAGCCTCTATTTGTAGGCACCTGTCTCCCTGGCCTACCCACTTCATGACATCAGAGATGGGGTGGGCCAGGCACAGGTTAATAAAAAGAGGTGCCTTTCTGGGTGTGGAATAGAAGACGGCAGATTAGGGTCTGGTGCACATAACTAGGGTTGATATATTTCCAAATGCTCCTCAGCCTGCTGATTAAATGCAATCTTTTCCAGTTCAAGTATAGACAAATAGAATTCCTATGCATAGGAACCTGATACTAAGAAACATCAAGCCAATTTCATGCCATATTTTTGATTCAGTTGATCAGCTATTTGGCAGAAGAATGAACTGGATCAATAGTGCTTACGACTATATAGGTTGTGTTGCCAAATGGCTATTAATAGAGGCCAATAGGTGCTGATTATCAGAAGGAGAAACCATCCCTCAGTGACCATGCCAAAAATGAGTTAACACTCTCATATTCATATGCACTGACTGAAAGTTGGATCTTTGTTAATTCAATTATATTTCAACAGGGACTCTTTAATTATTAATAATATTAACTGGATTAGCAAAATTCTGGCATTAGCTAAAACCACACAGGGTGCTCTAGGGTCAAACCAGCTGGAATAACGAAGTCAGTGCTCAACACAATTGGGAATTTTTGCGAACAGTACAATATTGGGTTGACAGATCCTGGAGGCAGTCCAATAACTAAGGTCTTACGTGTTCTTCCTGTCACAGTAAATGCATTGATGCAGCATGATGCCGATTCACTGCAAGACATGACCTGTGTCTAGTCTGGTAGTTTCAGGAACACATGCACAAAAGTGAGAATCAGAACAAGGATGAACTGTGCTAGCTATTGATTAAAAGAGGAAAAAGGGAAATTAATGCTTCACTCTTAATTGGCTAACTCGATCTTGAATCGATATTATTGTGAAAACTTTCAGAACCACGCTTTGTCAGGTATGGTGTAATACTCTGTGCTACATATTAAGAGTGTTTACCATTATCTGATAAAGAGTGAGTGAAAATATTGTACAGATATAGGATCCCTTATCCGGAAACCTGATATCCAGAAAGCTCTGAATTACGGAATGGCTGTCTCCCATAGACTCCATTTTATCCAAATAATCCAAATTTTTAAAAATGAATTCCTTTTTCTCTGTAATAATAAAACAGTAGCTTGTACTTGATTCCAACTAAGATATAATTAATTGGAAGCAAAACCAGCCATTGGGTTTATTTAATGTTTAAATGAATTTCTAGTAGACATAAGGCATGAAGACCCAAATTACGGAAAGATCCGTTATCCGGAAAACTCCAGGTCCCGAGCATTCTGGATAACAGGTCCCATACCTGTATTTACATATACAGGATCCCATGTGTAAATAGTTTTACAAAGGTTCAATGCAAATGGGGTAGATTTGAGAGAGAGAGAGAGAGAGAGAGAGAGAGAGAGAGAGAGAGAGAGAGAGAGAGAGAGATAACATGAATACTTAGTTGAACCTCCTTTTGCAAATGTACCAGCCTCTAGATCCTCCTGTAGACTTTGATGAGTGTCTGGATTCTGGATGGTGGTATTTTTGACCATTCGTCCATACAAAATCTCTCCAGTTCAGTTAAATTTGATGGCTGCCGAGCATGGACAGCCTGCTTCAAATCATCCCATAGATTTTCGATGATATTCATATCGGGGGATTGTGACAGCCATTCCAGAATATTGTACTTCTCCCTCTGCATAAATGTCTTGTAGATTTCCAAGTGTGTTAAGGGTCATTGTCTTGTTGGAATATCCAACCTCTGTGTAACTTCAACTTTGTGACTGATGCTTGAACATTATCTTGAAGATTTTGTTGATATTGGGTTGAATTCATCTGACCCTCCACTTTAACAAGGGTCCCAGTCCCTGAAGAAGCCACACAGCCCCCCAGCATGATAGAACCTCCACCAAATTTGACAGTAGGTAGCAGGTGTTTTTGTTGGAATGATGTGTTCTTCTTCCGCCATGCAAAGCTCCTTTTGTTATGACCAAATAGCTAAAATGTTGTCTCCAAAATGACCGTGGCTTGTCTAAATGAGTTTTTGCATACAACAAGCGACTTTTCTTGGCCTGCGAGACCTGGGTTTTACAGCAACTGTGCCTGTGGCCTTCTATTTCCTGATTACATTCCTTACAGTTGAAACTGACAGTTTAAACCTCTGAGATAGCTTTTTGTAGCCTTCCCCTAAACCATGATACTGAACAATCTTTGTTTTAAGATCTTTTGAGAGTTGTTTTGAGGATCCCAAGCTGTCACTCTTCAGAGGAGGGTCAAACAGAAGCACAATTTGCAATTGGTCACCTTAAATACCTTTTCTCATGATTGGACACACCTGTCTATGAAGTTAAAGGCTTTAAACGAGCTAATACAGCCAATTTGGTGGAGTAAATTATTATGTAGGCTGAGAGGGGTTCCCAAACTTTTTCATATGACTGTAGATAGATCATAGTGATCACCAAAGCATCATGCTATAGGGACTACGAGAAGGACAATGTTGTCTTTCTTAAATGAGAGAGGATTAGGAAGGGATCAGAAAGGAAAATGAGATGAACCCACCCTACATTCAACTCTGGGGAAAAAAAATGAAGATTCTCTAGTGAGGTTGTCTGTGATACACCCAAACTGGACCGTTAATAACGTGATTCAAGAGCACTCTACTCATCCTCGGCTACCAAAACCTAACAAGAGCTACCCTTTCCTAGGTCATAAATAAGGTCATCCAGATCATTAGTGACTTTACAGCAGCAGAAATCAAATCGTTTATATAAACTTCTTCTTGTGTATATCAATCAGTTAGTTAACTTGTAAGGTCCTATGTAAATCTGCATCACAAAGACCATTGTTATTGTTTCTTCTCTTTCCATTTCTTTTTCATTCTTTAATGCTCTACTTTGCCATATTGTATGTAATTCTCCTTTGAGGTCTATTCTTGTATACATGGCAATGTATGAGCTGGTGGTTGAGAATTAATTATGCCCTCCAATCATCACATTATACTTTCCAATACATACAGAATAAAATCTGTATCCTCTGTTCTGCTTCCCTAGTGCTTAACTCACCTTCCCACTGGCAAGGGAAGCAGGTAGGTGTGGGATTATTAAAAAAACCACCATCTTCCCTCCAGCTTGCTTGTGAAGAGTTGAACTAGTCATCTGTCTGTATCTGCAAACAGAGCAAGGAAACAAATCAGGCATGAAGATTACAGGAGATAGACAGGCAGTACAGCTGGCAGGTATAGAAAAACCTCTTGTATGAAGCGTAAGATAACACATCAGCTAACCCATCAGTGTTCTGTGCAGCACTAATCTCCCTTGCATACATCGCTACCCAAGCACTAGAAACTACAGACCAGTGGAATGCAAGTTTTGCTGCAAAATTGTACTATGGATCTTTCTATTCCAGACTAGTACTGTAATGTATATAAAAATAGAAAAAATAGGTTGTGTAATAGTCTGTCAATATCTTCTGAATACTAATTGAGCCTTTAGTTAATGCCATTGTTCTAATTCCTCTTTTTGTAGGACATGAATAGATCATGTGATGTTAATGTTTTACACAACACAATGCAACAATTTTATGTTTACACCAGACGCAATTTATGATTTTTCTAGAAACTGAAAATTCTAATTTGGGTTTTGATTTGACTCAGAATTCAAATTCAATTTTGGTGGAGGATTCACTATTTGGCTTACACAATAACTGTAACATTCTTAATTATAAGAGGGCTCAATCAGTGTTTTATCACATTTTTTGGCAGAATTCGTGCTTGGTTTAAGGTGTCAGGAGCAGAAAAGAAAAACCGCACAGCAACATACAGAGGTATAGCTTTTCTGCAACAAATAGGCACCAATTATATGCTGAAAAATGACACGTAGGGGCACATTTACTAAACTCGAGTGAAGTATTAGAATGAAAAAAACTTCGACCTTCGACCTTCGACTACGACTTCGTATCGAACGATTCGAACTAAAAACCATTTGACTATTCGACCATTAGATAGACTACTTACTTCGCCACTTTAAACCTACCGAGCATCAATGTTAGCCTATGGAGACCTTCCCCATAAGCTTTTTTTGATCGAAGGAAAATCCTACGATGGATTAAAATCCTACGAATCATTCAATTCAAAGGATTTAATCGTTCGATATTTCCTTTGATCAAAGTATTTGCTGTAAATCCTTCGACTTCGATATTCGAAGTCAAAGGATTTTACTTCGAGGGTCGAATATCGAGGGTTAGGGTCGATATTCGACCAATAGTAAATGTGCCCCAAAGTGTTTTCTGTACCAAAATTGTGGTTTGAATTCTGATTGTGAGTAACTTTAAGAGATTATGCTTTGTTGATAGGTATCTGTGGAGCTGTAAGAGGCATACATGACAGAATGGAGTGTGCAGATCTCTGCCCATCTTCTTGTGCTCCATATTCTCACAAGGTTTTCCTTGCTGATTTAGGAGCAGCCTATAAGCCTTTTTCAAAGCCACTTCAGCATACATTCAGTATCAATTTTACTGGGGTCAACTATAATCAGCATTTAAAGTAACTGTCCCTGTTTATGCTAAACACTTCCACTTTAGCAAACAAATACATATATTGGCAGGCACCTTTAATTCCCTTTTTATTTTTATTAAACATAAAACAGTTCTTCTAAAAGATGATAGTCATCGTCAATGCCAATTTTAAAGTTCTAACTTCTCCTGGAATTCCTCTATTAGCTATACTAGGAGAGAGATTCTCAGAATTGTAGTTCTCTTACATTCTTAGCTCTGAAAATTGCCTGTCCCTATTATATAATTAGGCAGCCCCTGATTCATGTATAGAGTAGGACAGGCTAATATGATACCAGCAGCTTTGAAAAATGTCTCTTTTATTAATGGCACATTCATGCTTAGATTGTAGGGTAGGTGTGAGCTGTGTGATCAGGGCAGACAGCCTAAGGAGAAGCAATAACAGGATTTCTCAGTCTATCACTGTCCATGGTGCTGAAATACTCATATCTTTCTAGTGGTTGGCCTTCCTGGCCATTTCTATCATAGTAACTGTAATATAATGATCATTTGTCCCACCAGGACTAAGAAGAAGCTATTGCTAGTGTAATTTGACTGAAGGCTTCTTGGCTCATTTCAGATATTTTCCCCAGATCAGTACTCCTCAGTAGTTTCATAAAAGAATTAGTGAAAAAAGCAGTAAATGGTATTGGCTTATTATTGCTCTTGTATGATTACAAAATAGAAATATGAATCAATTAAAAAGTAAAGATTTTATTTTTATTTATGTTATTGATATTTTAATGCCTTATTATGCACAACTTCAGTTGCAGTCATGCAGCTTTTGCCACGGTCATTGAATGTATTTGCACCATCCATTAAATGTACTTGTGTCTAAGTCTCCTTAAACTTGCATGTTTTGCAGATGTGCAAATCATGGTTGCATCTTCAGGGTTCCCATAGTGACCTGCATCTATAGACACAGATGTCATTTTGAGAGCACTGGAAATGACGACCAAAAGTTTTTCAGCAAAATTGTGCCAATTTGCATTAAAGCCACATACAATTGCATGTGCTTTAACTGCTTGGCCACACTCAAGGTGACCAAAACTGTACTTTGCAGAATGCACTTGAAGTCATAAATAAAAAAAAAAAACTCTAAAGTTATTATCGTTATTTCTAACAGGTAGATGGTTTGGGGTGCATGTAGTGAGTGTTAATTATTTAATACACTGAAGGCCTGAATATATGTACAAAATACGGCAGTATTCTGTTTCAGATGCGCAGACAGTAGGAACTGTGTTGAATACAGTTTAGAAAGGGGAGCCTAACTTTATTTAATTATTGGACTGGTGCTCACTGTAAAATTATGTGCTCATCATACCTAGCATTTTATACATACTGTACAAGGCATGCATTGTCCTATAAATGCACCGTACCATAGGTAATAAAAGGCACTATGTTTGCCCAGAAGGAATAGTTTTAAGCAATCCATAAGATGTTTGCTTTTAAAGGTGAGCAGTATATGCTTCCTGCTCCTTGCTATCAGTTACTGCACCTGGGCAAATGTAGTGCCCTTTATTACATAACCCTGTCCTGGCATTTCAAGCACACAGAGGCCATAACAGCCCCCACCATCTCACTGAATAGTGACTTTGTATTCAACTTGCAGCAGGTCATCTGGCATTGCCTGGCTTTGTATAGTACTCTGTACCTTTCTCTTAGTTTTGTTGGGTGCAGACTATATATTAACCTTATATTCCCAGGACCTAATCATCCTCTGTGTAACATCTATGTCCAATTCCAAATCCAACAAGCCCTTAATTCTCTGAAGAGAGAACTCAAGAACCAAATATTAGATTTTTGTCTCCTAGAGATAGATTGATATTACTATCCTTGTTATTTATTTCTGCCAAGTCCTATCCTCAGTAGGTCAGTGGACTATACCTTCCTTGTGTGTCTTTTTTCTGAGGGCTGCTGTTGATTCCAGACACTGCTGAGGGTTTAACATCTGTGGTCATTTGACGTCCTTTGTCACCTTGTTCAATATTCTCGCTTCATGAGGAATTCATGAAGAGCCTGAGAGAGAGAGAAGGCTGTGGTTTAGCTTACAATATTGCTGCTGGAAGGGCTTTCTTTAAATTGTTCTGAATCCCCAGCTGGGTCATATGAACAAAAGAAAAGAGAGAGTGGGGGCAGGCAACAGTAGAAGTTAGAGATGAATGTAGAAGTGTCAGAGGATGGGAGGGAGGTAAAAAAAGGAATCCAGTGAAGCAACTCAATCAAAAGTAGTTGAATGATTATATAAATAACATGATGGAGCTGGATAACAGGCTAAGAGCACTTGAGAGTTTGGCAAGAGTATAGAATGTTTCATTCATCTTTCTAATGAAAAGCAGAGGTTCCAGAATGCACATTTTTGTGTAAAGTTCCAGGATAGTTATGGTTCTGGGTTTTTCAAGATTATGAGGAGTTGCTAGAGTGGTTCCTCTGGCCCTTTTTTCATGTCATATAGCACTTCTTGCAGATTGCAGAATTATAAGTAACATTATAATTACTTATAATGTTTAGTAACTTTCCCACAGGCCATAAAGCAGATGTAGCCTTGTCCAGGCTTTCTATGTTGCATCATCATAATACAACAAGAACACCTGATTTCTCCAATAACCCTTCAACCACCACATTCATAAATGACCCCTTATTTAGTCAATCCACATCCTAACTCCAAGTATTTAGCCATGCTGTATATTTATTCTCCATGATAATCCATGGTTGTGCCTTTCTTTTATTCTCACCTCTCCGAGGATTAACAAATAATTACACAGAAGATTTGTAAAGTAAAAACTATCATCTTGTGTCCTCCAAGTGTTCTTTAGCTCTAAATGTCAGACTCCGACTGGAGCATTGGGGGCCCAACCAGGGCTGCAACTTCAAGGGCCCTCCTCCTGACCTTCAGGGACCTCCTGTCAATGCCCCTCCCCCCATGAGGTGCATCATTGAGGGGGTGGCCGGGTTGGGGAGCAGGCATGGGTCTGCGGGGCCCACTGGGTTTTCTCCCAGCGTCTGACAGGCCCTGAGTTCCATCATTTATTAGGAGCCTCTAAAAACCAGTAGATTCTGTTAAAGAAGCCTAAACTAAAGTTGACAGTTAAAGCCTTCTCTGTTTTGTATTAAAACTCATCCAGTTAGTAGAGTTATAAAAAGAAAGGCACCAGAAGTCGGTGTGTATGAAGAAAGTATAGAAAAAAATTTCAGAGAATAGGAGGACTGAATTAAAAAAGTAAGAAAACATCAATCAAACTGGAGGGCTCTGGTGTGCGCAGCACTTGTGATTTAAAAGCTCAGCAGCAGTATGCATGTCTCCCTTCCGCACACAGAAAGAGAATTAACTAACTATGGCAATTAAATTGAACAGTTTAAATCAAACACCCTGCAGGGCAGAGGTCTTCCTAACGCTTTCACTACCAGCCAAGAGATCACACTGCTTACTGCCATTGATAAGGAGGGGCAACCATCATTGTAAAGCATAGCCAATATTACTTCCTTCGTTAACACCAACCCCTGGAAACCACATATGTTCTCTGTATTTGTTATATTTACACATGTTATCTATAATTATTATAATTACATATATTTATTTCATGTTCCACTGTTCTGTACAATAGACTGAAGACAAATAAAAAGAACCGGTTACCAATAAAAGGGTTAAAAGGGGCCCTCCCCAAAAGAGTAAATGTTGTAAGGCAGAAGGGGTTGAGATACAAGCCATCACAATAAACATATGATATATAGCATATTCTTTGAACCCTGAATAGCAGGGATTGGCCAAATCTGTCATTTGATTTGGCCGCATTCTTAGTATTAATTTTTTTTTAGATGATTCAGTGCTTGGTCAAACACAAAAATTATGAATTATATGCATCCCTAGTGATTTTATTAATGAGGGTATACCTGATTAGCCCAAAGAAGTGGCACAGGCTTAATGGCAGGGCTCTTCGACTGAAGGAACATAGGCTGGACTTCTTTGCATGACATAATCTTTTTAATTAAATCTGCATGGAAAAAATTGGACTCCACTGCTTTAGAATGAACACGCATAGCCCAGTTCAGTGCTATGTTATTAGAAAATATTAGAAAATGTTGCCTTTTCAGTCTCCCTACTGCTAAGACTCAGGCTCTTGTGATTCCTGGAGTAGTTCTGCTCTAACATCATGATAATACACCACACAGGCTTTGCCGTGTACAAAACGGTGTACAAAAGGCATCTTTTTTTACACTTCCGTCAGAAGCAATAATGGTGTCAAATCTGGCATTCACATGGTGTAAAATTACACACACCTTGGTAAATTCACCATTTATTTTACACAGCTTTTTAAACTGTTTTTTTTGGCAAATTTAATTTTACACAGCATAATAAATATGCTCCTAATTAACCATAAAAACCACTATTCTGAGTTCTATTCATTTCTTCTGTGTTTACTTTTGTTTTTTAGTTGTTTTGCTTTCGTCACACTACTAAAATTGTTCTGATAGTGTGATAGTTACTGCAGGGCAGCATCCATAAAACTGACTGACTGAAAAGCTGTGTCTCCAAATCTGTCAATGCTAAGAGACTGCAGGACTGGAGGAGGCCCAGTGTCACAGGAACAACACATGCCTTGGGGTGCAACTGCAGCATTGTTAAGTGTCAGCCTTGTTTGAAAATCCAAGAGCATTACCTGGCTGTAAGTGGTATTTTATGGCTAAAGGTGCCAAATAGCACGTAACAAACAGTGTAGCCAACCCCATTAAATGTAGTGATAACACAATGTATACACCTGGAAGTTTACAGTTAATTAATTTTCCCCATTGGGGTTTCTATTTATATATGAGTTTTATTCTCCCCATAAATAAATAAAATTTTAGACTCCGAGAGCAATAGTTTTTTTGGCTGTGGGGTCAGCCCATTTGAAAGCTGGATAGAGACATAAAAAGGTAATTCATTTCAAAACTAAAGGAATACATGAAGACCACCAATTCAATGATATACTAAAAGTTAAACTATAGGCGAACTACTCTTTTAATCTTGAGCTGCTGTAAATTATTAGCATTATAAAATATTTGGCTATAAGCTTTTGTTAAGCGATTCCACTGGTTGAATGAGCTGACTGGGAGTTGTTCATAGTAGCTGGAGCGGTACCAGCTGACTGTTCAATCTGAAAAGGTTGCTTTCATGTCTGTTAACTGTAAAATCAGAAGGATGGCTACAGTATGTGTAGACTGATCTCATATTCACACTTGCTTGAAACATGGGGCAAGAGCATGAGACGTTTGGAATCAGAAAGGCATTTGAGATACAGCCATGATAACTCACCTAGACATGGAAGAACATGGACCAGCAATATGAGCAAGTTTGTTGGAGGGGCAGCTAGGGGTGGTGTATGGATGAGTGCTTGTCAGCTTGCTCATATGAGATCTGACACTTTGATATGTATTCAGTGCTACCTCCTGTTTCTAAATATTTATTCTTACAACTGTGCTCCGTCTAATGCAATCAGACCTTTTCCACGGTGCTGCCACATCTTTTTACATCTACTGCTATCCTGCAGCACTGAGAGCCCCCACCAGATAGGCTGTCTCTTCAATGTTAACCCTTCTGTTCTCAGAGCTGCAGGGCATTGTAAAATAGGGAAATATGAAAATACAGATATGTAAAACAAACTAAAGCGCATGTCCAAAAAAAACCCTCTGCCCATGGATACATTTCTCATTTGAAAGGATCATAGTTCCAGCTCACTAATAAGATGCATAGCGTATTCTTCTCTAGCCACCCAGCAACACAAAGCACATAATGGGGATTGAATTGTGCAAGCAGATTTGTTGCTGAGCAATTTGGAAGAAATTTACTAACCTGTCGGTAACCTTTTGAGTTTCTTTGTTCTTAAGCCCTTTGAGTGGAATAATTCTGACAACTAGGCGTGAGTTATGGATACTCTGCATTAGAGTTTACTGAGAAACATGCGCCTGTATTATTGTACTTGATCTTGAGCCTTTTTTTACAAGGTACAAAAGTCTACACAAACTTCATGCACCAAAATCGGGAGGCATATTAAACACAATTCAAATGAGTGAATCTCTGTGTTTTATTTTTAATTCATATAAATTCCAGTTCATTCATTGGCTGATGCAACCTAACTTGCATGCCCTTTGTTTATGTAAGAACACAGTTCCTTTAGTGAAGGGACCATAGTGGATAGGGCATCAGGTTAGACTTCTTCTCCCTGACCACTCCAGTGGGTGGGATCTGGACCACTTTTTTGGTATATCTGCCTGAATGAATGTACTGCTTGACTACAATGCCTCATGGGAGTCACATTCCTCAACTGTGTCATCCAACCTGTTGTAGCATGTGATGTTACTTCTGTCTATACCTCATCTGATGTAAGTAAACCAGGGGATATTGATCTTGTACCAATAAACTGCCCTTCTTTTGTTTCACCATAAGAACCTCCTGGTGTCCATCATTTTCCTATTTAACATGCACAATTGCCTTAGAGTTGTAGTTGCACTACACCCTTAGTGGTATCTTCCACTTAGCTAAGGCCCTGTCCTGACGTCAATCCAACAAAAATGCTCATGGAGCTCTACCATAAGTCTACAAGAGAATCATGTAAACGTTAATTAAACCCAATAAGATTGTTTTGCCTCCAATAAGGATTAATTATTTCTTAGTTGGCATAACATACAATGTACTGTTGTATTAAGACAGATAAAAAAGAAAATCTTGTTTTAATAGAGTATATGGGAGATGACTTTCTCGTAATTCAGAGCTTTCTGGATAATGGTAAGGGTTCCCATTCCTGTACTTTGTAGTGGTCCCCAGAACCTATAAAAACAGTTCTTCCAATTAGAGGACAATTCCGACATCTGACAACTGTCTTTTTTGTAAATGGGACAAAAGGGCTAAAGGTTTACAGAAATGGTGACAATGACAGAATCAAGCAGATTGCAATTTAAGTAATGGGTAAATTAGGGGGGTGATTTATTTGACTTCAATCTGTGGAATGTAATAGAAAAACATATTGCTGCAGTGGTGGCTTAACACTTTCCATTTTGTTCATGCTGTGCAACTGTGGTTCTATTTATACAGAGTTTAGAGTATACAATATGTCAATCATATTTCTTTACGCTAGGCATGAGTTAAAAACTAGTGATGGGGGAATTTGTCACTTTTTGCTGAAAAAAATTGTGAATTTCCAGCAAAATTCACAAAACTGTGAAAAATTAGCAAAACGCAAATTTTGATGCTCGCGTCAATTTCGATGCCACGTTAAAGTCAATGGGCATTCTAATAATGTTAACGTACAACAGTTTTGATGCAAGCAACTTTACCGTCGCGTGTCCAAAATTTTGGGACGCCGGCGAATTTTTGCTGCAAATTTATTTGGCGGCAGCGAAATATGGACATTTGCTGCAAATTCACGTCTGCCGAATTTATTCGCCCATCACTATTAAAAACCTACCTTAGATTTAAATATTCCCCATGTTCCATATATAATAACTCGCCATGTAACCCTACAGGGATAAAGCTTGCACACCAAGCAGTGCCTCCCTTATTATCAGTGTGGATACACTTGCCAATGCAGATAAATGAACCACATGCAGATACTCTGTAATTACAAGCTCACAGTTCACAGTATTTACCGCCCAGGGTTAGGGATGTAGCGAACTGTTCGCCGGCGAACTTGTTCGCGCGAACTTCGACCGTTCGCGTCCGCCTAATGTTCGCGAACGTTTGGGAACGTTCGCATTTTGAGTTCGCGTTCGATTTGAATACAAATCGTTCGACCATTTGACCATTCGACCACTAAAATCGAACGATTTCCATTCTTTCGAACGATTTCCATTCGTTCGAACGATTTCCATTCGTTCGAACGATTAAAATCCTTCGAACGTTCGATTCGAATGAAAATCCTTCGATCGAACGATTAAAATCCTTCGAACGTTCGATTCGAATGAAAAATCCTTCGAACGTTCGAATTGAACGATTTTAGCGGGTGTTCGAAGTTCGCTAACTGTTCGCGAACGTTCGCATTTTTTGCCGGTGTTCGAACACCAAATCGGCAGTTCGCTACATCCCTACCCAGGGTAAGCTCTGCCGTTAGCTTGTTGATGTTCCAGCCAGCTGAGAAATAATACTTCTTGCCACACTGAAACATGATAGAAGTTTGGCAGTGGTGAATATCCGTAAACACCCTTAACTTCAGTTTCTGTAAACACCATTGTATGAACAGCCCCCCTCACTCCCGCCTGAGGGACTACTAAATATACCAAGAGAGGAACCCTGCCAGGACATTATGTATCAAACCATGAAATGCAAAATACAGCTTACAAGCTGCTGAGCTGTTGACAGAGGATAATGGGGGTCCAACATAGGATTGGCTGTACAGACAGGAGTGCCTTGATGCTTACCTGATAAACAAAGCTGGAAGCTAGCAATGGGGATCTTTATATTGCAGTTGATAGTTTGTATTATTTAGACAATTACATTTAATTAGCTCATACATCCAAAGGTACTTAGTGACTGCGCACATACTAACAATTCAGGACACATTGTGTAGCATCCGTGCACATGAGGGGCAGGTACTGTGTGTGGAGTGTAGTAACAGTCCATGCTCCTTTTATAGGAAAGTAATAGAATCTGGATGAGTCTCTAAACATTTGCATATTGTCTAAAATCTACTGATCTTATAAATAATAATAGTGGTTATTTCACCTGTAGCAATCCAACCCAGTTAGTGCCTTATGAGTGTATGCAAGACTTGAAAAAACAGGGATATCTAGTGTGTGAAATGACAGTGTACTATGTGTTGTCACCTAACACAACACTTTGTATTGTATCTAGGGTTGCCGGTATTTTTTTCCAGGGAAGGTGGCAACCCTAATTGTATCCCAAGGTTGCCATAAAAGGAGCAGCCGCAGGCACAGCACAGCTCACTTTCTGTCACTGTCATGGACGCAATTGTTTATGTCACAGCTCTGGATTTCCGAAATGATTCTTGCAGGCCTGTCACATCTTGCTATGTGGTAGAAAAGCTCCATTTGTTTGGGCAGATGTGATCTTGACACCAAGAGAAGAATAGCTAGTCTCTGGATCCCAGCATCAGCTTACTGAAGAAATGAGAATGTTAAGAGAAGGGGCACACACAGCTGAAATGTTAGCATAAGACATGGATGTCAAACTCACAGGCCTTTAGCTGCTGGAACTGCAAACCCCAGCAATGGCAGCATTCTGGTAGACTACTTTGGAATGATGTGTTTTAAATCTTAATATTCACTTTATTAAATAACACAGTTTATGATCATTTTTTCCACAAGAACAGCACAATCTGAGGATGACCAGTAGAGGGTGTTGTATATGTGTCATTAAAATAGTTTTTTTTTATATTCATGGGATATCATCTTAAAGGGGTAGTTCCCCTTACATTGAAAATTAAGTATGATGTAGACAATGGTATTCAAAATCCATTTACAATTACGCTTCAAGTTTTTTTTTTTCAATTATATGAAGCTGTCACAATACACTTTGTTATATGTTCTTAATAACCCTAGCAAATGACGCTGTGTATGGTACCATAACAGAATACGTACACCATGCAGCTTCTAATGAATGCAGTACTATGTATTTCTATGGGCACTGTCTGCACTAGACTGAACACACATTAAAACCAACTAGGAATGTGGTATTAGCTGTAATTTCTTTTATCAGTATTGTTAGCTTAAATAGCAAACAGTCTTGACAATAAGCATTAATAACAAAGGAGGTTTAGGTTAAGGCTTCACGAGGAGATTCAGGGAGATTTTTTCTCCTGGCGACTAATTGCCTCGTCTTCGGAGCGACAATCTTCCCGAACTGCCTCGGCGTGTTTTCCCATAGGCTATAATGAAAGGTCGCCTGCGCTAATGCACACGCGACGATGCGTTTTCCATAGTCGCCCGAAGTTACCTCACGGAGGCGAAGACGAGGCGATTAGTCCCCAGGCGACAAAATCTCCTCGTGTGAACTAACCCTTATACTGCATTTAAAAAAATAATCTTGACTGACAAGGAGGTCTGATGAAACATCCTCTGCTCATCCAGTTTTTTTTTCCTAGGTCACATACTATTATTCATATGAGTTCAGGGGGCTCATTTACAGGTGGGGAGGCAAAGTGCAAAAAGTAGAATAAACAGGCTCAAGCTATTAACCCTTGCAGTGCAGCTCATTGTGCTTCAGAATCGTCGGTATGCCCAGGATGCTTGCATGTGCATGCTTCACACTATATGTGATCTATTTTCTTGGTCAACATGCATGTGGCATTGATGCCTGAGACATTATCATTCCTTCTGCCTCATTCCCATGACTGCCAGCTCTCCCTGACAGCATGTGTCATACAGAGCACATACATCAGCACAACTGTCGTGCCACTGACATAGCTGCACCATTGATTGCACAGGGGAGGCAAATGCTGCGGAAATTTGGCATTTTCAAAATGAACAGGGCAGAGAAGGCCAGCCTTATAAAAAATCAAATCTTCCAACTGTATCCAAGGAAAAGCACATTTCAACTTGAGCTGCACATTTTATCTAATGAACAGAACAGAAGGGAAGGGGGGACTGAGATCACGTAAGCAGTCTGACTATCATTTAGCAATGTGGTGCTGCAATAATGTGCCCTATAGTTTCTTCTTATGGCATCTTTCCTAAATTGTGGGGCAGGACATAGTACAGGTGCGCTAGGGCATTGGCTAGGGATGCCAGCCTAAAAGGTAGTTAGGATGGAATTTAAAGGTGAATGCGTTTTTTACAGTATTGTCTATGCATTGGATAGAATGCAAGTGTTAAAATAAGTTTCCATGTATCTGCATACTTGTTATAAGCAAAGAAGGACTGACAAATGTTTGACTGCAAATTGGGGACTGAACCCAAATAAGTCTACCTATATCCTAAAGATCATATTTGAATTGGTATAAGCTATGACGGCATATGGTGATTTGTCTGCTTTTTGTCTGTGTGATACAGTTGTTAATCTACAATTAAAGCCTGGGCTTCCTATTAATTGCATGTGTGCTCCATAATCATTTGAGATCTCAGTTGTTTATTAAGAGAAATTATACGCCACATTCCTTGCTGAACTTTCCCAATAAAAATCCAGACTGTACCTGCAGACTTTCCTTCTTGTGTTAGATTGTGCTAACTGACACAACTGTGGCTTGCTCTATTATGCAATAAAATGGCTATTTTAAAGTTTATTAAGCCTGACTGATGCTGCATGTTAGTTTTCCCTACATATAAGACAGGTATGACTATGAATATTGTAGGAAAGTATTGATTCCACGGTCAAGTCTGTGTCTGTGAGGCAGCACTTCTTTTTAGAGTTGAGATTTCAGTTGAGTGGGGGCCTGGCATGATTGTATGAGACATGCATGGTCCCACACAGCAAGAGACATCACATAAAGAAGAAAGGGAGACATTACATTAGAGTATCATTAATGGATTTGCATGGGCTGGGAGCTTAGTGATTCATCACTGTCACCATTCATTATGTGTTCTGAGACTGCTCCCTGCCACGGTCACTGCTTTTCTCCCCATGTTTAATTGTCCCTTTAGAGTCATTTACTAGGGACCTGGCTGGACAGCAAGATTTAATGCCACTTATACTTCCCTCTGCTTCTTTCCCCCCTTTTTTATTTGTAACAGTTTGATGCGCAGATCTCTCCTTCCTTGTCTCTTTCTGCTGAGCTGGCAATGGAAGATAATTGAGTTTCATTTTTATTTATACTTACAACCTTGGGTTTATTATTATCTGCAGTTAAAAGACCTGGTAGTGCAGCTGTAGGAAAGATGGCCTAGCCACTGAAGTGGGGAGCTTTTGGTCAGAGACAACAACGTTTCTCTCTGTATTTTCTGTTTTAGATTACAGACACATTACAGAGCAGTCTTTATGGGGTTCAAGCAGAGGGGCTTGCCCCAGACCATATGTTTTTGCGGCACCCCAAAGATTATCAGTTGTGTGCAATAAGAAAATAAAACAAGGGAGAAGGGACACCACCTGTAGGATAGAGGGGTTTGTTTATTTACATATGTACAGCTGTCAATATGCCAACCAATCAGCAATTAACTTTAATCACTCTACTGCATATCTCAAAGGAAGAAGCTCTGCTTTCTATCTGTAATTATACATTTCTATTTTGTATTTGCCTTTCCTCTTCCACTGCTCCCCTTTATCTTTAGTTTAATATATTCTTTTAATATTCTAAAGAATTAAAAATTATATTCTGCTCATTTAGGCTTTTTGAACTGGAGAAGTAACTTGAAAGTACAATCCTTGCTCAGCCGAATATATTCCTTGGTCCACCCAGACCAGTAAAATAATCATGTTGACTGCAGATTGGTACTAGTACTGTTAAAAACAATTACAATAGGTACTCAACCCCTAGGGAAAATGCCTAAAACACTCATAAATATAAAGACAATGAAGAAACCTAAATGCCTACTGTCTACCCTCTTCCCAACAAATGTTAATGAATATGCTTCCTCAAATTGGGCTTCTTTTTTGTTCATGAGCCTGGCTGTGGCATACAAGTTACTGTTGATACTACTACAAAGTAGTGCTGCTATGGGTATGACAACACTGTCTTGAGATTATTAGAAATTGGGACAAACTAATGCTAGAGCCATATGTCACCATACAGTCAAGTCCCTACAAATATCTGCCAAAACTCAGATCTCACTGTGTCTTCCACTGCACCTAAAGACAATTACGCACAATTGAGAGACACACAAAGTAGCCACAATGCAAAAAGCACGAGCAAATCTTTTTTATTAACTGACTTGAACTTTAAAATTATGTTATGACCAAAAATCAATAAGGAGAAACTGATTTAAGCTCATTGGAGTGTGAAAGGGTTTATTACCAACGTGCATCACTGTAATGATGTGCTCTTAAAAATTTGTTATCATGATATATTACATCTATTATCACCAAAAGTATAAAACTGCAAAGCAACCCAGGGGGATTAATAAATCTATTTAAAGGAAACAAGACATGAGCCAGTTGGGGGGGGATGTGGAGGAGGGCTGGTAAGGGCAGAGTTGAGGTCATATTTATCATATTCATGTCTTTTTCTTCCCTTTTTCCTACAGAAAGTACATATTCAGGTGAAGAATCATGTAACTGATTTTTGCTTTGGTAATATAAAAGGAAAGCAGCCTTCATTATATGTTTATGTTGTATTCAACAGAGCTTCTGTGCCAAGTGTAACATGGAGTATATTTCTAGTAGGCAATGCATAGAATAAATGCTACTACTAACTAGGAACAAGCATTCACACATTATAAATAATAGCTGTAATGACTCAAACCTGGAGTTGCTGGAATATAATATTGCTAAGACAGTGAATGTTTTCATGTGTCTCCTATTATTTTCAAAGAATTTGCCATTTTGCAGAGAATTTTTTATTCTAGGTTTTCTAGTCTTAGATTATAATAAAATAAATGTTTAAAATATTATTTACAGGACAACATATAGGCCATATAAATATATACAGAATGCCAATCCTTTCACCCTTTATTGCTATGTGGTCATAGGAATGTTGCGTGTTCTGGTCTAACTATCATACTTTATTTAAAGGAGCTCTGTTATGCATTAAGGGGATGCAGTTTATTAGTGATGGGCGAATTTGTGGCGAAACGGCCCCGGCGTCTCGTTTTTGACGAAAAATTTTTGACGATTTTTTTTCGGGCAAATTTTCACGGGTGTTTCACGATTTTATTAGCTGGCGGCGAATCGCGCAAATTCGTCGCAAATTCACGCCTGGTGAATAAATTCGCCCATCACTACAGTTTATACATGCTCTACACTCCAAAGAAAAACTGTATTGTCACTTCCCTGCGTAACATGGGGAATGGTGTCAATATACTTTAAAACATAGATTTGCTATGTTTCTTTTTTACTCAGTGTCTGCTTGGGACATCATTCACTAACCAGAGAAGTATTCCCAATGTCCTGCTCATACTGACCTAAGCCTACCATTACTGATGTTACCCTGTTAACTGTTTTTTTAAACATTATGTTTCTAATTAATGGCAAATTATGAACACTATGTAGGGTCACCAACCCATCAGGATTTTCCCATTTTACCGGTGGGCCAATCTACCAAAATATTTTCAGGTCTGATTTGCTTGCATGTGGCCCTCCTAGCTGCCGAATTAATGATCCCCTAATCCTACAAACCATTGTCTATACCCTCAGCCATGATATTTATGTATTAACCCACCATGCAAAGCAGAATCTTAGTATCAGTGTGGGGTGTTAGCAGGCAGTATCAGCAAGTGGGCAGTGGTTAGAAAAGCACCGTCAACTTGCAAGACATGAGGTCCTTTTTAATTAGAAAAATTCAATTTTGTATGTAAAGAGTTGCAAATGAAAAAAAATCAAACATACAGCTTAGGAATTCCTTAACCTGCTAAACCCCGTGTTTGGTAATTTACTGGCACTACAAAAGAGTTCATTTGCTCCTTGCAAAATGACCTTCTTTGAACCATCTCTGCAGAGTGATTCAATACATTTAATCGCAGAAGCAATAAATAAGTCTATTTTGTTATTAAATACTTGTAATATGCTGGGTAATCAGAGGGACAGAAAAACATGATTCAACACATTATTTGGCATTGTGTTTGCCTAAGAATGGCCGCATAATGAACATGAATAAGGAAAAGCAAATTAGAAAACAGACTCTTCAGGCTAAAACAAGAATCGCCGTGCTCTTCTGTTTTACTGGTTTTTAGTATGAATCAGAATATTAACATTTTATACATACATCATACATTTTAGACAAACTGGATATGTTTAAAAATATAGTGAGTCAGTCGTTTTTTAATGATTCAACTGTCTGTATATTATTTATAATGCATAAAGAACGTTATAATGTTTGGCCATTATCCATGTTGGAAGCATTTCAGCGTTTCAGCGCTTGGCTGCCAAAAATTACAATACCCTAATCTATAAGACAAGGCACCGTGTGTTTTTATGAAGGTATTCCCACTGTGTGCCATATTATACATGTTAGACAAGATATGGCGAGTGATTGGCAGTAGTGCTTGAGTAATATGTCATGCAAACTACATGCCCTGCAGAGCTGGTAGAACACATTGTGGAAAGATTTACTGGAAGGCAAAAAGTGCTGGTGGGGTTTCTAAGATGTCCATTGACACAGCTTATTGTAAATTGTTTTTAAAGGTACAGTAATGCCTATTTACCTAATTTACGATTTACAGTTGAAGGTGGTATGATTCATAACATAATACAGAATAAAGTTCAAGTTGGTTTATTTACCAACACTGACCAAATTTCAGCTTGGGCAGTAACCCATAGCAAGCAGTCAAATTTTAGCTTACATTGTTCTACCTGCAGTTTATAGAACATACAGTATATTATGTAAAAGATATGTTCTGCCAGTTGCTTGGTAGAACAGTTAACATTTATTTGGTTGGCATGGATTACTGCATTAGTGCAAATCTGCCCAGTTTTAGTTAGTTCACAGTGTTCTATTCATGGTGTTTTGCAATCCTATGTGGATGAACAACAGTACCACAGCCTCATATTGTTGTATAAGATGATATGTATTAGCATTTGTAATTCCGAAGTAAATCGTTCAATATTTTAAAATCAAAATTCTTCTGAAGGTGCTCTAGGCACTTGGCAAAGATATTACTTTTGCATATACTTTATGTAGGGGCATCTTTAATAGTCCATGGAGCTTAAGCTTGCAAACCTAGGGAATGGCCAGACTTGCTGAGAAGATGCTCAACAGAACAGATGTAGGTGCATCAACCCCTGTAATATACTGTAAGGCAGGGGTCCCCAACCTTTTTTACTCGTGAGCCACATTTAAATGTAAAAAGACTTGGAGAGCTATACAAGCATGAAAAAGTCCATGTGGTTGCCAAATAAGGACTGTTATTGGCTGTTTGGTAGCCTCTATATGGACTGGTAGCCTACAGGAGGCTCTGTTTGGCAGTAAATCTGGTTTTTATGCAACCAAAACTTGCCTTCTAGCCAGGAAATAAAAAATAAGCACCTGATTTGAGGCCACCGGGAGCAACATCCAAGGGGTTGGTGAACATCATGTTGCTCGTGAGTTACTGGTTGGGGACCAATGCTGTAAGGTATATTTTGCAGTTGCAAGTCCATGTTTACTCCGCTCCACAATGTAAATGCTGGCTGTTATGCACTAGCTGCTTTTATATGTAGAACTTCAACAACAGTTGCTCCATTTAAGGTGGTACTGCTCTCCAGATGGCTTTGTTACCACATACCATACATATTCAGAAACCTATTAGGTTTAAACTGGTTGTTTGTGGGCCTCATCTCTACCATTAACTGCTACTTTGGTCCATGCCATACTCCCTGATATGTCAAATCATAAACCAATATCTGGTAACCATTCTGTTTTATTGTGAGCAATTATCACACAAGGCAATAAGATATTGACATTGAATGTAGATCATGAGTATTATGGGGCCAACAAAGAATCACTGGCTCATTACAGACAAACTCCTCTTCTTATTACCATAAGAAGTCTTGATGGATGAAAAAACATACATACTGTACATATAGATGCATGTACATATAGATGCCCTGGGGTGCAACACCAAGCACCACATGTAAACTTTCCAGATAAAGGATCTGCATCACACAGATTATAATGGTGCCAAATTGCAGCTGGCAGTGTTGTTTTTATCTCATGATATTAACAGTGTGAAAAAACTGCTAATATCTTTAAAACTTGTTTAAAAAAATGAATAAATGAAAATACCAAAAATGAAAGTACCCACTCTGAGCTATTTTACATTAATTTGTTTCAAGGGTTTAAATGCTCTATAACGTTACAGAGGCAATGTTTCAACAGGGTTGCTAGCCTTTGGCAGTTATCACATAAAGAATGAGTACCCAGCTGAAACACTGCTTTCTTGTTATTTAATAAATGTATATATGGAACTATGTGATATCTGTAAAAAGATGAACATGCTGTATTTATTGGATTCATTCCATATGAATAATCAATGTCCACTGACATTTCCCAAAAATGACAGACTCATTTTAGCCATAATATACTCTGTGACATTTTCTATTGCTAAATCTTAATTAACATAAAAATGGCAAGATTCTCAGAAACCCCAGTTTTCATAGAGCATATAAGCCTGTTAGTGTTAGGCAAATTAGCAGTACAGATCAGTTCTTGGTTATCTGTAATTTGTGTCCCCATTTGTGCTGATGAGGCTTTGTGTTCTGCTATAATGCACATAGCACTGCTAGCTTTGCTATTAAATTCATCACTGTCCCCTTTTTCTGTGGGAGGACGTCAGACCATAGGAGACCTGAAAGTCCTGTGATCGCTCAAGCATTTAGGCACGAATCACTGTTACCTTGGTAACTTTCTGCCTGCCCTTTCAGAGGATTCTCAGAGAACTCTCTACCCATAGGGGGACATAAAGGAACACTAAAGATGTGTGTCTCTTCAATTTTATCAGGTATTGTGGCAAATGTTCAGACATTAGGCTACTAGAGGATGCTGGGTAGTGATGGGCGAATTTATTCGCCAGGAGCGAATTCGCTGCAAATTCCCGCCATTAGCCACCGGCGAATAGATTTGCGAAACCACTGCAAAAATTTTCCGGCGTCAAAAACGGATGCTGGCATCAAAAATGAGACTTTGGTGCGCTTTGCAAATTTTTCAGCGTTTCGCAACTTTTGCTGGAAATTCGTGAATTTTTTGGCGAAATGAAACGCCCCAAATTTGCCCATCACTAATGCTGGGAGGTGTAGTACATTTTGATAATTCAGAGCTAGAAATTCTTAGGTTAACATATTAGAAACAGAAAGTACTACAAAAAAAAACAACCATTGATGTAGTGTTATAAATTATAACCAATAATTCACGAAATTAAATATTAAACTTAAAGACAAACTGCCTTTTTTCCAGACAATCTAGTGACCTGTAGTGGTAGTTTAATACTTTTTTGACTAATGTTTTATAATGTTTTCATATCATTTTTGAGCTACAGATAGTTAGCCAAAGATGTTTTCCTACTACAAACAACTCATCCGTGTTGCATGTCAGTAGTGCATTGCAAATTGCTTACTACTCTTGTTGGTAGTGGCATAACTGTAGAGAATGTGGACCCTGAGGAGCTGGACCCTGAGGTCTGCTGTATAGAAATCTCTTCTCCCAAGCTCTCATACCTGAAAATTTGCAGTGCAGTCAAGTAGGCCAGGCATAAAGTATGAAATTGCAATAAAGGCAACATCGGGCTCAGCTGCAACACTGTAAAACAAAAATGACAAGTAGTGACACCTCCAAAGTTTTGCAAAGATTGCCAGCCATGTTATGCTTTTACTCAAAGAGAATTATTCACTTTTTATAAGCATGGTTTATCTTCAGTGTATTCCTGTCATATACTTTTAGGGGGTAATTTAATAAATTCTGGTCAGGCTTTTTGAGGCAAAAGTCAATTCAGTCTGATGAAGCAAAAAGTCTGAATCCGAAAATCCGCCATCTCAGACCTGCCAAGGTTGTATATAAATCAATGGCAGAGTTCCCTATCTGATTTTGATCCTTCTGTGGTCTGCGCTGTGGCCAGAAAATCTGACCTATTCAGGGGTTCTCAAGCAAAAATCCCCAAATGTTTGCCTTTTTAGGAAAAAGGAGCCTATGATTAAGGGAACTTCTTCCCGTAACGCTTAAGGCGATGTGGATCCATCTCATGTTGTAATAAATTTCTTATTCATTTTATCCGGAGTGCCGCCTGTTTGTTTCTCTATTTTACCAAGGCACAGCAGAGGCGCTGGTGGCTGAGCACCCGGTTTTGGAGTGGCATCAAGTGGGGGAGGAACACCTGTGCGGGGTGAATTTGGAGCGGCTCTATCTTTCTGACTTTTCAAAAATTGAGGGATCTGAGAATAGACTCTGAAAAATTAATACGATTCGGGTTTTTGCTCTATTTAATCGGGTTTTTACAAAAACCGATTAAATCAAGATTTTTTAATAATAAATAAGGTCGAATCATGGATTCTAGTTTGGTCAGACTTTATTTTTATTTAAATAATCAGAAAAATTTGGATTTTAGTTAAAAACCCTCTTAAAGTCGAAATGGAAGTGGCAGTAAAATATGTTTATAACAATTTTCATTTTAAGCAATCTGAGTCAAAAAACATCCCGAAGCTTAATTTTTAGCAAATAAAAGGTAAGAGGTACATTTTTGCTAGTCATAGGGATACAATATCAGTTGGATACATAAAAGGAACATTAACCTCCCAATTAACCTTGCGTGAAAAGGCCTTTGCCCCTGCTGCATTGTTCAGAAAGGAGCTGGGGTCCTGCGTTCTTGTCCCTAATGAAATTCATCTGGAAATGTGTGTGATATGTCTCTAAGGATGCCATTTTCATTTTCTATCTTCATGTAGCAATTAGATTTGTGCAATTACAGCCCAAACAAAGAGCCCATCATTGTGGTGTGAATAGATTGGTGGGATTAAGTAACAGGCAGTGAAATGTTCAACACAAATCAACACAAACACTCACAACTGTCAGCAAGCATAAATATAAAATGGCCTATTGTTAGGTGGAATGGATGTTATTTGTAATTAACACTGGGTGGTAACAGATTCTTTCTGGATGGAAATTAAGAAGATATATGTTTTTCTATGAAGCATTTGTGGCTTTGAGAACATTGCCTCTTGCATTTATTCGGGGTTCATCCACAAACACCATATTAACAAGAAATCAAACCGTGGTTCTGATTTTACTGACTGGTCCGTTATCCAGCTTTACATAGACAGATATGGTTGTACATTCACAGAAAAGCCAAAAAGACATAGGATCTATTATCTGGAAACCATCATCACAAAGCTCCAGAATACAGTAATCCCATAGAGCCTTATTTTGCAAAGGCACATTAAATGTGCCTGTTGGGTTACAATAAGAATGGATGGCAGTCCTAGACCTGAACAGTCATTTATAAATGCAGTTCAATGTTCAAAGTTTTTAGCCATAATGCAGAGTTTTTTTCCCAGAATTCCATGCTAATTGCTGCGGCACAGGAAGGGGAGCCTGCTACAGTTGTGCTCAATGCTTCAAGCCAAAGAAAGTTGCACCTACTCTTTTAAGAGTGAGGATTTTGTCATCTAAAAACCCAAAAGGTCCAAAGCAGCAGGAAATTTATTAGAAATAGTATGTGTCAAGTATGTGATGTTTTTTCCTGGTAATTGGTAATAAAGGAAAAAATATTATTGTGCAATATTCTTGATTACTTAGGGGCCAATTCACCAAGCTCGAGTGAAGGATTCGAAGTAAAAAAACTTCGAATTTCGAAGTGTTTTTTGGGCTACTTCGACCATCGAATGGGCTACTTCAACCTTCGACTACGACTTCGAATCGAAGGATTTAAACTAAAAATCGTTCGACTATTCGACCATTTGATAGTCGAAGTACTGTCTCTTTAAGAAAAAACTTCGACTCCCTAAATCGCCATCTAAAACCTACCGAACCCAATGTTAGCCTATGGGGAAGGTCCCCATAGGCTTGCCTAGGTTTTTTTGGTCGAAGGATAATCCTTCGATCGATGGATTAAAATCCTTCGAATCGTTCGATTCGAAGGATTTAATCGTTTGATCAAAGGATTATTTGAACTATTTGCGCTAAAATCCGCATATTCGAATTCGAAAGATTTTAATTCCCAGTCGAATATCGAGGGTTAATTAACCCTCAATATTCGACCCTTGGTGAATTTGCCCCTAATTGTATTCTTGATAATAAATGAGAACAAATGATTGTTTCTACTGTATCTCACATTGTACTTTACCTGTAAATACATTTATTAAGGATTTTGTTGTGTTATGTTCTTTTCTATTTTAAAATAGATCCAGTTCTAGGCAAATACAGTACTCTCTCTTTTGTCCTCCACTCTTCTACATAATTCTATTAAGGGCTTTACTTATTACAGTGCTGTAAAGTGGTGCCTTCTTTGCAAGCAATTAATGGTTATTAACCAATCTACAACTGCAGATCCTAGAAGCCCCTCTATGAAGGAGAGTTTTTTTTTTTTTTTTAAAGTAAAACAGTAGGTTTTCAGCTGTCACCTTAGTAAAGAGTTATTCCCATTGCTGCAGAGGATACTTAACGGTTGCGGTTTGATGAAAACTTCGGCTGGAGCATGCGCACATATATTATCATACCTCTATGCAGTGATATATAGCAGACAGGCAAGATTTTATCCCTATTATATTCTCTTTTTTTTGTTTCTGTTTTTACTGTCGAGCTGTAACTTTCCTATGCATAAACATCTCTGTGAAGGCCTAACTATCTGTCTTTATCACTCACTCAGGGTGCATAAAGATTTAATAGTCATCTTATAATTTTAATAGCATTTATATTGTAGAAAGCAGAGGGTACTGTAAAGTATAATTTAATGTGTTCTTTAAGGTCTGTAACCCCCTTGCATTTCTGATTGAACTGAGATTCCATGCAGGTGAAAAGGAATCGGTCTGGTTTAATGTTGACCATTAACTTGGCACTACCAGAGTTTTATTTAGTGTCACATTCATGGCATAGTAATTTAAACGGAATGTGTTTAAGTGTGCGACCATTATTTTTTAGCATGTTGTCTATGTGACCCTAGCCTGATGGTTAAGGATTCTGGTTTCTCAGGGAAAATTCTCTGAAGTTTCTTGTCACTGAAATAGGTCAGATTGATATCAGTTTGGTAATCTATAACCACTATAGGGAAGAGACATGTAAGCAAACTACAGTGGATACACATATTCATGAATCTGGCTGGCCTGCATCATGCCAGGGACACTTGCCTTTCACAGACAACACATTCTTCCTTGGCGCTTCATGTAGAGCATGCAGACTCACAATCTGTTCTATGCTTCCAGTTCAGTTTGCAGGGAGCTAATCACAATGACACCCAGCGACTGGTATCAGTGATGGCCTAGAGCAGTGATCCCCAACCAGTAGCTCGCGAGCAACATGTTGCTCTCCAACCCCTTGAATGTTGCTCTCTGTGTCCTCAGAGCAGATGCTTATTTTTGAATTCCAGGCTTGGAAGCAAGTTTTAATTGCATAAAAACTAAGTATAGTACCAAGTAGAGCCTCTTGTAGGCTTCCAGTCCACATAGGGGCAACCAAATGGCCAATCACAGCCCTTATTTGGCACCCCATGGGACTATTTTATGCTTGTGTTGCTCTCCATCTCTTTTTACATTTGAATGTGGCTCACGGGTAAAAAAAGGTTGGGGACCCCTGGCCTAGAGGCTTGTCTACTTGCTCTTTTCAACCCACCCTCATAGCACTGAAGCAGCAAATAATACTTTCAGCTTCCTGGAATAGCAGCTGTTACTGGTGTCATTATTGTGCGCTATCAGGTGTGGCTGTAAGCATCTGTATGTACAGAGGCACACAACTATTTATTTAGGGCACATTTATAATGCCATTCATGTTCATGTACCTATGTTGGCATATTTAGTGCAAGTCACTACAAGAGAACGTATACTTTAGTTTACTTTACTTTAGGCTATTAATGTGCCACCCCTTTCATTATGGCAGACAATAGATTTGGGCTGTCTGGGAAAAATTAAACATTGCGGGTTAAAAATAATTAACACTTTGAGGCAGTCTTTTTACCATTTATGTAAATGATCCCTTTAGAATCACTGGGCCAGTAAGTGATTGTGCATTAGGGAACTGGTAACTGCTCCATGCCTACAGGATATAGCAAACGCTATATAATGTAGCCTGCTGCAATATATATAGGAAGACACAACATCAATAAGTTTTTGATAGTTCAAGTCCACACCTGCAGGTGGAGTTGAATTTATTGTTGATCATGGCGCACACTGCACTACATTCATTTTAGTGGGAAAAGGGTGCAGAAGTGTGTGCCAAATGCTTCAGCTAAGTGTGCTTCATGTGTATGTTATTATGTTCTATTCTGTTAAAGAACAAGGAGGGTTGATTGGAACTTTTTGGAAAAACTCTCTCAGATATGATCTGATTTATCTTTAAAAAGATGATACAAAAATTAAGGATGACCTAAATATTTCAGTGGATTCCACAATGAAAAAACACCCATAGACTCCTATTTATAGTAAAAAATATTGCCTGGTTTGAAAAATGTTGTCTGAAAAAACGTTTGTTGATAATCAGTGTGGCTATTTTTTGTCACTTCGCAAACAGGTCATATTCACTCATCACTATACAATATATATGATAACATAAAGTCTAAAGTTTAAAAGGAGTTTTGCAGAAATACTATGGTGTGCGGTGGTTGGACCATTTTGGTGTGCGGTGGGTAGGTGTACAATTATTCCAGTAAAACACATTATGCTGACACACTTTTTTCCTTCTATCTCTCCCTCTCTTTCTTTTTTAATAATAGTTTCTAATTAATCCTGGCAAATAAATAAAAATGCCATGCCATTCAAATATAATGGAACCCAATATCTAAGATTAACCCTTCATTAGAAAATGTGACCTGCTCCTTTATTAAAAAATCTCAAGCAGTTTAGCAGAATTGACTCTGGCTATCTCTGCTCTAAATAAATTTAGCATAGGTCAGTTCCCTGACCTATAAAAACAAGTGAAATTCTCTCACCTTCCCGAGGGGCTTACTTCCTATTGATTTTTGCATTGGTTTGTGATTGGCTGCTCAAAACATCAATATCACACTTGCAGCAGAGAGTAAAGCTCCAATAATTGTATCTGAAACTCGCAGGAAGTATACATTGTTTGCCAATTTTTAACAGGTCCTGATGATGCAGAGACTTCTGCAGCCATTAAAATAAGTGTCTTTTGTGAACACACAATGTTTCTCAGCCCTATAGGGGCTACTCTAAGTAGAGTGGTTTTGGATCCATTTGTAAATATCAAACCAAGGCCTTACAACCATTCTGCCAACCAAATTCCGAATAAGGTAAGAGGGTTGCAATGTATCACAGGAAGCCCCATTGGTATGTCATTCTGGGCAAATTATTTAGTTTGTTTTACTTTTTTAGCACCATGAGTGCATATAGTATTATGAGCTAACTGATGCCTTTGGTCAGAGAATTAATATCACTGGGAATAGCAGGAATCGTCGTTTAACTACAGCTGGAAACATAGTTGCCGGAATGCCGAATTCAGAGAGACAACATGTCCAATAAAAAAGCCTTAAAGATGTAGTTTCTAGCAAAGATTAGTGTAGAGACCATTGACAAGTTACAAAGTATACAGCTTGTAGTAGGAAGGTTAAATATGGGTTATCTGTTGCCATTACTTATACTGGAACAGCTGGGAAACTTCTGCAGCAGTTAATATATCAAAGCCATAGCGGAAGCCAAGTGACTATGAATAGACACCTCAGGGCTGCTTGTGTTCCCCTTAACTGCCTGTCTCCCGAATAAAGGCTTCAGGCTGAATATCAAAGACAGCCCTGATTTATCTGGAAAACACCAGAATGAGAACCATCTGGCCTACAGTCATCAAATGTTGAAGTTATATCACACCTGAGACAAATTTCAGAAGGAAAACATTATTTCAGTAGATGAGATGCTCACCTACATACTATCTAAGAGTGTGGTGCTCTCCAGGAATTGTGCAGCACGCAGCGCTTTATGGAATAACACTATCTTGCAGCCTACATATCCATTAAATATAAATATTAGTCCACTCTTATACAGGCTTCAGTTCAGCTTACTGTTTCTGACAGATGTAATAATATTATATAGTACAATCTAGGTTTGGCCATGGCCATCTAAAAGGGAAACCAATGTAGACTGGAATTCTGTGAAATGTATGTATTTGTTAACATAGCACAACTTGTATGGGTATTGCTGTATTCTGTATTTTTATAATATTTTACTTGTAGAGAGGATAGCAAATGTACTGTATGTATGAAACCTACAGATACAAACAGAAGAGTAATACGTGTAACCATTTACATTGGTTGAGGCACTGTTCCCCATACAATATTCCAATACAAAATTCAACTCTTTAACTGGTTAAACCAGCTGGCTCATTATCATGTCTATTCAATAAATGTAGGTTAGTCATTCTTTCTTTGTGTCTGAGGTGTTTTTAGATAAAAGAGACATATAATCCAAAGGAGAATACTGTACTACTACTTTGTTGTACACTTGTTTTGCTCCCAAAATAGTTTGCTGAGTTTATGTGGCTTGGGTTCAACCCCAAGTCTTGTATCAAATTCCAGTCTTGATAATTTACTAGTTGCAACTTTTATTTGTACCCTGAATAAAGAATGCCTTTTTAGGAACTCTGAAGGTTTTCTACTGTGTGTGCGGTGAGTTGAAATACGTTTGGTACATTTATGTGTGACCCTTATTGTGGGGGCAGTGTGAGTGACCGGAATGGTTGGCCCTTTGCTCTGGTTCTCTGTTGGATCCTGCCTCACCCAAATAGACACTGAATATTCCTGTGAGTGTTCCAGTGAACAATGTCCCTACAGATAAGAAATGTGCTTTCAAATTATGCTAGAGCGAACAAGGGTCAATCTGATGCTGTTCTCCAACTAATCCATTGAAATTCTCTCTTCTTATGGAGATCCTCCCTTGTAGGAAACCTTACCTAATAAAATACTATATAATATATTTATATAATATAAATTGGCACATAATACTGAAAGTACATGAGACATACTATAGCCACCAGCATCAGATATGAGAAACCCACAGTCCTTTAGATGTTGTAAAATCCTACAAATCTGTGGTTGCAGGGAGACCTGTATTTCCTATAAGAGGCCATCCACCAAAATTCAAAATATAGCTTTTCCTCTCATCAGATGTGTTTTGTGATTGCCAATTATCCAGTAATGAAAAACAAATCACAATTAATTAAGCTCAAAACTTGTATCTATTATGTTCATTTATTGATTTAATAAAGCAAGGGATAGACATGCAAACACACAGACTCCATTTCCAATTAGCAATTACATGATTTTGGAACTCCACTGTCTTAAACAATGTCATAAATCAATTAAGAAAAATTGTTTTTCACTTTTAAATAATGGATAATTTATGCACATAATAATGAAGGGTAGTACAGAAACCAGGGAGATGGAGCAGTGGATATAAGTGGTAACTGGGGGATGAAGCAAATATCTAAATCCATTGGAATAAGGTAATATGTTTTAGGCAGCAGGTCTATTCTCAAGACTGTACAATTTCATGCACCAGTGTGGAACACTGATCTAGCTTATTATCTCTTTTGGTATATAGTTTACTAACTATTATGTTATCACTCTGTTATCACTAATGTCCAAAATGCTTCCACCCCACCATACAGAATGGTGCGCCTCTGATTCTGTGCAATGGCCCAGATGGATGATCTGATTTCCATGACACCCCTCTTGTTGGGCAGAATATGGCCCAATTGATGATCTGATTGCAATGTGTGTGACCAGTTTATGCCAAATTCAAGAGAAATTTAGAAGGTGAAAAAAACATTCAGATAAGAAACATTCAGTTAAACATTAATCATTTTCTACTTCAGAAAACCAGCAATAAAGGTGTAACATTAGATTGGGTAATTTATTAGAAAAAAAAATAGAATATATTGGGATTGATATTCTCCCCAGAAGCTGAATCTGACTGTTTAAATGAAAGGCAAATTTAACAGAAACACAGCAAAAGTAAGATAAAGATTTGATTTATTCAATGTAATTGGGAAGATGTCATTTTCTTCAGTGGCACTTGACAGCGAAAGATGGATTGGTCCCCTAACTGAGCTTCTTTTCCCCTTAACATCTTCATTACTAGACTAAACCGTTAACACTCTAAATACTTGGTATGGCTTAGCCAGCAGGTGGCTGGTTGAGAATGATGGGACTTGTAGTTCCCAGTGGCTGGAGTTCTTCTATTTATTGTTTAGTGTTAATTATTTTTCAGAAAATTATTTACAAGGAATCCTGCAGTGATTTAGCTGTAGGGAATGTAATGAACAAATATAAAAAAAATGTATACAAAATTGACATGAAGACCCAGGCTTCGCAATTAAGTCAGAATTAGGGACCAAAACCTAGAATTTGGCTTCAGCTAAACTGTTAGTGATTGACTGAACTAAATACTAATTCCTTAAAAGCAGATGTGAAAGTGCTTGCTTGTGATAGAATCCAAAATAGCACACGTGGGGGGGGTCATTTACAACCCCGGGGCAGAACAGCAAGAGCACTAAGGGGTACAAGAACCACCCTGGGGTTCTTCCAGTTCCTACTTATCCCTCTGAATGATGTACAAGGTAGGGGGGTATGGGGGGTGTTCCCTTATGTGCCTCCCCCTCACCCGCCCCACTTGGATCAAATGCTGCATAATGCAGGTGAATCAAGGTACGTGAAGCAGGTCTCTGCATTTCAGAGGAAAGATGTAAACCTTTTTTATGTGTAGAATAGGATTCAAATGAAGCTAGTGTTCTGCCA
Organism: Xenopus laevis; assembly: GCF_017654675.1. Lineage (NCBI taxonomy): Eukaryota > Metazoa > Chordata > Amphibia > Anura > Pipidae > Xenopus > Xenopus laevis. Next base: position 75,298,546 of record NC_054388.1, read on the forward strand.
GAACCATTGCAAGTGATTTCTTATTTAGCTAAATCCTAAAATATTGGGTTTGGTGCAGCCAAATGTGAGGTGACACAATAGAAAGTCAAGTCTATATGTTCGATAGCAGGAAATAAATACAAATTTCCCCTAATTGTACAAATTATTACAACACAGAAATTTACTGAACTTGTTAAAATACAGGACACACTAGGGTACAAGGACTCTAATTATGCCCCATAAGCAAAGGCCTTTCATAAATATGTATTAATGTAGTAATATAGTGTAGCAATATATTTTCTCCTGTGAGTAGATACTATTTAAATGGCAAATATGTAAATCTAAATTGACAGTAATACTAAAATATAATTTGCTTGGTATACGCCCACCACACTTATACTGCATTGTTAATTTCTCTGTGGGTAAGAAGAGAATAGTGTGACATTTGTAAAGGTTTCACTTTATTTACCCAGATGGCCCCATGAATAAGCCAATCGCAGTGACACATGCTAAACTAGATCAGTCTTTAGAAACTAACACAACTTCCCCCTATGGAATGCAGTTTGAAACCAATAGCCTGGGATGCCTATAATATTATTTGAGTGGTTCACTGCTAGTAACAGTAGCTTCATGTGCCCCTCTTATGGATGTAGTATAAGACAACTAATATAAAACAATATATAATACAAAGTATTTGTTGAAACAGTTAAAACTATGTTCACTAGTTTATATCTTGCCCTGCTTTGTTCTAGCACTGACAGCAGTACAGTCTCAGGCACCTTTGCCAGAGAAGGAGTTAATAGCTTGTTCTTCTACCTGCAGCACCCAGCCTTCTGCAGCACACATACTGAGGTGTTAAACCAAACGTTATTAAGGCAGCCAAGGCTCATAATCATAAAAACACATCCTGATGACATTGAAATCATGGCGGTAATTTTACAGAACATTTAAATCCTAGCATCAGCCAGCCGCAAAGTTCCCATTAACCGAATGCCCATTGCCGAGGCTCTTGCCAGGCCGCACTGTGAGATTCCCCTTCATGCTACACTTCCCACCACCGATAAATCTCTAGCCAGAGCAACATGCTAGGACAGGAGAGGTCTGGGATACTTTGCGACAGTCACTGATCTAAGCTTGCATTTCACATGCCTATACGTTTTTTAACTGTCAATCATTAATTAGCTTTTACATATAAAACTATATTTAATCATTCTCCTAAACAACTGTCATTGTTAGTTTATTAAGCATTATGTTGTTTTCTGAGCAAATGTGCAAAGATAAGTATTTTGTATTATGAGGGTATGTGTTTTCAATTTTTCTATTTGTTACAACAAATAGATATTTAATAGCAGCCACTCAGCAGTTTGCATTTCCAGATTTCTCACCTCTTACTCAATTGGCCTCATACATTAGTATTGACTTAGCCCATATTTGCATATTTTACTTAGCATTGGTAAAAAATGGGCAAACTCTCTACAGTGTGTTAGCCCAAATCAGCCAGATTCTACCAGTTTGATAATAAGTTTGCAGAATTGTGTGTGTGTGTGTGTGTGTGTGTGTGTGTGTGTGTGTGTGTGTGTGTGTGTGTGTGTGTGTGTGTGTGTGTGTGTGTGTGTGTGTGTGTGTGTGTGTGTGTGTGTGTGTGTGTGTGTGTGTGTGTGTGTGTGTGTGTGTGTGTGTGTGTGTGTGTGTGTGTGTGTAATAAACCAAGGTTATATGGTAGTTAGGTTGAATGACCAGACAAGCTGTTCTATTCCAATAAGCAGTTCCCAAGGGTTTAAAGAGTCTGTATTTTAATCAGATAGCACAATCTGAAGACAATTCATAAACCCGTACTGTAAGTGACTGTGCATTCAGTATTTTTCTTGGAAATGCATGATCCTTTATTTCAGACATATGATGCCAGGTTCATTTTTTTTAATTAGAAGTTAATACATGGGTATGCAATATTGGGAAACCTCAGTGGCAAGAAACTGGAAGGAAACTGTTGTATTATTTATTTTAACAGATAAAGCAGAGTAGGATGACAAGTGATTGTAGAAGACAAATGATAAGGCATTAATATATAATTTAGTACTTTATGCATTTATGCATGACATAGAAAACATGGGATACACTAGGAACAGACACATAACTTGTTGATACATAAATGTTATGTTTACATATGAACAGTATTGCTTTACCTAACCTCGATGAGTGGGTCTTGCCTGATTCTTTACAGAGCTTCTTGAAACCTAATTTGGTCCTTTCAAACCCATTCTGAGATATTTTGTATCTGTTTATGCTGATCTGTCTGACTTGTTCAGTGTTTTCTGTCCCTGTGTGAGCAGTGATCTACTTAGCACAGATAAAATTAGATAAATACCTAAATAAATGTATGTTGTGTTGATGTGTGATAGAATAGATGTACACATGATATAGTTAGCATATTAAATGTACATTCTCACATATCACCCTTCCTGTCACTTTCCATGCTGTGTGACCAGCTCTCTTATACTTCTTCCTTTTCTTTTCTGTACTCATCATTCATCCCACCAGAATATGATCTTCTCCATCAGGTTTCCTCTTTTTATTCCCTCATGCCCTCTATAGTTATCATTTATGCCTTTTATTTGCTTCTATTCTATTATTTGTCTTACCAATTCAGATTTTTTAAGCTACCAGAGCAAATCAATACAACATTTGGGAGATCTTTCCCACTGTACTACCTGACATTAGGGCACATATGCTGGACATCAAAAAAAGAGCTGGGCCAAGATTTTTGACATCTGTCCATTGTCTGTCCATTGTCCCAGTGTCATACTTTTCACCGTCTGTTGTGTTGGAAGCTGTATTGGGCTCAGGGGAGGTTTTGTCTAATATCCTTGCACTCTCATTATTATCAGATTACATGCGCCAACCTTGACTGTCATCTTGCAGCAAGGTGTGATTGGATTTTAGGACAGAATGTATCAGGATAGGTGTTTACCAAATACAAGCCTCATGGTTACCCACTACATTGCAGTATAACGTGAAATCCAATAATTTGTTGGGTCTCTGAATGGCAAAAATGCTTTATAATAAAGAACAACTGTAGTCATTGGTCGGGTTATTGCTTTTTGGCTTGGGGAGGGGCCCCATTTAATCTGTAACAATGCTAAAGATGTATAAAAATGATCACTTGTACTAAACATATGAGAATGAGAAGACAGCATGTGGAGTAAAATGTGTCCTCATAAAGAAAGAAATGTGTTTTTAATCAGAGCAAAGCCTAGCACTTTTCATACGTATAAATTTAAAAATACTTTACATTTTTTTCCTGAGTTGTACATACACTATAGGTTAAAATTACTTATATGGTTAGTTCTGTAGGTAAAATGAGGAGCAGTTCTGTAGGGAGGGAGTGTAATGAGAAAGTTGCAAAACATACAGTCTATTACTGAGCACTGAGATTTGTTTCTTAGCCTGGCAGAAGAGAAGACAGCAACCGAAGGGGGGAGAACTGATACACAACTTTGCTTTGTTTCAGACATGAGAGCAGAGCAATAGATAACTTTGAATCATTAGATGTGTGCTTTATGCTGACCCAGTAAGAAAGAGTCTCAAATATAAGATGAACTCAGGCAGAGAATAAGGAAGAGTGGTCAACCATTTGCCATTTAGCAAATCAGTTTTTCCAAGGACAATGAGAAAAATATTTAATTTCCAGTTCTTTAAAGTAATGTTTGTAAATCAAGTCCATTACAGATGTTTAAATTAGTTTACCTTTTGATTTTTTTCGTCTTAATGCATTTTAAGCCCCCATTCTATAATTTCTCAACATTTTGCCACATCTCTGTTCATTAGAAATTAATGGCATCACACATGGATGACATACAATGGTCTAGATTAAATAGTTATTGGTAACTATTGATTCTTCTCCATAAACTAAAAAATACAAAACATTTAAAGGTAAACTGTCAGAAAAAAAAAATGGTGACTGTTCGTATGAAGCAGATTATAATAATGTAGCAACAAGTCCACCATTCCCCACAGGTGCAAGCAGTCTTACCTAGGCCTGAATTGCCAAATTTCCAATGTACAAACTCTTTTATTCAGAATTGAGCTGTGGAATGGCGATTCATAAGCTCCATTTACGTTCCATGGGTGGCGCACACATCTGTGAGCAGAGGCCGTGACTGAGCTGTCTCCTGAATTTATGAGTTTGTCATCATAGACAGAGTATGTCCATAAATCAGGGATACAAATGAGCAGATAAATGCATGGAGATGGAAGAAGACACTGCAGAAGATTATAAGAAATATTAGTAAGAGCAAAGAGCGATAGTTGTTGGACTGGGCAAGGACCAGAAGAATATGGCACTTGACATATATCATGTGTTTTTGGAGGTGGATGCTTCAGATAATAAGATGAACGGAAAAAACATGGATTGATTCTGTATGTTTTTTATACCTTTGTGATCATTTATTAGCTTATGAAAATTAAATGCAAATATAATTAATCTGTGAAGGTATTTATTTGTAGCAATACAGCGCTGCAAAATATGTTGGCGCTATATAAATACATGTTAATAACAATAATATGTTCCATGTGGAGATATTATCTAATATTGCACTATGCCGATGCCGCCTTCCAAAATTATTGCTGATTTATTTGTAACTGGGCTAGCCATATTCATATTTCAGATGTTTCCCTCTGTGACTTGGGCCAAAAGATGGCTTATGAATCTGTGTGAAGATAAACCCTTTATTACATAGGTAGTATGTAGTATAAATAGAGTTTGCCTTAAGTGTGCCAGAGTGTACACTCATACATATTTTGTCCGCTAGACTGAACAGAATGGATTTCTCCAGGGAGGTCCATCATTACACGTAGTCCCAGTAGCACCTGAAGTCAATAAACATACATTCCTGTTGTTTTTGTTTAGTTTACTGTAACATCTCACTCATCATTTATAACTTTTTCTATCACTGCTTCTTTTGGGTTTGTTCAGCACAGTGTGCGCATTCCCTTGAAGTATTCCCAGCTTTGATGAGCTGAGGGCTCCAGTGTGTCATCAGAGGAATCCCTGAAACCATTTTCAGAGTTCTGATTTCCTAATGAAACACCTTGAGAAAGAACAAGATTTGCAGGCAGAACATGTAGTGAAGGCAGATGTTAGAAATGAATACAAAGTTTTTGATAGTAAGTCCGAATTTGGTTAAAACCGAAAATAATTTACGAGTGAAAATTTGGAACGTATACCATTTCTTTTCTTTTTTATCAGGGTGATGTTTAGTTTTAATTTGTACAGGGCTCAGAAAAAAACAAAGTGAAGTTTGGATGGTGTAAACCATTATTTACCTGTTTACCTGATTCTGTACCTAAACAATTGAATTAACTCAAAACCAAATCTAGGCTTGACATAATCAAGTAATGCAAATGAATATGCTGCAAATTCCCTCTGACAATTTGGACAAGTAATACAGTATGTAAAGATTTTCTAGGTAAATGAAAACATAGATGTTTTCATTGCATTGGAGAATGGCAAATAAATGATATATAGTAGGATGTGTCAGATTAAGTTAGAAGTTCCCAATTCAAAGCCATTTCCTCAGTGTTGCTATATTAGTAAACAGACAGCGCTCTGTTGTGCCATAATCCCAGGGATTACCCCATCCACAGTCTCCTGTGCTCTGTAGCAGCTTTTCATTAATTAGGGTCGTTCATTATTTAGTATAATTTCATGTGATGATATAATGAGTGAAACATCCGGAATGTGCAGCAAGAATAAATGGGCCCTACCCAGCTGAAATCGCTAAACAAAAAATGCATTTAGCGAGGGAATTTAAACAGAAATCTCCCTAGATGTAATAAAAGAAAATGAGGCATTATCTAGCAAACTTTTAGTTGGCACATCTAGAGTTAATATGGCTAACCCCTTTTTTACTAAAAAAAAACCCTGTAATGATGACTCAAGAGCAAGAAGAAGAAAAAGTAACCCAGTAACCTATTCTGCTAATTGTGCATAGGTATGGTTTTAATAATTTATTTTTCACTTATTTGATTTTTCTCTAGGAGGGACCCAACGAGTTGATAGTAACAATACTGTTATATTATGCTAAAAAACTTTTGTTTATGTTAAATGCTTTATAAAAGGTTTATTGGTAAGCCCCATTATATAAATATAATATAAAACACATATATATATATGGGTTCCCATATGCCCGGTTGGCTGACATAATTCAGATAAATACATTGTTAAAATATAATGTTCTAAATGGTTGTTAAACTCCAGGCTTCATTTAGCGTATGTGTGCAGCTGGGGAGGTTCTGATTGTAATTTCAGAACTGCTATTATAATTCACAGAATTCGGAACAACATTATATCATTATACATTATTACTGTACAGATCTATTACTGTACAGATCTATTACTGTACAGTCATGTTTGGCTTTAATGGACAGTTTCTATATATTAAAGAAAAGCAAATAGTTGTGTAAGTTTTGCCCTTTTTTATGCTTGCTCATTATTTAATCGCATGCTGACTTGCGTCTTATAATATACGGGGATTTTAGAAGCCATTTTTAATTTCCCTTGAACATTTATAAAGTGCCTGGTTGCTAAATTCAATAACTGGAAAGCACCACAAAGGTAAACAGAGGAAACTTTTATATTAGGTCCAAGGAATCCTTACTGCTGTGCTGCTGCTAAATAAGGTACCATAATGGAAATGCTTAATAATATCTAAAGATATTTTTGTAAGAGCCCAATATGTATTACACCTAAATTGCCTGTATTTATCTCCATCTCACTTCTGGGGAAGATTATTATCCTTCTCTACACTCACCTCCTGGTATAGCAGGTGGTGCGTTATAGATGTATGTCACTGTGTCAAATTCACAGGAGTACATAGAATTCTGCTGTCAGTCTTTACAAACTTCTTCCACCATGGCCAGGATTTTTGCAGATAGCAAAGCAATGTACAATGAAGTTGTATTGTATATTTCAGTGGGCTCTGCAAAGAATTATATTTGGGATTAGGGGTGTACGAAATATTAATCTGTTTGACTATCGCTTTGCCAGAAGCATATGGATATATACGTATCCTCAAATGTAAACAAACCAAAAATCTGCAACACTTTGACCTTTATTCTAAAAAAAATTGGTATAAAATATTTTATTTTTAAATTCATCTTGTTAAGAAAGTATGTTTTATTCTCTGTTTAGTTTTGCAGTAGTTTGCAAGTTAAAACTGTGTTATCTCTTTGCTCAGTGCTCATTGTAGATCCATCTTTTTATCCCAGTTGTATAACTCCTTATTTCCCTAACTGATGAACAGAAGGCCAACATCGTCTGCATGGGCTCAAGGCAACATGAAAAAAATTATGTTAGCAATTAGTGCATGTGCTAATTAGCTTGTGACAGTTCCTTTCTGCCAGTGAGCTGTGAGAGCAGTGGATCCTTCATCCCTGATCCAGGATAAGTCTATTAAAGTTGGTTTTGCACCTTTGCTACAAACAAGCTGAATATTTGTTAAAATGGACCTGTCACCCAGACATAAAAAGCTGTATAATAAAAGTAATTTTCAAATTAAACATGAAATCCAATTTCTATTTGTTTATTAAAGCATTCATAGCTGTTGTAAACTCATTTAAAAATCTCAGCTGTCAATCAAATAGTGTCTGCCCCTCCTCTATGCCTTAGGCATAGAGGCCGAAGCAGACAATTACTTTCACTTTCCATTCAGCACTTCCTAGATGACACTGCACTCCCCACATTCCCCCTGTTCTCTTCACCATTTAATTGTATAACCAGGGCATGGGGATGGACATTGGGTCACCTATTCTGGTGCACAAACAAGATTCTGAGATGATGGAAGGCATTTTGTACACAAAATGGCTCCTACCTCCTTGCTAAAATTAGTTAGAGTTCACAGACCGACGGAAACAAGATTTAAATAATTTATATCATTTAATTAAAGTTCATTGTGTTAGACTAATGTGATAAAATAGGATTTTGAATATTTTGAATTTTTTTTGGTCCTCTATAATGAAGGAATGACCTATTAACTCTTATTTAAATGATAAACGCTCTTGGGACATTAATTGTGATCTTTATCAATAGTATTACGCCATAAAATTGTCTTGTATTTTATTTTACTCAAGATAAATGTGAAAGGACCACAATGTTTGATATATTGAAAGTGAAACACTAATGTTTCTACTATGAAACATATGGATTTTAAATACATTAATATATCTTAATGAGTTGCATCAGTTAATGCATATAAAGGATCAACTTTCTGTTTTTTTGTTGGGAAGAGTTGTAATAAGTTTATTTACAACTCTATTGGTTGAATAGAAATAGAGCAGCTTGTGGATGCATGGAGGAGTTACCAAGTAAAACAGGAGATGAGATCCTTGTCAAAGGATGGACCAGAAGTCAAATGCTGGTGACAGTCAGAATTTCAGACCAAGGTTTAGGACGGGTAGCAAGAATCAGAGTTAAAAAAAACTAGACAGAAGTCCGGAACAGAAGAGCCAGTACAGGTAGATGGCTTAGCATAACACACCAGTCAGTTAATTATTTCTTATATAATGTCCTTTCATTCACCTGTTTGGGTAGAGATAGCTAGAGATATCAGTTTGTATCACATAGTAAGCAGAATATTGCAAATTCTTGCAGTGTAGCAAAATGAGAATAGCCAATTCTGGGGTTTGCAACACCAAGTTATATTTTAATTAGATTTTGTCATTGCACAGCAACTGAATGTTTAATCACTTATGACCTTAAGTATAACGTATTGCTGCCTAGTCTAGAACAGTTTAGGTAAGAATTTCCATTACACTTTGGCATGTAAAGTACAAAGCAGTAGTGATGGGCGAATTTATTCGTCAGGCGCGAATTTGCGGCGAATTTGTGCGATTCGCCGCCAGCGAATAAATTCGCGAAACGCCCGCGAAGATTCGCGGCAAAAATTCGCCGGCGTCAAAAACGGGCGCCGGCGCCAAAATCGAGACGCTGGCGCGATTTCGCAAATTTTTCGCTGTTTTGCGAATTTCGCGCGAAATTCGCAAAATTTTTGGCGAAGCTAAACGGCGCAAATTCGCCCATCACTACAAAGCAGTCATGTTCCCTTAATCAAATGTATATTATAACTGCCCAGGGAATTTAAATATTACATGTTTCTCTTGAACAACATACCAGTGAGATCCAGTTCAGCTAATCAGTTGTGGTTATTTCTTTCTGAATAAAAGCATACAGAACTAGCATCTCCTTGCTGCAAGGTGCATGTTCCATGCAGGTTTCTGGTTTGCCTCGTTCCACTTAAGCCATATAGGAAACCTCTTCTTGTTTTTCAATCTGACATTTGTCAATAGGGTCTTTAATGCTTCTTTTGATTATCATCTTTCATAATGTCTGTACTTTTCCAACATGGCCTTTATATGCTGTAATGTACTCTTCTGGTATCCAGCTTTGATGCCCAGCGTACCTGAACTCTCTGCTTCTGAAAAGATTACTGTTCTTTCCACCCCCTCTTGCTAAGAATACAGTTATAAAAGTCACAAATAGGAAATAGAAGTGTCTGGGAGACATGCATGCAGGAATGCTGTCTGAACTGAATTGGCAAGGTGGGTTACATTTTTGGTAATGTAACAGCTTTGCAATTTCCCTGTTACATACAACACTTCAGCTTTTTACTTTTTCACCAGCTATCGGTCAGTAATATATAAAATGATAAGACTATGGTGGGATTTCTTTTTTTGAAATTGACAATGGTTATTTCTTTTCCTGTGTGTCATCAAATAGACATCCTTGTCATGATATAATAGAGCATAAAAGACATAGTGGGAATGAGTGATTGTATAATAAATCCAAAGCAATTACCTTAGCTAGGGTCAGATAAAAAAGAAATCAATCTCCCATTGGGCCAATTTCTTTAACACTGTAAAGGTAAATTACAGACTTAAAATGCCATAGTCCTAAAGCACAATAAGGTGGGCAACCATGTACTTAAGGTAATTAAAATACATTGTTTTTGAAGATTTGAATGCCTTTAAAGACATAGGTAACTTAAATTATAAACTGTAATCATATATAAATATTCTAAGATATATCAAATCATTTTACACCTTAAAAGACCTATATAATATAAAAGTAGTATAATCAGTTAGTATAATCAGAAAATTATAAGCAAAATTCCAATGTAGATTGATTCCACATATTAAATAATTTTAAACTGTATTGGTAAATGTTTTGTAAGTGTAATTTGTACCAAAGACACAACATTGTCAGCTCTCCTCCAGAAAAGACTTCAATTCACAAAAAGCCTTGCATGTTCCATGATTAACAGGCCTGTAAAAAAAAGTGCAATTGAAATGTCCAACTGGCTTCTTGACTAAAGGAGAGCTGACTAATGCAACATTATTTCAATAGTATAAATAGTCAGAACCAGCAGTGACGAGAAGAATATTATTATATTATATAATAGAAAACAATTGTAATGAATGTATATTGGAAAGTGGCTTAGAATTAAAGGGCAGATTTATCAAAGGTTGAGGTGAATTTTCAAATTCAAAAAATTCTAATTTAGGGCTATTTTTTGTGTACTTCGACTAGGGAATAGTCCAAATTCGATTCAAATTAGAAAAAAAAATTCAAAAATTCGAATATCAAAATTGATCATGTACTGTCTCTTTAAAAATTCGACTTCGACCATTCGCCATCTATAACCTGCCGAATTGTTGTTTTAGCCTATGAGGGAACTCCTAGAACCTATTTGGAGTCAATTGGTGGACTTTGAAAAATAAAAGTTTTTTTTGGGAAAAACTTTGATTCAAATTTGATCGAATGTGTCATTACTTAGATTCGTACGATTCGAATTCGGACAAATATAAACTTATTCAATCGAAAATGGACATATCAGGCCAAAAAAAAGTATACTCATTTTGGTTGGTCTTTTTGAATTCGAATTTCAAAGTTTTTTTTAAATATGCTCCTAAATGTGCTTGAATTGTGCAAATTTTCATCTTTGGGTTTATAATGTCTTTAATAAAATCTGAGCTATGCTCCCTTTTCAGCAGCCTTTGTTTGTAGTAGTAGAAGTCATTTGCTTGACATGAATGCTTTGTTTATTCAGCTCCAGGTTTGTAATGAGCAGTAATATCAAAAAAAGATAAGGATTAATCTGTTTGAAGTATTAGTCCCACAAGGTATTCCTGTCATCAGGAATGCATGGAATTGTATGTATGTTTCAGAATGTGTGTACACATGCACACAGTTAAACACTGAACCGTCCTCCTTAATAAGGTATAACCTTGGATTAAAAGACTCAGGGGCTTTTTTTATTGTAGAGGCAAAGCCTCTGTATATCTGCACCTTTGCAAGTGTTCTTATCCGCCACTTTTTTTTTTTTTTTTTTTGCTAAACGCTATTTAGGCCTATTATATCACTTTGAAGATCCTAAAAAAATAAACTAGCAAATATTACCGAAGTTAAAAACAATGGGCTGGCTAAGAGACAAAATAAATATTTCCAATTGCAGTTAAATTACATGCTTGTCTGGTCAACCATGTCTGAAGCCAATATAGTCTGACCACTACATTTTCTGAGTGTTTCTTTGATGGAAAAATCTAGTATTCAAATGTTGACATATTGTTACTTAGGCACATTCCTAGTTGTTCATATGAAGCAGTTTTATTGTAAACCTAAAAAACGAAACCTTTATTCAAATACCAAGAAATTATATTCACAACTATTAGTTGAGGTCTGACGGGTGTCAGAAAAAACAAAAATTATTTTAGAAAAGAAAAAGAAACCCCACCAATTGTTATGATTCTAAAATTGGCCAGAAATACTGCAACGTGATTTATTACACTTGTTTACTGACAACAATTCATAGAGAATTGTAATAAAATTAATAAAGTGCTAGTGCTGCTATAAATTCATCCATAATTAGAAAAATTCATGGATTTAAGTAAAGTGCTGTGCAATAAATTAGAATATTAGGCCCCAAAGAAAAAAATCAATTAAAAATATATATAGAAAAATGACCAACTTTAGGTAGTGGGTTAGCAATTGAAGTCACAATCCATAAATTTAGATTACAGAAAATAGAAAAAATAGATGGTGGAGTTGTCCCATAAACTAACTGCCTGATTTTTACTAAAGCCTGGGACACCACAAAGATAAGGCAGGACAGGGTAACCGGGGCTGTGGCCTTGGTATTTAACTTGCCCTAAGTGTTATTAAGAGGCTAGGTATCCCTAAAAAGCCACAAACCGTCGGTCCCTTAGAAAGGAAGGAAGATTGTAAGAGGTTGTATAGAATAAAGAAGGATTAGACCCCGAGCTCTCTTGCCCCCACTTCCGTTGAAAAACCCAGCCCAAATATTTCCTATAGATCGATTTAGCAAAAATTCAATTTGACCACAAGAGGATCGCTAAAAAAAGGCGTTTTTAGCGATCCTCTTGTGGTCAAATTGAATTTTTGCTAAATCGATCTATAGGAAATATTTGGGCTGGGTTTTTCAACGGAAGTGGGGGCAAGAGAGCTCGGGGTCTAATCCTTCTTTATTCTATACAACCTCTTACAATCTTCCTTCCTTTCTAAGGGACCGACGGTTTGTGGCTTTTTAGGGATACCTAGCCTCTTAATAACACTTAAGGCAAGTTAAATACCAAGGCCACAGCCCCGGTTACCCTGTCCTGCCTTATCTTTGTGGTGTCCCAGGCTTTAGTAAAAATCAGGCAGTTAGTTTATGGGACAACTCCACCATCTATTTTTTCTATTTTCTGTAATCTAAATTTATGGATTGTGACTTCAATTGCTAACCCACTACCTAAAGTTGGTCATTTTTCTATATATATTTTTAATTGATTTTTTTCTTTGGGGCCTAATATTCTAATTTATTGCACAGCACTTTACTTAAATCCATGAATTTTTCTAATTATGGATGAATTTATAGCAGCACTAGCACTTTATTAATTTTATTACAATTCTCTATGAATTGTTGTCAGTAAACAAGTGTAATAAATCACGTTGCAGTATTTCTGGCCAATTTTAGAATCATAACAATTGGTGGGGTTTCTTTTTCTTTTCTAAAATAATGAAGCAGTTTTAGTCATATTCATGTTTGCCAATCAGAATATACCACTTTACTATCCATCTGAGTATCAAATCTGGTACTTTACTGGAAAGGTATAAATATATGTCCAAAAGATGTACAGTATTAGGCATCCACACAATTGTGTGTTGTAGATTTTCTCTGGTAGAATGTTCCTGGTCTCAGTTTTGTCTATAGGTTAAAGGAGAAGGAAAGCTAGGGAGGCATTTTATTGCCAATAGATTAGCTGCAATAGTGCAAGCTAGAATGCTATATTTATTCTGTAGAATGTTTTACAATACCTGAGTAAAAAGCTCTAGAAGCTGTTTGTTTAGGATAGCAGCGGCAGTATTAGCTTGGTGTGACATCACTTCCTGCCGGAGTCTCTCCCTGCTCACTTATAGGTCTTGTAGTTGTAAAATTAAATAGAACAAACAATGTATATCACTTTACAGTAGTAACTTTTTGAGGTTTCACAATAATATCATGATGTTTCCTATTTGCCTGCAGGTAGCTGCTCCATTGAACAGTTAAGGGTAGTGATGGCCGAATTTGGGGCGTTTCGTCGAAAAATTCGTTAATTCTCCGCGAAGCGGCAGCGAAACGGCGCCAGCGTCTCGTTTTTGACACCGGCTTCTGTTTTTTCTGGCAAATAAATATGCCCATCACTAGTTAAGGGTGTAAAAGCATCTGCATGTATTTATAGGAATATTTTATCCTTTAGAAGAAGAATGTGTTTTAGGTATAGTCTTAATTGAATGTGCTTCCAACAACTGCCTTATGTTAGAGTTGTGGGCCACAGTAAGTCATATTATGATTTTGAATGCCCATACATGGAATAATATTAATTTAATATAAATTAAGAGGATGATGGCTGTAAGCACTGTAGGCCTGTTCAAGGGGTGGGGGTGGTTGCTTATTCTGTATGCATGCCATGTTGATGCCCATGGCAGGTCACATGCTGGTGCTCCTTCCCCCTTATAAACAAAAGTTAGGGTATATGGGAAGACCTCAAGGAAGAACAGCTGATGGCACAGATGGTGGATCACTTCACTGGCAATGTATGAGGTGTGCAAATCTATTCCCTTAATTACTTGTCCATTCTAATAAGCGTGTTAAACAACCTGAAAGAAGGAGCAAAAGAATGGAACAGAGAAAGGAATAGCATGACATGAGTGGCATAGCAGGTTTAACAATCCAAGTAAATTTGCACAAAATATGTATCTGAACTACCCATATTGAGACCATTGGTGATGAATCAAAATTTGACATACCAACCTCCTTAGCAAACCTGAACCTTGAATGTCCTCAGTGACCACTGTTTTCCCCTGTTTGTGGCATTATAGACTGTGACCCCTTCATACAGCAATTTTTTATCTTCAATCAAAAATTATGTAATTATTTATGCCCATAGTCCCCCTTTAGGTCCCTTAGGCCTATGCTATGGCTTTCAAAGTTACACTGTAATTTGGAGCAAATTCCAAATGAAAGTTAACCATTCTCATAAAGGATTCAGCCAATGGCAAAATAAAGAAATTAACAACTGTGGAACCTAGACAAAAAAAGTTATATAATAATTTTTATGTTTCTAAAGTGTCCCCCACTAGATAACTAGTTCAGGTATTATGTGAGTGCTCCAAGAAGTAGTCTTGAGAGCTTATCAAGAGTCATTTATAGATAATCTTTTTCTTTTTTTGCAAACCCTGTCATAACCATAAGTTGTCCTTTTTTACCAATATATGTTGAAATTGCTCATTACTTAGGGCATCATAGGGCCCCTCTACCTCCTGGGCCCCCCTGCAGCCGCAGGGTCTGCTTCTTCTGTAGTTACACCCCTGAGTCCTGTGTTGTGCCAAACTCTTTTCAATCTATCATCTATCTACTGTATCTATCTATCTATCTATCTATCTATCTATCTATCTATCTATCTATCATCTATCTATCTATCTATCTATCTATCTATCTATCTATCTATCTATCTATCTATCTAATCTATCTATTTTTATGTCTATCTATCTATCTATCTATCTATCTATCTATCTATCTATCTATCTTCTATCTATCTATCTATCTATCTATCTATCTATCTATTTATCTATCTCTCTGTCTGCCTATCTATCTATTTAACTATCTATCTATTTTTTTTATTAGATTTATATTTTATACAATATGTCTGTACCCATTTATTTTAGGAGTAGTAATAAGCTGTGTTTTAATGGTACAAAAGGAGTATAAAAAATAATTTATAATATTATATATTTTTGTGTTATTTAATAATATAAATTATGTATATATTATTATATAAAATTACTAATAATACTAATAATAAAACTAAAAATATTTCTATTATTTTGCAATAATAGCAAGTTAATCAGTTTGACCTTTTAATGATTTCCAGATATAAAACTTGTGGCTTTAGTATGCGTTGAAGTGACTGAGATTCCTCTTGGGAAAGGATTAGGAATAACATTAACCCAGTGCTGTACTACGTTTGCTAGTGTTAGTCTGGGTCAATGGAACATTTTCTTCACTCACAATAAGAGAGGGGATTAACAAAAGCAGATCTATCTCTGTAGTTTGAGATAAATCTGTTATAATGCTGATAGAAAGAAACATTTAATGCAGATATGAAATGTGATAGATGGCAGAAAAGAAACCAAATTAGTATATTACATTGTTGAGTATTGGTGCTATATAATAAACATTTGCCTTTTTTGATTAATCAATGTATCAGCAGTTTGTTTTGCTGGTCTAGGGCAGTTAGAATAATAAAATGAATCTCTGATTGACCTTTAGGGGTTACTGGGCTAAGACAAACAGATACACTGTTAAACTGTCTAATTCAGATGAAAAATATATTACATTAATTATTAATAGAATTTTTACTTTATTGGTTGTACAGAGCACCCCTGAAAGTAAGGCAGATAGTAGAGTTGATTGGTTTCAATATCTGTTCTAATGCCCCCCTTTATTCTTTATTGCAGTGTGTGCCGGCACAGAAAACAAGCTGAGTTCTTTGTCAGATTTGGAGCAGCAGTACAAAGCTTTACGCAAGTATTATGAAAACTGTGAAGTGGTGATGGGAAACTTGGAGATCACCAGCATCGAGCATGGACGCAATCTCAGCTTTCTCCGGGTAACAAATTCCTTTTCATTCTACATTCTCAATTCATTCTGTATGTTTTCTGTGGGTCTGTGGTAGCCTTATACGCAGACTAAACTAGTCCTAAATGAATGATCATTAGACCTACCCTTTGTGAAAATTACATTAGTTTTATTTGTCCAGTTAGAATGCCCAAAATTACATTTTCTTATTCACTCTGCCTTTGTTGATTTGTATAGTAAATTGTCCAGAAATTGTCCACAATTAGAGAGTCGGTGACAAAATACATCTTCTAATCCCTAATTCCTTTCTGATTTTGAAGGGCTGTTAGGATCTGTAGACAAACAACGTATGTAATATTGCAGGTTTTGCTGTTTGCGTAGCTGATTTTAGGAGAGGAAAACAGAGATGCTGTAGGTTCCCTGCTTGTCATTGGCTGACATGAACATTTGCTGCTGAACCCTGGCTCTGGGGAACAAAGGCTACTGAGGGAGATATTGTCAACTCCAATAACATGTGAGCTACACTTCACTGAGACTGCTAAATCCATACCACCTAAGTTGTCTCCATTTGGCTAAAGGAAACCAGTGTGAGAGAAATACCAGAAATACAAAGCGAGGGGCTGATACACAATAGGGCAGTCATTCATGTGTTAATAATCCGGCAGTCTCCATGTCTTCCGTAAGCAGTAAATGTAGCAAAACAGCCTTTTCATTGCGATCTCTGTCTAATTAAGGATGAAATGAAACTACGAAACTCATTACACATATCATTTAAGCCAAAGTCTAAATCGCATCTTCGTTCCCAGAGGTAAAAGGTAGGAACGTCACTGTGGCTCTCGAAGAGTGTTTAAACCTAATAAATCCATTTCTCATTGTAATGTGTCAGCCACAAGAGAGAATCTTTTTTTTTGCGTAATGCTTTTAAGCAAATCAGTTGCAAGCACAGCGTTCGTCATTGCATTCGTTATGTATTTCATATTCCACTGTATGGTATAGATATCTTCTCTATGGCAAATCGTTACGTCGATCCTGGGTAAGGCTCTAATTTATAAACATATGAGGCACTTAAATAAACAAGCACATGTTTCTTCCGATATGTATGATAACCTTATGGAACGTGTTCATATTCCTGGCGCTGCCCCAAGATGTCTGCATTCTTGAAGCAGCTGCTCATGGCTGGTGCTTTCCTTGATTCTGTGCTGCTGACATCAGTTCAATTACTTTTTGATTATATCTTTGTCTGGGTTCAGTTACCTTGACATCCAGTAAGCCTTTCTCCCGCTTGAAACCAATAGTACTTAACCACCTAAATGTGTGTATAAGGAATAAGATGTTGGCCTCTACTTTACATTATAATTAGTGATGGGCGAATTTATTCGCCAGGTGCAAATTCGCGGCAAATTTCCGCTTTTAGCTGCTGCCGAATAAACTCGAGAATTTGCCACGAAAATTAGACGATTAATGGACTCCCATTGATTTTAATGGGCGCCGATGTTTACTTTGATGCCGGTGCCCATTTTGACACCAGCGAATTGTCGCCGGCGTCAAAATCAGCATTTTGCAAATTTTTCGTGGCGAACCAAAACGGGACAAATTAATTATAATGTGATGAATAGACAATATAGATCTGAAGAGCATTTTATATTGCATTGATCATTATTAATAGCATTGTAGTAATGTTTTATTGCGTAAGTGTCCAAATCAGTTGTTTTATCATTAAATATCTTCCTGTGTGTACTACTGCACAATAAATATACAATTCTTGCTTACTGTATATTCCAACGTGTTTTCCTCATAACTGGAGACTATGCTTGGGAGTCAATATCATGTAGAACATGCTCCCTTGTTGCTTTGCCAAAATTGCTTCTCTGCTTTCAGCATGATCAATAAATGAATTATTTAGCTGCCAACAAACAGTAAATACAGCATTGGCAAAACGTTTTTGCATTCCTTTCAAATAAAGGGAACCCATATAACCCGCATATAGCAGCTAGACATTGCATGGTTCCCAGGTAACATCTATCACTTGCAACCAAAAAGTTAGTGATATAAAGAGATGTGCAAATAGCTACTTTAAATTATCCCGACTTATCAGAGCCATCTCTGATGGATGTGCTTTAAATGTTTTAGCATTGTCAGTGGGAATGATTTTTTTTTGGCTTGATATACAGCAGTTATTATAAATAGGCTAAAGAAGACGAAAGCTAAATCTGTTTAATACTGGAGTACAAAAACCCATGCCTGGGGTGGAGTGGAAGGGCAAAAGACAAGGTGCAAAGCACAGTATTTTTTTTTAACTTTGCACCAGTCTTTTGTTCTTAGTACATTATGTTGCTGTTACATCGTAAGTTAGGTTGAAAAAAGACACATGTCCATCAAGGGCAAACTTTTAACTCTTAACCTGCCTAACTGCCAGTTGATCCAGAGGAATGCAAACAAATCCCATCTGAATCCTCTCCAATTGCCTCAGAGGGGAAAAAATCCTTCCCGACTCCAAAATAACAATCAGACTAGTCCCTGGATCAACTTGTACTATGAGCTATCTTCCATAACCCTGTATTCCCTCACTTGCTAAAAAGCCATCCAACCCCTTCTTAAAGCCATCTAATGTTAGTAATTGAACCTTAAAGCCCCTTAGTATGATTTAACTGTTATGGGCTGCTGGGCTCCAGAAAGCCTCCATATATGAATTGTCCTGTTTTGCTTCACTGAAAAATTTTCGAAACTGCAAAAAATTTGCAAAAAAATATTTTTATGCTGGACAAATTTTTATGCGTGTGACAATTTTTTCTTACATCCAAATGAATTAAAGTCAAAGCCCATTATTTCTTATTGTGACTTTTTTGTCTCAGTAACAATTTTGTCTTGGCGACTTTTTTATCCAAATGCATTAAAGTCAATTGACATCAAAAAATTTTTTACGTGTTGCAATTTTTACGCATACCACAATTGTTCAGTGGCAACATTTTGCAGCAGTTTCGTGAAAAATAAACACAGGTGGCGACGTATAGAATTCTGCCACGAATCCATGCCTGACAAATAAATTTGCTGAGCACTAATGAATTGTAATTAAAGGCAATATACAGTATCTGCAAAGTATCATTTGCTTCATTTTACTTAAAACAGGTCAATACAGAAGCTAGACAGGGAATTGTTGTGTTCTCACTTTATAGGCTAAGCAGGGATATAAGGGGAGTTTGCTTTTCCTGCTCTAGACCATTACTGGGTTCTTTGGCTCTGCCAATTTGTATAATAATACCAGTCTATGACCCCTGCAGCGCATATATACTAAATTACTGGTTTGCAAGAAAGGCCTGACATGTTGCCAGTGTACTAATAATGGGATTTAAAGTTCTCCAGTGGAAAACTTCCGTCTTATATCAGACAGGAGGAATTTGGATTGACATAAAATGGGATTGATAATGATAAAGATAATGAAAGAAGAACTAGTGCTGTGAAATTGGTATCCAGAAACCCATTATGCAGAAAGCTCTGAAATGTGGAAAGTCCATTTCCTATACATAATGACATGTTTTGTTGATTTTCTTTTTCTTTGTAATAATAAAACAGCACCTTGTACTTGATGGGAACTAAGCTGCTTAAATTCATATTTATCCCAACTATTCCAGGTAATAGATCCCACACCTGTATATTTAAACTTAGATAAAATGAATCATTTTAAAACTATATCTAAATGAAAACTGAGAGTCATTAAACTTAGTTCCAGATAGCATAATAAAGGTCCAAGTGTGGTTAGGAAACAATGTTTCTGCAGGTTATATCAGAGTGTCATTATTCATTTATTATTTAAATTCCTGCATGTTTTATAATAATATTTAATACATTTGTTATATTTGCTGTGATATACAGTAAGCACTTTGTAAATAAGATTTGAAATTGAACAGTGAATTCTTGCTTTATCGCTAGTATAAATTATATCATTCCAATAAGGGTACTATTAAATGCAGATTGTTTAGTTATGGGAGTTAACTCTCATTAAATAATTTCCTTTTCAATTATTTTTTCCTCAATATTACACACAGCTCTGATTTGACACCTCCTCCCTAAAAAAACTAGAAACACATACTTGAAAAAACAGCTAAACTGCTGACACTGATTGCAGATATGAAAATGCAAAATATACAAATATGGGGATTTTTTTTCTTATTCCGTTTGCTTCCTCTGTGAGATGGAGAGGCCTCGGGGGGAGAATTGTGAATATGCAGCATGCAGCAGTTTCTTAAAAAAATGTAACAGTATTCAATAGCAAAACTGAGATTAGGAATTGACATTGACATTTGGGAATCATGGTAAAAACTGGTACAAATCCAAAATTCAGAAATCAAAATACAGAGAATTGTGAGTAATTCCTTTTTTTTCCAATGGGAAATGCTTGGCTTATGGCACACTGGTCAAACTATTGAAGGACATTAGTGAGGTGAGAATAAATTCGGCAGACGCAAATTCGAGGTGAATTTCCGTGTTTCACCGCCGGCGAATATATTTGCAAAATTGCAGAGAAAATCCATCGGCAAAAATCTGCCGCATCCAAAAAAAATTTGGGCGGGCGACAGAATAGTCTTGTGCATAAAAATTGATGCATGTCAAAATTATTCGTTATTTGTTGCGGTCGTCGAAATTGACATGCGTCAAAATAATTTTGACACCCATTGACTTCAATGCGTTTTTCGTTGTTTCGCAAATTTTGCTGGAAATTTGTGAATTTTTCAGCGAAATGGGACAAATTTGCCCATCATCCATGTGTTAACACTTTTGCAAATGTGCATAGCAGTAAAGTAAACTTTATGGTTTATAGTATGTTAACACCCCCCCCCCTTTAATTATTTGGAATTGTCTATTTAAGGCACACTCATCATTGCTGAAACGAGTGCATTCCAGTTTATGGATTAACCGATTAAATATATTTAATATCACACTGACAATAAACACAGAATCCTGCCTAACATTTTCAAAGCCTGTCTCACCTTTTCAGAAGAATTTATTATTAAGCCTTGAGTGTGTACACAAGGTTTTATCTTGGAAGTGTTTTCACTTTGTTGGCAAATGTAGTCAAGCCTGGAATACTAAAATACTTTAATAATATGACAAATCTGAGAATATACAGCAGATTGTTTAGTTATGGCAGTTAATTCTCATTAAATAATAATTTCCTTTCCAATTATTCTTTCCTCAATATTACACAGAAGTGTACCATTTCTTTTTTTTTTTTAAATTGAATAAAATACTGTTGTTTTGTTTGACTGAATTTGCTTAATTTTCCTAATGACATGCACGCACATGCACTCACCTTCTTGATGCCATACAGTTCTTATCAGGCTGCAGTACAGAATAGTTTTGTGACTTGTGACTAAGGGTTTAAGGGTAATTGTTAGCAAAGGCAATTGCATTTATTGTGAAATGCAAAGTTACACTCAATTCCAATTGCTGAAAATGTGAAGGGAGGGGAAGTGCTTCATTGTTGGTTAAAACAAAAGATAAAAAGATATTTATTTATGGCAAAATTTAAAGTGAGTGGTGACATTTTTTGCAAATCCATGCTTGAATTTTGCAATGCATTTTTTGAGATTTTTTACTCAGAAAAAGAAGTGAGAAAAACACCCATTAACGCCAATGCATTTGGAGCAAAAAACAGCAAAACAACAGCCAATTGACAATGAATTTGACAGAAAAAAATATCACTTGACTCCAATGAATTTGGCAAAATTTTGTCATTTGCTAATTTTTTTGCAAAATTTTCAGCAAATACAATTTGTGTCCATAATTGCACTTTGCACACTGTACTTGTAGTCAGAAAATGAGCCCTTGTATTAGGGTTGCCACCTGTTTTTCACCTTGACAACCCAGTTTTTGGAGTGGCCGTCTAAGTGAAAACTGTCTGTCTGGATTTCCAAATTACAAAAACCAGACAAAACATTAAAGTTAATGGTGTGGTGACTGGCCAATCACTGATCTCCATGTCATAACCCTGCCCCCTGATAAAACAGACCCTCCCCAGATCTTCTCTGACCCCATCCTGACATCACACACCTGGCCTCTGATGTCATCTGTCCCGCCCCTGATGTCATCCATCCTGCCCCCTGTCTGGATTTCATCTACGGAAAAGGTGGTATAACCCTACATTGCATATCTCCCAGATAGCATAACGTTAAAGGGGAGGCCTTGCTTTGTGTTCATTTTTCAATACTGTATGTGCAGTTGGCAATGCAGAACATAGCTGGGCAATTCTCACTTTCTTTGCCACTAATAAACTATACTTTTGTAATGACTTCCATGTACATACAGTACATCACTGAATATTAATATGCAGGCTTCAAACTTGTTCTGACAAATCTTCCAGAACATTTAAAGTTTCTTTTAAAGCTCTTGAATTTAAATAAAAAAAAAAATATATAAGTGTAGCATTCTAGAACAGTAAATTCCCCATACTTACTAAACTTCAATCTCAGACTTTTATAGTGTGCTGATGGCATTGGAGTAGCTTCGCAAGTTGAAGAAAAACAAGACCTTAGCTGGCAGTGCAAAACTCTATTTCTAACACTGATCACAAAAAGTCTGAAAACAAGGGGTAGGCTACCAGGGGGAATATTAAAGACTCATTTGGAAAGACACGATTTAGCTAAGTTTAACCCAAAGAACCCATCGCTTCCATCTCTTGACTTGATCTCACACAGCTCTCTTGCTATGGCTGCGGAATGAAAATGGATACTTGTTTCAAAATGATCATACACTTGCTTCTTGCAAACATTCTTTGCCGTGTTTCCGCAGCCCAATGGTCTGATTTCACTTCTTAAATTGTAATTATTGTAGTAGGCAGGTCAAAAAGGCAGCACAGACAAAGATAAATGGCAAGTTTCAGCAAAGAACGGGGACTGGCAGCAGGATGGTGTGAATAATACAGTAGGAATACATGGAGATGTATAAAGGGAATGAGTGAAACTATTGCATTGCTTAGTGGCTTTTGATTTAGTCAGTTTATCTAGGGTGTCTCCTATGCAAACAGTATTGCTGAGCAAAGACTCTGACCCTATGGACTGTGCCGATCCCGTTGGTGTGGAAGGGGTTGATTCCATCAGGAGGCAGATGATGATGCCATCCTTTTGTGCACACAGGTGGTTCTCTGCTCTGATGGATGAGCGGAATTTAAAGTGATTAGAGCCTTACAAGCAAAGCGAACTTGGAACAAAGGTACCAGTCAGAGCCCGTCAGAAGGACTAGTGATTAATTGCCCTATTGTGTTCAGCATTCCAAGGCTGCCCTTGTAACTTGGAGATTAGGGTGTGTGGCTGGAGCTGTATGGAGCTGAAGATGGAGCTTATATGCCTCTGTTCCACTGACGGAATCCAGCCAACGTTTTCTTGCTGTCTGTTCTTAGAGTTTCCCCTCAATTGCTAAAAGTCCCATGTAGTTAAAAGTTTAAAGGAACAATATACTGGAAATTGGGTAAACCATTTAGTGAATGAGAGTTGCACTTTGAAAAATGGCAATGGTTTTGTCATGCATATGTGCCTGTAATATGTTCTTGCAGAATTATTGTTGTTTCTCAATGGATATTACATATAATAGTACTGTACTACATGAGTGCTCAAACAAAATCATTATAATGGCAGGGATTCTTGCTTTGTGTACTGTATGTATGTATGTACCCTATAGATGGCCTTTGCTTAGGCCAGTTGTAAGCAATCGGCAAGTCTCTTGCAGGAAGACTAAAAAATCAGACATAATTGCTTCAAGGAACATCTCCACCCAACAGCTGCAATTATGATGGGATTAATGGAAGAAATGGTGCATTCTAGGTAAACATAGCAACTTGTAACTTGCAGTCAAAAAGAATCCCTGTAGGCTCTTTTAAAAATAGAGTCCATTTAATATTTTCTGTTTTGTACCATGTCTCATGTACAGCAGACAGGTAACAGCAACAGATCCACTTAAAACATTAGTGTCGGAAAGGGTCATAGGGGGCATCGCTAGTGCAATGAATGCTTTTTTAAAAATGTCCATCTTAATAAAACAGAATTTTTTTTTTTGCCGCCCCTGGTAACTGGCCACTCACTGCCAACTGAACTATGCCTCGTGGCAGGAGTGGCCCTGAACAGATCCCCCGAACTACTTCATGTATTTATCTTGCATTCTGTATTTCTGTTGCTCTTACACAGAATTCTTAGTAGGTACAGGGGCAAAAGCAGCAAGGGTTTTAGCTGCTCTAGATTTAAAGGAGAAGGAAAGCTACGGAGGCATTTTATTACCATACCTGAGTAAAAAGCTCTAGAAACTCTTTGTTTGTTTAGGATAGGAGCTGCAGTAGTAACATGGTGTGACATCACTTCCTGCCCGAGTCTCTCCCTGTTCTGGGCTCAGATTACAGTAGAGAAGGGAGAGGGGGAGGAAGAGGAGCAAACTGAGCATGCTCTTGCCCAGGGCAGTGAGGTTTAAACTGAAGGCAGGAAGTCTGATACAGAAGAACATGTGTACACAATAGAAGGAAAGAAAGGCAGTGTTTCTTTTGACAGGGGACTCAGAGCAGCATTACTTTGGGGGTTTACTGGTATATTTAGATGGACCTTTCTGATAGGGCTTACTTAGTTTTAACCGTTCCTTCTCCTTTAAGATACAGTGGTTGTTTGGGTGTCTATGTACTCAAGGAAAACTGCCTTCCATAAGTAAAAGC
This sequence comes from Xenopus laevis, assembly GCF_017654675.1. Classification (NCBI taxonomy): domain Eukaryota; kingdom Metazoa; phylum Chordata; class Amphibia; order Anura; family Pipidae; genus Xenopus; species Xenopus laevis. The sequence continues at coordinate 75,323,383 of NC_054388.1, forward strand.
ATTCAGATCATGGCCAAACAACCACTAGCTGGGAAACAGTCAGGGATTCATTTGAGATGCTTGCCTATGAGATACAGTAGTGAACTCATCAACATTGCAGTTATGGCTGACTCAAGTACCAGAAAATGTTATTTACAGGGATGAGATCCATTATACAAAATCCCTCTGGGAAGGCTTTCTCCCAAAGACTAGTTTTAAACAAATATGTTAACTTTTTTTAAATGTTTTGCTTTTTCTCTCTAACTAATTAAACATCATCTTGTACTTGATCCCAACTAAGATATAATTAATCTTCATTGGAGTCAGAACAATTTTATTGGATTTAATGATTTAATCTTTAAATTATCTTTTAGTAGTATGGAGATCCAAATTATGAAAAGTCCCCTTATCTGGAAAACTGCAGGTCCTGTGCATTCTCATTATGCAAGTAGCCTGATGATAAGGCACTGAGGGACTTTCTTCACATATGTTTCTAGTCAAGGTAGCCATCAGTTATACAACAGTATAACGCAAATATTTACTGTTGTTCAACAGGACTTGGAAGGCAAAAATGCGTTGGCCCCTGTGTAAAAATGTTTCTAATGGCAGCCCAAGTTCTAGCATATGGATATAGATTTGAATCTCAGATAAAAGCCAGACTATTGTGACAAGAGAAGCCTAAGTTTAATAATGCTCTGTACCCCTGCTCTTCCCATACAGCCTGGAACATATCTGCTATTGATCAGTTTATATACCTCTGCAGTGTTAAAAACTCAGCTTGTTGCCTGCTTGTTACAATGACTCAGATATATGTGTGTGCTTGCCGGCTAATTTTGCAAAGATCTAAAGTACAAAACACATGAGAGACTATTTAACTCATTCAGTTACTGCTTTTTAGTAGCCCCTGGTGGACATATCAACCCAGAGACCCTTGGTTTTCCTCGCCAGTGAGGCAGGGATTTTGCTTAAAGAACAGTAGGTCATAATTTCTATGTTTAAGTCTCGCGCCTGGCGAATAAATTCGCCCATCACTACTGGCCAACATCAATGAGCCAGAAAGAGGCTAGGCTTCCATATATATAAGCAGAACTGACCTTAAAGCAAGGTGTCTCATGTACAATTCTGTGCTCAAAATGCAGCCTACTACAAGGCAGCATTACTTTTTTAAAATGATATCAATATGTAACATTGCTTTATTTACCACATACACTATATAATTATAACAATATTGTCTAACATAATTGTTTATATGCATAGAAGGATAAACTGTGTTATTTATTTTGTTTTCAAAGCCAGTAATATAACAGGTAATGAACCCACTAGAAGCCTGCAGTGTCATGCTTTAATATGCTTATGACATTTCTATTACTTTTAATGTCCTCGTGCGTTACAGCAGAGGAGGATATTATGCACTAAATTTTCTGGAAAAAGATCTGTATGCTCATGGATTTTTTAAATGACTTTTATAAACATATATCTGTAGGGCATGTTCAGTGCTCCATGCTTTATCAGGGACCTTTAACAAGACCTGCATACAGTATATAATTATAAACACATACAATATAAGTAAGCTTAAGATATTTCTTGGGCCTTAGGCAATAACAGTGCTGGGGACCCTTTGTATTCTTCACTTCCTGTTTTACTTTTTCCATGCTTAATAAGACAATACAATTTCTTAAATTTATTTTAAGATTTGTTTAATCTGGGTTAGATCAATAGGCCCTATTTTGAGTGTTTATACTAAGATTTACAATATTAATTAATATACAGTTTGTAAATTTTGCATAAGACATTTTCTGGCAAAGAGGTCCACTTTTGCTGGAAGCCCAATACTGAAATCCTGCATTGTCCTGAAGCCAGCCCTGAGTTATTTAACACATAAGTGTTTAGCTCTAACTGATTTATTGCAGTTAGAAATAAAGCAACGTTCTGATTGGTTGGTTGTCTAAGAGTTCCCTTCCCAGCTGCTCCCACTAAAGCCAGTTCTGAGAACAGACTGATTTAATAGTTCAGTACCTGAAGACAGCATTTGTTCTTCATTTGTCTGGTTGTATTTTCTTCCATGCCATTAACCATTGCTGCTTACTCTGTCCCATCAAATATTTGACTCTAGTCTGTTCAAGTAACCATAAAAATTAAACTAGTTATTTATATGTATTCTTCTTCTTTCACAGAAAGAAGATGAATGCTCTTTATTCTGGCTGCTGAATAAGAGCATAACATAATTTCACAGCTCCGGCAGAACAGAAAGGATGTGATTAAAGCTACATCCAAATCACAACATATTTACCAAATTTTGTGAAATATTAGTCAAACATCTATCGTGCTGCTAAGAAGCAGATAACGCTGGCTTTGTTTAAACCAGTTCTGATTCATGATGTAATTACATGCTAATCAAACAGCAATTAATTGATATCATTTTCATCTTGAGCAGAAAAGTAAAACAAATGTGAGAAGTATTGAGACAAGTCCTAATAAGGAGATAAACAAGGCTCTTAGTGGCAGAAGACCACTGGTACTTTGGATCACTTCTTTACCTTTCTATTCACACCTTCCCTGTCAAGTTCTGTAGAGATTCAGCTTGCATTGTAGCACATTACATACACAATATTTTTTTAATGTACATAAACACGTCCAATGCTTGCTGTGGTATATTATTGTTCATTTAGATGATTCCATGCCAAAGTGGCACCAGAGACAGTTTCATAAACTTAACCTACCATGCTTTCCATTGTTGTAAGATACACACACAAACCTAAGGAGAACATCGCTGTACAGATTGTCCATGGTTGATGGCAAGTACAATCAGGGGATATAACCAATATCTGTCAGTAAAGCTGTGGTCAACCATGGCAACACAGGCCTGAATGACATTATTTTTTATAGGGCAATAGCTTGCGGTTGATAGGGTGGTTGAACCTAGACAGGGACAGCATCAATCTGACTGGCCCCTCCCAAGAACACATAGTTTCTTCCCCCTTTCCTTAAATAAAAAAACAACCACATGTGATATCTTGGGTTAAAAGGCTGCAGTTTATTTATTAAATCACATAAATAAAGACCACCTAAACCAAAACCATTGAGTGTAGGGCAATGTACAATCACATTTATCAAATATTTAAATATTAACTTACTTAAAGGAGAATTCAACCCCCCCATATGATAAAACTCACTATCCCCTACTCAAAATAGTCCCCCCTCCCTGCTCCCGCCCACACAGGTGATAACTCCAGTAATTGCCCCAAATCCTGTAATATCCCTCATTGCAGAGTAAGCTCAGCGGAGCTCATGGGCGACATCTTCTCTTCAGAAGAGAAGAAGATGGCGTGTGTGAGCTCTGCTGTGATTCGGGTCCATTAGACTGATTCTGCAGCTTATCTGCCAGTGTATGGGGCCCTGCAATGGGCCACCTCGACTGTTATCTGGGCACAAATTTGATTTTCCTTATTGATCAAGGACTGCATCGGCTAGTTGATGCAGTCCTTGTCCTCTCGGCTGTTATTGCCATCATTGTAATCTGATCTTTTGGCCTTAGGTCTGAAAGATTGGATTAGCCTGATATCGCCTGCCTTTGGTGGGCATATTGGGGAAAAGATCCTTGCCAAACGACTGGATCTTATAGTGTATGGCCACCTTTAGATATAGAGTATCCTTGGACTACTATTGATCAGTAATAGTAGCATGATAATTCCTAGCAAGTGAACAAGTTCTGGAGGCTTCTGTCAGAGCCTGAATAGTTTATAGGCACCGGGAGAGCAGTTTGAGCACAGAGAGGACGTCCCCAGGCTTGTTGCTTACATGCACATCCCACCTCATAAAGACTTAACACTCACAGCGGGTTTGCGATTTGTAATGACGGTTTGCTTCTAATGTAACTCAGAGATAATTACCCTAAGAAGATTGCAGCAAATTCAGAAGCATTGATAGGATGCAGGCAGCATTTCCATCACTTAGATAACATGGAAACGGGTACTTTTGATCTCCCGACACGTTTAAAGTAATGAACAGAGGGAAAACTTGTCAGCAAAATAGCGGCCTCTTCAATTTATTTCCAATTTCACTGTTAGTCTGACTCATCGCTGAATTACTGGAAACATTAACTGTTTCTGTAACCAGAGAGATTAAACTGGCACATCAACAAGCCAGTTGTATTGCTACAACAATGTATAATTAAGAATACTTTAATGAAGTAATATGATGCACAAACATAACAGTTATGAAGGGGCTCTTTAAATTGCCAATGCAGATAAAAATGAAAAATTATCTTTTTCTTGAGTCGAATAGAAGGCTTTGATTTGTTCAGCACCAGTCTCTCACAGGCAACTGAGTCAACAGTCCTAAATAAATAAAATAAATAGTAGGAATAATTTTCTACACATATACATAGGGGGTGTGTTTTTGTATGCCTGAACAATGGGAACAGAGCTAGGAATGGAATGTAAAAAACACAGCCCTTCCTCTAGTAACTATATCTTGGTAAGGTCTGCCATTTAATTTGTGGTTTAGCATTAATTTACATGGATCACCACCAACTATTGATAAAATATAGCTCTCAGCAAGAGCTGGAAAACTATGGGCATGGATAGTTCAAATTTTTTTCCATGGGCCCATTACAATGGAATTCTTGGTAATAATGCTGTGTTTTGGATAACAAAAACATGTTAATATACATCAGAAAATTGCATTTTACACAGTGGACTGCACTTTTTAATGAATCCTCTAGTGTTTATTTAGCACAGCCTATTTGACTACTATACCAGTGCCAAAAATACCAAAATCATATTGGAGAATTGAAGGGCAATATACTTGGAATTGAATAAAAATATGATTCATGAATGACACCTGTATTGAGCAAACCTGGCACACACAAAGGCAGAAGGGATGTCTGGTTTTTGACATGAACAAAATGTATTTCTTGATGTTATAAGAATCTTATGGGACTTTGTACATTTAATAAAACCACAGTACAACGGGGAATAGACTAATGGAGTAAAAATATGCCCATATGCATAGATGCCCTTAAACAGCATATTCAACTTCAACTCCAAAGATGCAACAAAAGAATATAAAAAATAAACCCTAAAAGTAGACAGGAGGAGATAGAATAGTGCCCTCGAAATATACAAAGCAGCACACTCAAAAAGGACATCTCTTGCCATCTTTTTCTTATCAACACATGAATCCCACGGGATGATAACTCTTGTGCACTTGTGGGTACGGCAGCCTTCCTTTCTTCTACCCTTTGTAAGCAAAGTGGTAATGACAGCCTGCACAGCTTCATACAAGTGATTTGCTATTGCTTATGGTGCGTTTGTGCTGAAAGAGCTTTGAAGTCAAGTCTGAGGAACATTAAATAAACAAGCAGAAAACACTTAAACACATTTCAGTTGCTTTACAAAGAAAAGCTTCCTGCTTTAAAGGAAGGAAAATTCTTGCTTAAAGGCAATCACAGGGAAGAGGAAGGGTGATAGCAGAACCAATGTATGGCTGCCAGGGAAGAGAATCAACGCTACTGGAATAATTTAATTGCTCATCAGTTAATTATACAGTATTATAATGTTAATGTGTCTTCACTGTGACAATATAATAGGTATAGATTGGTGCATATGAAAAAAAAATGTTTGGTACAGTAATTATAGGCAAGAGCAAAGCCTGTAGAGTAATTATAATGCTTCACTGGGTAATTAACATATTGTTTGGCTCAATATAGGAGAACAAAAAGGATGAAATGAAATATTGAAAGACATGGATCTGCCCCAGTGCTGATGTCAGGCTATTGTAAATCCTGCTGGGGTAGCCAGCCAATCAGTAAAGGCTCAGGCACCTTTCTACCCTGTTGCAACAGTGGTTCAAAGTACAAACAAAAACACAGGAAGGTATCTTATTGGCTGAGACTGTTGCCATGGATTCATTCCTCCGACAGAATATTGACACTGTCATTAATACTTTTCCATTAATTACTGAGATATGATGGAATGGTTTAAAATATCTTTTCAAGTGAGTTGCCTCTTATTGATGCCTGAGTGTAAGATAGTAAAATATACATGCCTGGGAGAGATTTTTATGTGTATTTTGTGAGCTGTGTTTCTAGGAGAAAATGCATTCTGCTGATTTACTAACATACATACTGTTGTAGCTAGTGATGGGCGAATTTCTCCTGTTTTGCTGAAACTGCGAAAAATTAGCGAAACGCGAATTTTGATATTTTTGACGCCGAAGACAATTCTGATGCTGGCGACAATGCCGACAATGGGCACCTAGAATTGTCGCCGCTGTTGGAATTGTTGCCAACATCAAAATTGTCTTCGGCATCAAAAATATTTTGATGCCAGCGAATTTTCGCCGGCAGCGAAACTAAGAAATTCGCTGCGAATTCGCGCCTGCCGAATAAATCCGCCCATCACTAGTTGTATCAGTGCAGTTTTGACAGCAACAAGCAACTAGCAAGTACAAAGTTAAAAAGATGAAATCAAAGACTTGATTAACTGCACCATAAAGTTTTGCCTGTAGCTATGTAGAAATGGAGCCAATTTCAAGAGTTTTCTCTACAATACTTGTATCTAAAATTAATGCTTTAACTACAGGCTGCATCAGCCCCATGCAGATCAATATCCCAAGAGAATGGCATAGAACCCAGAAACTTACACTGTTTGTTCCCTACTACTCTATCACTTCAGTGTAGGATCACAAGCTGTATGACTACTTTCTGATTTGGGTGTGCAAGCCTGAATACTAGCAATGTTCATCTTTACATAGGTTGAAAGCATATTTGTGGCCCTGGATATTTTATTCAGTCAGTTAGGGTGAGATGTGGTCGAGCAGTGAGCACTGATGTACTGCATTAGACATGGAATTTCTCCTGGTCTGTGCCTCTCAAATTTTGTTTTGAAGCTTATATAAAAATACATAGAGTTAGTTGCTAATTGTATACAATTCTATGGTTTCCTCTGTTCAAATCATAGACAAATTTTCCCTAAAAACCAATGGAACATAATTTATGTCTTCCATATTATATGATCCATACATATTTGGTTATGTAACTGCTTATATGTGTTATTCGTATTGGTTAATTCAGCAATGCTGCTGTTGAATTAATTGGATCAATAGGTCTTGTTTCATAATGGCCGCTCTCAGGGGTGCTTCGCCAATGAGGCGAGTTGAGGCTGTCGACTTAGGCGGCAGCGCCCCACTAGGTACCAGGGGCAGCAAAAATGCTGCTCCTGGTACTTTAAGAGCAAATTTCTGGGGGAAGGGGGGCAGCAGCAACTGCCCCTGGCCGCTCTGTGCTGCCATCCCTTGCACATGTAATGGAAACCTTTTTGTGTTTTGCCTCTTCCCCGGTACCTATAGAGTATTTTTGAAAAGTCATGACTACTATGTTTAAATACAGAACATTTACCAGAAAACCTAAAAAAATGGAGCTCATTAAATAAAACATCTTCCAGAAATGGCACATTTAGTCACCTGTAAGAGTTCTACAGTTTCTGCTTTGAGAGAAAAAAAAGAAGCAAAGGATAAATGAGACTGTGGCTTCAATTAATGGCAGTGGCCCATTTTATTTAAACAGTTTTGCTTTGTGGTTGTAAACAGTGGCCGTACTGTATGTTTGTTTATAGCCATCAGGAAATTTGAGGCTGTCTGTACACCTTAGCTTGGGGGTACTACAGCTAATGGTAAACTGTAACCAAGGAATCTTCCTTATCCAAGGGCTCCTCTTGACTTTCATTGTATTAGAGGGAGAATGAATGAAAGTCATTGTCCTGGTGTACAGTATCTTCTCAATGAAATCACAGCAGTAACACATGAGTAATGATTGGAACTGTTTTATCTTTCTAGCTTTGTTTTCAGCCATGGATGTAAACATGAGGTTGTTTCCAAACAGTTGGATACTATTACTCGCAGACAGCCTATTATATTAAATGTTTTCAGTTCTGTGAGTACAAATCCATAGCACTCGGAATCTTCTGACTCACAGCTTCATGCCAGACGGGGCTCAGGAAACAGTTTGTTTACATGTTCTGGAAAACACAAAAATCGAAGTTTATTTACAAATGACAGATGATGTCCTTTAAATATAGACGGTGATATCACAGAGGAAAGCACACACCTGTAATTATCACTTACTAGATCAGAGGCCTCTAAAGTACACCAGGAACTGCTCTGATCTTCCTGCAAAAAGAAGTACTGTTGTGTATCTGTTACGGCAAATCAATTCTACAGAACAGCTGACACTACTTATCCTATTGACACATATGATTATAGACCAGTCACTTCAAGAAAAATCTGAGTTAAGTCTTAGTTTGCAGAGAAGGGCTCTCTATGCTTTACAGGTCTATTGTAATTCTTCAGCTTGACCTTTCTCTACTTACTCCCTGGATAGATTGACCTTTTAGAGCTAAACGGTGCATGTATGTCAGAGATCCAGATGGAGAGTGGTGCTGACATCTCATGTCTAATTGCAGGGACCAGTATCTAGTAACATCAGAGTACTACATTACATTGGTCAATATATTTTAGTGGGTTTCAAACTGCCTGATGAATACATTCTGTGTCTGCTAGTTATGGCAGATGGAAACTACTGGGAGTCTATAGATTTTCTTTATAACGTTGGGTAAGTACACTTAAATGCCTAAACAACAGGCAATAACTTTGCCTGCTTTTATTTGGTAATGTAATATTACTTTCACTGAGTGTTTGCTGATTGGTTGCATTTTGCAATATGATATCACTATTACTGACAGTTTGATGAAGTTCACAACAGCTTAGAAGTTCCCAAGTTGGCAGCAGAGCTTGTCATTGTCAACGTAAATGCTCTTACACATGGGCATATTTGTTATGTACTGTATATTTTCCTCCAGATTCCTGTCATACAGTATGTGTGGTAACTTAGTTCAGCAAATGTCAGTTTTGCAGTGGGGAAAAATAAAATGTTTCATTTTCCTATTGTTCCTATTGTTCTGCTTAAGCAAAAGCTGGTTTACGGAGTCCGTTGAGTCACTGGACAACAATGGGGCGAGGCTTCCATTCCAGTAGGCCATACCAGGTGAATCTGAAAACTTATTTGTGCATCTAGGCTTAGGATATTTGTTTTCTATATTTTGTCTTGTTCTCTTTGGAAAAGCCTCAAATAAACTGATCAGAGACCAATTATACTAAATTAAAATGCAAGTGCCTCTGTGTTGGGGTGTCTGGAAGTATACGCAAAGGTCTATTCCCCAGTGAAATCACGGAACAACTACCTGAAATCCCTATGTTACGTTTGTGAATATATTATGGCAGGGTGTACATCACATGTTCTGGAAATATCCTGCAAATCCTTCTTGTTATTCTGATAAAGCAACGTACCCCAGGTATAAAGAATAAATACCTAGATGTTCTTACAGTAAACTTGGTAAAAATGTATAAGATTATAAAATGTATCTATTCTTCTAAAACTAAACTAAAATTAAAATGGCCTACCTACTGTTCATCTGTTAACCCTTTTCCTTTTCCTTTGCCTGCACCTTTCAGTATCTCTCATCTCCTCTACATACACTCAATACACTTCACATCTCCCTCCTCTTTCAACCACTATTCCCTTTACTTTTCACAATTACTAATTCCTTCCTGGTCTGCCTCCCTTCTATCTTATTGTTTCTCAGTTGAGTTCTTAAAAAACAATTAACCTCAAAAAGAGGGAGAGAAATGAAATCAAAGTTTTAATTAAAATGGGAACACAATTTTTTACCCAATCGTAGAATATGAAGAAAGGATTACAGGTGATGAATGTTGAGTATAGGATGAAATAGATAGGGTTTAAAACAAACCATAAGTTTCATCAGTCAAATCTGTATTGCAATAAGTACTTATATCAATAAATAACGTCATATGTACTGTAAATATTTTTGGAGCCTACAATAGTCTGTCTCTAGCTCTACCAGAGATGACCATTTAAATCCTCCTATGTTGGGACTTTATTGACAATTGGCAGAGGAAAGGGCAAGATAAGGCTTCATCTACTTTTCTCATCCTTCTCTCTTTGCTCAGTTTCTGTCTTGCTTTTTTCTTCCTTTCTGACTTTGATCTGGTATCCTTGTAAATTCTCCTACTCATGCTTTGTAAAGAAGTAGGGCTCTTCTTCTGAGTTCAGAGAGTCTAATAAGTGATTGTTAGAAAACTGTCCTGCTCTGATCCCAGCAGATGCTTAGAGCAGGCGTAGCTTTCAGATCAGCTAACATACTCAGGAGAAATAGAAGGGTTTATTATGCTGTACCAGAGCTTCAAATCACAGATCTTTTATTTTTGAGAGCTTTAGTTGCTAGCATCTTGTTTTCTCAAAGGAAAACAATAGATATGATACAACTTCCCCACATGAGCAAAAAAAGAGGCCCCTTTAACACTTTGTGGGTAAGTTATATATTCCTGGGTGACATCTGTCTCAGGTTGCCCCACTTAAAGCAAGCTATAATTCCAGAGTAGTGATGGGCGAATTTGCGCCGTTTCGCTTCGCCGAAAAATTTGCGAATTTCGCGCCAAATTCGCGGAACGGCGAAAAATTCGCGAAACGGCGAACAATTCGTGAAACGGCGCCGGCGTCTCGTTTTCGACGCCGGCGCCCGTTTTTCCGACGCCGGCGCCCGTTTTTGGCGCCGGCGCCCCTTTTTGCGGAAATTTTTTTTTTGACGCCGGCGAATTTTTACCGCGAATTTTCGCGGGCGTTTCGCGAATTTATTCGCTCGCCGCGAATCGCGCAAATTCGCCGCGAATTCGCGCCTGGCGAATAAATTCGCCCATCACTATTCCAGAGTTCTAATATAGTAGTTACAAGCAGGACATAAATACAACCATTTCTTAATGTGCTCTCCTGCAGTCAGTTCTAAAAGTGCAAAAGGTTGCATTTCTTCCTGAGCTCCCCTGTGGCTGAACGCTTCAAAACTGACCGAAGGAGAGCACATTAAGAAATGCTGATATGTTCAAGCTCTTATGCTGAGGTGCAGTAGTTCCAGTGAAGTTATTACAACTGATTCATAGGGTTGGTTGCTGCCTCTGAGTCTGACACATAAACTTATTAGTAAGCAGGAACCAATCCATGACCTGCCCCAGAAAAGTCTATGTTATATTGTATTCATAAATGCAACCTTGAATATTTTATACCATTAACTGTTCAAGACATTATGGGGTCAGTTACTACAGCCCTACATTTGTGTCCAGGATCTGGCTATGCTGGAAATCTATTACTAGGTAGTGATGGGCGAATTTATTCACCAGGCGCAAATTCGCGGTGAATTCCCGCGATTCACTACCGGCGAATAAATTTGCGAAATCGCAGCGAAAATTCGCCAGTGTCATCCTCTATACTCAACATTCATCAACTGTAATCCTTTCTTCATATTCTATGATTGGGTTAAAAGTTGTGTTCCCAATTTAATTAAAACTTTGATTTTTAAGGTTAATTGTTTTTTAAGAAATAAGCCAAGAAACAATAAGATAGAAGGGAGGCAGACCAGGAAGGAATTAGTAATTGTGAAAAGTAAAGGGAATAGTGGTTGAAAGAGGAGGGAGATGTGAAGTGTATTGAGTGTATGTAGAGGAGATGAGAGATTTTTCTTGGATGCCAGTGCAATTTCCCCGGTGAATGTGCGCCGGCATCCAAAAATGTGAATTCGCCCATCACTATTGCTAGGTTTAAAGGGTAAGGTAGCTATATTAGAATGATGTTCAGATACAGGTAGGGGGTGGGCAGGAGAACCCCTACATGCATTTTACCTCTAATAAATACAGCCCTGCAAAATCTATTTATATTTTGCCAAAGCATTTGATACCTTGCCCCACAAACGACTGCTTTCTAAACTAAGGTCATTTACACATGGATAGGAAACTGGCTACAGGATTGGGTACACAGGGTGCTTGTTAATTGTACATTATCTACTTGGAGTAAGGCTCTTAGAGGGGTCCCTCATGCCGCAGTAATGGGTCCATTTTTATTTAACTTGTTCATTAATTATTTAGGGGAGGGTATTGTAAGTAATGTGTCAGTGTTTGCAGATGACACAAAACTATGCAGCCCGATTAATTCCATCTAGGATGTGACATCCTTGCAACACGATCTTGACAAACTGGCAATCTGGGCAGCTAAGTGGCAAATGAGATTCAATGTTGATAAATGTAAAATCATGCACCTGGATTGCTGGAAAAAGTCTAAGCCACTCATACCCTTATACATGCCCTTAGCCTTGCCCTTAGCAAGATGGTTGCAAAATGTTATGTATGCAGTTCTTGGGGTGAAATCATTTGGCTGTTGTTTACTAGTTTTTATTTCTTTATTGGCTGGACAAGGTCTTAACAGAACAAATTTGTCTTTCTCTATAAATACAAACAATCCTTTATTGATGCAGCACTAATTGTAAGAGTACATAAATGTACAAGATTTTCTGAGAAATGTGTTTTGTTTTTTTCTCTCAATGTACACATCACAAGAGTTCAGTTGCTCAGTTTGTATTTAGGCCTCTTTCAGCCAGAGAAACAAGCTACAGTATGTTCCCTCTGGCTTTATGTAATTTATATCAATTTAGAGATCCCTGACATTAAAGGTCAGAGCCCTTGTAATCTCAGTGCCACTTATATTTCCCTTACTCTGTGCAATTTCATGCATGGTTTGTGGATCCATTGGCTTCTGGGGTGTAAAGAGAGTAAACAGCATGCTGTGCCAGTAAGGTCAATGCCTTTATTGGATCTTTGAATAAGACTAGAAGTCAGGAAGAGTATTCTTTAGCTGTTTTCACCATTTGACTGGATTAGGCCAGTACTCAGTTGGGAAAATGGCTTAAGGACCATGTCACAAATTTTAGACTTACAATCTTGCAAAAACAAGCATGCCTGAGAAAACACTTTATGTCATATTATATTGTGTGTGTGTGTGCCTATAAGTGTGTGTGTATACATATGTATTTACCTACTGTATGTTTAATATAATATAAAGAAGCTGAGGAGTTAGGCAATTTATTGTAGCCACCCAAATGATTGAGATAGTGTCATAAAGCACTGCATTCAATTTACAGCTATGGTAAATCCCCAATAAAGTTTACAAGGAGTTTTATTTCAGTATTAACTTGCATATATGATAAAAATAACAACCTGTTTCTATGAATGACCATGTTAACATACACTTAACTTGACATTCAGGCATTTTAAACAATAAGGGCTATATAATGTTTACCTGTGGCAAATCAAAATTGCCATGCTAAATGTGGATAACAGTGATATTATATGTGATACTTATATAGGTGATATTATATATGTGATAGAGGGTATCTCTAGTGCAAGTTTTAAAAATGATGTAGGCTTCTCTTTCAAGGAGCAATTTTTATGTATCGGTTGCACCGGTTCCACCTTCCAATCCATATGCACTCAAAAGAAAGAGATCTGTCAGTCAAATTAAAAACAGATAAAATATGTGTATAACTTTGAAACACTTCATGCTTCTTCACATCTTTTATCTTTTCAATTTTTTGAAAGTAGCGGTGAAGGTTTTTAAGTATTATTACATGTCGTGCATTATTATGCTAACCAGACATTCTCCAAAGTTATGCCTTCCAAGCTCATTACTGTGACACGTGTGCCCATGTCAAACTTACCTCTTTTGGCAGAGCGCTATTATTGATCCTACTTACAATGAAAATATCCATAAACATCTATAAATAAATGATATTGTTTTGACATTTAGACACCAGCCTTTCAAATAATTTAGGTTTTTGACAAAAGATATATTCTGCTAATTACAATAACCAGCTAACCAGCTTTGCTGGAACAATAAGATTTAGGCAAGGAAGAGCCTGAGAGGCAGAACAACTGCTCAAGTGAATTTATTTATGTTTCACACTACATGTTTCGAGCCTCCTGGCCCTTTGTCAAGTGTGACTTGACAAAGGGCCAGGAGGCTCGAAACATGTAGTGTGAAACATAAATAAATTCACTTGAGCAGTTGTTCTGCCTCTCAGGCTCTTCCTTGCCTAAATCTTATTGTTCCAGTTTGAAGTGTACCCAGGTGGAGGTACTTAACAAGGATTGAAGCCGACGAATTGTATGCAGAAGGGTTACAGGTAACAGTCACCAGACTGATTTGATTCTAACCAGCTTTGCGTTAGCTTATGCCTTGGGCAACAATCAGTAAGTTGGTATTCAAGCAAACTGTGATGCCCATTCATGGTTCTTCATAATCATTCTAGTATAGCTTCTCTATGCTAAGTTCAAATTGACCTTAGAAGATGTAGACATGGTCAGTGTTATACACTTACTTAAATATAAGCCACAGTAGAACCCAAATCATTTGTTTTTAAATCTGCACTTTGCGTTGTCAAAATTGTCGCACCTCAAAATTATTTTGAAACCCATGGACTCCAATGCATTTCGCAAATGGTTTGCCGTTTCGCTAATCTTTTCACCATTTCGCAAATTTTTCAGCAAAGCGAATCAGGACAGATTCGCCCATCACTAGTTGGGACTGCTTAGGGGCTCAGATACACAGAAGCGTGTGTGTGTTTAAATCTGCACTTTGCGTTGTCAAAATTGTCGCGCCTCAAAATTATTTTGAAACCCATGGACTCCAATGCATTTCGCAAATGGTTTGCCATTTCGCTAATCTTTTCACCATTTCGCTAATTTTTCGGCAAGATTGGTGGACACATTGCTCGTGTCACTTGTACATCCTCCTGTCTCTGCAGTGTCCTTCGTATAATGTCACTATTCTCGCTCTTTCCCACACACTCAGTTTCAGCTATTGCCATGTATTGTATGAAGCTCCCTGAATTTGTGCCAGAATTTACTGATTGTGTGCTTCCTCTGAGTACTATTTCTTTTATCAGGCTCATTTTCTATTACTGTATCATATTCAGAAAAAAACATGTTGTGATATTACTTCTGTGATATTAAATCTAATTTTATCTTTTATCTGTGTTTCAGTACATATTGACTGTTTTGGTGTTTGGACTTACTTGCTTAGGAATACTCCCTGCACACAATATGTTGCTCATCCATTCTGTAAAGTCAGACTGAATTCCCAAAATACTACAAATGGGAAATCTCTGTATACACAGTTTAGCAGCTTATAATGCCATCTTTTGCCTTAAACATTTAATATTTCACTTGTAGTATTGCTGCATCCATTCTTATGGGGGACCCTTGTGTCTTCTGCTTTTGAAACTTGACCGTCCATTACGCAGCACAAGCTTCTTGCTTTCTGGGCTTTAGGAACTGCAACATACATTTTTACAATTGTTTTATGTTTTTATTTCAAAATGTTTTAATGGCATATTGCATAATAAATGAGCTAGACTTCCTAAAGGAATCTGTCAATATCAAAATAAATAGAATCATGCAGAAATACATGCCAGTGTGAACTGGTCTTGTAACAGCAAAACCTGTGAGGATTTGGTCCAAGTTTTTTTCAGAAAATATTGAGATAAATTTGAACTTTGATAAATAAACCCTTTAAAGTAGACCTCCTGCTCTATTGCTTCCAAGCTGATTGAGTCAAGTCAATTCAGAATCCAGAAAAGACACTTTCAATAGGACCAAGCACTATGAGTGAGCAATTCACTGTGTATATACTGTGTATATACTTCCTCCAAACATGGCCAAATTGAATCAGATATATATATAATGCTCAGCCTAGATAAGTGAAAAAACAATTCTGCATTCCTATCAATTCTCCCCCCAAACCAATTACGTAAACTAGGATAGGAATGGTGCAGATTTCACAGCAACCTCTCCCTGTAAATACATCTTCAGACATGCTTGTTCCACAAGGGTTAGCAGGGTCAGACTGGCCCACTGGGGTGCCTGGAGTAATTCTGGTTGGACCTTTCACCCTGTGTCCCACCACAGGGGACAGGGTGGACATTAACAATGTAGTGTGTGTGGTAGGGAGTGGGAATTATCTGTCCAGGGTGGATACCTGGTTGGGAATTTACTGGCCTAGCTAGTGAACAATCAGCAAAAGGCTATGCTGGTGTTACACATTTTCAGTCCTCCTGACTTGATAAGTCTGTCCCTAAACTGACTAATTCCCACCCTTGCTGCATTGCTGCCTTGCCCCCTTTACTTCCTTTGGCTAGGAAGAGTGGCAGTCCTAGTTAGTTGGTCGATGTTCCAAACAAACAGAACAATTGAAAAACCAAACACTTGTATTGCCACTTGTATTGTATTGCCACTTGTGCAATATCCACCCACTTGGCACATGCAATAGCTTATGTTCACTTAAACTGCAATGTATTGCCATCCATATTGCAGTCTACAAAAAGAATAGTAGAGCAAAAGGCCACATGAGCAAGTTAAGTCCTGACAGTTTAAAATAACATGTAACAAAAGACCATAAAGCAGTAACAATGTAGCGGTAACATAAATAGGGATGTGCCAAAACTATACATTTTGGAATACTGAAAAAAAAATTCACATTCAGTCACATGATTTTAGGGGTTCAGACTTGGCTAAGCTGAAAGCTGGTTTGCTTTCCTATATAAAATACAAATAGCATTGGGTGTAGTAAACAAAGCCGGAATAATTTTATTAAAAGCACAATATTTTTAAATAGTTTGAAATAATCACTGCAGAAACATTCATTCTCATTAACCGAACGGAGTATTATAGGTGACATTGCACAAACAGTGAGGTTGTGGAATGCACTGCCGGGTGATGTTGTGATGGCTGATTCAGTTAATGCCTTTAAGAATGGCTTGGATGATTTTTTGGACAGACATAATATTAAAGGCTATTGTGATACTAAACTCTATAGTTAATATAGGTATGGGTATATAGAATTTTAATTAAAAGTAGGGAGGGGTGTGTGTATGGATGCTGGGTTTTCATTTGGAGGGGTTGAACTTGATGGACTTTGTCTTTTTTCAACCCAATTTAACTATGTAACTATGTAACTATGTAACTATGTAACAAACACTGTGCTTAGTGGTGCTACTAAAAGAGGGGGAAGCTTTTATAGCAATAAGGTTCACATGATTATAGAAAGGAACAGTGTCTGCTGCATCAAACTGGAGCTACTCCTACAGCCCCAAATATGCTTAGTCTCTGTTTGTAATCACGTTCCTCTAAACACAGGCAGCTGTCACACACTGGAAGGAATACATGCCCACTTTGGAATGCAAAACACATAAGCAGTCTCTCTCTCTGAACTGCCACCGCGGCCAGCACAAGTTTTAACATTATCTGCTCTACCAGAGTGGGCATAGCAAAACTGCCTGAGGCTTTCAAATGGTTGAAAGTAGCCTTCAGCCTTTTTCCATTACCAAATTAAGATTAATATACACATAACACATATATACAGTTTATTTAATAAGCAAGCAATGTTCCCTCTTGGATCAGTAAAGTTCAATTTAAAGGGACACGTACTGATCCAGTATATATACATATAGTTCTTGGGGAACTACTATCTACAATGCATTTGACAGCACCCAGGCATGAAGAGAACGCTTGATTGGAATGCACCACAGCTGGAACTAAATATATATATATATATATATATATATATATATATATATATATATATATATATATATATATATATATATATATATATATATATATATATATATATATATACATAATCAAATAAAGAAAAAGTCCGCACTCATGGGTCATGTGTAGAAAAGCAAAAAATTACTTAGTGTTTATTCGACGTTTCGGCTCCTATACGCGAGCCATACTCAGGAAGAATTTTTTGCTTTTCTACACAAGACCCATGAGTGCGGACTTTTTCTGTATTTGATTGTAAAAATTTCTTGTTCTAGCACCAGGGCAGTGACCAGTGTTCTGTGTGCACCAGGCCCATTTTCATTGTGTGTATATATATATATATATATATATATGTGTGTGTGCAAAGAGGCATATTACTATAGTATAGCAAGATTACACTGAATACAGGAATGCCTAACTTGCAGCCTCCTGCTGTTAGGGCACATTGAAAGTTAAAGTGCAGCAATAACTGGACTCCAGCAGCTTGCATGTACCTCATCTACATAAACCTTGTTATTTTTTCCATAGACTCACTAGCATTATCAACAGCCCTAAAAAAGCAAGTAATGTCACACCTGTCGTCGTCAGAGCAGAGGGTAATTATACAGTATTAAGCTATAAGGGTCATTACATCAAGAGGCTTATTACTCAATAACCTCAATAAGCAAGCCTTATGTGCATATAATGTCTGTTCATTGAGTTCTAATGTAGCTGTAAAGATGTTCAGGCAGCAAAACGGAATATTGCACTGTTCTGAGCTGGTATTTTGCATGCCTCTCCACTCATTGGAAAGGAGAGAGGTCATCTACTGGGGGCAGTGAGGGAAGAGGGGGATATCTCAAAATTGTCCTTTTAATGGTTATTTCTAAACATTGTGGAAATAGCAGAAACTAACTTTACATAAACTAACCTGCTTAGTTGCATTTGAATTGACCCCAAATACACAAGGGGGGTTGTGGGAGCACCCGCATTGCTAAGTAAAAATATATATAAGTATAAGGGAAGTGCTACTGGCATATCCAAATGGGTCAGTGCACATTCCCTGGGCCCCTGTCTAAGTAATTCAGTAATTCAGTAGATATGCAAATGCATGTGTTAACAAAGACAGGGGTTTTTAGTTGCAAAGTTATGATCATAAAGTTGAAAAGCCACCATACCACGTCAAGGTAAACCCCATATGGCGGTCCCTAACTTGTTTACCTACCAGTCATAGTATTGAGCATCCTGTGTCGGTCTGCATAATAGCAATAGTAAAGTAAAAAGTAAAAGTCTGCTGAACCTTGGTTTCTGGGGGGCTAAAACCTCCCCCGCTGCTGAATTGCAGCTTTTAAGAGAGAGTGATTGCCCAAACCAACGCCCATTTTTGACAAAAATGTATAAATATGGTGCAGTTAAAAGCATAGGGCCACTATTAATTAATAGGGGTGGGTATGGGGGGTGCTACAAGCCACAAGAAGCTTAGCCAAAGCTACAGGCTGTAAAAGCAAATACACAAGGGGGGTTGTGGGAGCAGGCCCAGGGAATGTGCACTGACCCATTTGGATATGCCAGTAGCACTTCCCTTATACTTATATATATTTTTACTTAGCAATGCGGGTGCTCCCACAAACCCCCTTGTGTATTTGAATTGACCCCCCCAAAATGTCACGTCTTGGCATATATCATGTGCACTGTGACTGTCTTGTCAACATGGCGCTCAGCTTGATGCAGCCATTCATCCACTGCAGTGAGACATTATCAGCTCCCTCCATCCCTTGGCAATGCTGCTGCGGAGAGAGCAATCTTTTACTGTGAGAGACATGGACAGATATACCCACAGAGTCGGCTACAGGCCACACACTCCATCATATGCCGCCCTCCACATGGCAAATACGTTGATTAGATAGACAGATTTGTCTTGTCAGGTGTTTTATTATTTTGTTCAGCCAACTAGAAGCACACATTTCCCATTTATGGTCACCCCCACCCTAAGATTTTTCCTTTACTTTTTATGTCTACTCTCCGCACTTTTTTGCAGTCTATCCATCCTGTCTCCTTTGCTGCTACTCACATTTTCACAGGCATAATGCAGATGGAGCTTAAAATTGAAGGGTTGCTATTTTTTCCACTGCTGTCATACTACTGTTTTGGGCTCTAGAGGAGTGTTGCAGCCTCCAGACGCTGGTACCATGTGCCTGTTAGGGTTCTGAAACAAACATAGAAGCATCACCATATGGAATATGTGATGTAACAGCTTATCACCTGTAAACACAGGTCCAGTGTCAAGCCCAATACCTTCAGCTACAGGGAGCAAAACACAGTAAAAAGCAAACTTGGATAGGAACAGGAAGGACAGGAATAAACCCACAGACAATGTAAAATAGTGACACTTTATTAAGGAAATGTCTAAAATAGTCTTACGCATTTTTTGCCTTCAGGATTCATTATTAAAAGAGGCCTATGGTTACTTTATTCTACAAAACGTCTCATTACAAAGCAAATCTGTAATTTACAAAATTGCATATTTAATATGTTTGGGATCCTTTTGTTGCCCTTGTCATAAGTTGACTAAAATCCTGAGCCTCTGCCTTTCTCTGTTACATTCCTGTCCTTTCCTCTCCTGCAATCTGTAGAACAGAATAGTAATCCATTATCACTTCAATGCCACTCACACCTCCTTTAACTCTCCCCTATCACTGCTGTCCCTCTGTCTGTTTGCTAATAAACAATGATGATGTGGCTTTGCATCGCTCCGTGTTCTCACATCTCACAAATGCTGCTGATTAGTTGGATGTCATGCTTTCAAATCCCATCTGAGTTGGAGATTTTTAAGGCAGTATCACCTGCTGCTTCCAAGAGCTGCTGCTCATAGAGACAGTCAGAACACAATGTTCCAAAATATCCATCTACATCTGCGTTTCAGCATCATTTGCCTTTCAGCTAGTGTGACATAGGAGAGGATTGAAGTGGTACCCACATTTAGCTCTGGTGAATACAAGAGAGCATTGCAGGTCACGGCTAAAATCCTTTTTGTCTAGAAGGGTATATATGGCTGATATAGAACAATAAACTCTTGCTTTAATTAAATACTGAATACTGTTGTTTTTTGCCGTGGCTAGTTCGCACCTGGCAAATTTATTCACCCATCACTAGTCAAAAGCAATTCATTGATCAAGATTGTTTTGCATTCAATCAAGCTGAGAAGTTGAGAAGTTCAGCTCTTAACTTATTTATATATGTATATAGTATATAGGATGTAACTTGGAAGAGCAGTGTATTTTGACATTAGAAAACTCTGCTAAATAATTCCCCTGATGTTAATTAAACAACAAACAATGCTTTATCAGCATTTATAGTAATGAGGATGTAAAAGTCTCACAAAGGTCTGCCTTCTCTGTGCATCGTTTACTGCCCACAAAAATGCAGAGGCAAAAGTAGACATCAGCCACCAATAGGAATGTGCACTGCTTGGGTCTAGACTGTGGTTTGAAACATTTGGAGATGAACAGAATCATTGAAGCCTTTTATAATGATATCAAGACAAGAGCACATTCAAGGACTAGTGAATTGAATGGCTAATCCTGGCAGTAGCAATTGAAAAGCTGAATAGAATGTTCTGTATCATGAACACAATTCATTTATACTCTTCTTTTAATTACAGTCTCAACTTTGGCTTATAAGTGTTACCAATTAAATTTATATATAATACAATAATAGACCCTTGCAGGTGTGCATGAGCAAGAACTGTCACATGACATACAAATGATTTCTTTCTTTAAAATTAAAGGGAGGGCATTCACACATACAAGTTAAGTCTTACTAAGTGCTCTTATCATCATCATCATTTATTTATATAACGCCAACAGGTTATGGGGAACAAATGGTGAATAACAAAGAAGGATTTAGAGAGTACAATAGGATTAAAGGGTACATTGAATACGTTTCCCTAAACAGGTGGGCGTTTAAGGAGAGTTTGAAAGTTTGGGAAGAATGAGAAAGTCTGACAGCTCGAGGCAGAGAGTTTCAGAGAAAAGCAGAAGCCTGAGAGAAGTCTTGTACACCAGAATGAGTTGAAGCGATGAGAGGAGAGATGAGGCAAAGGTCAGAAGCAGAGCTAAGGTTGCGTGAAGGAGTGTATTTGGAGATCAGAGATGAATTATAGGGAGGGGCTTAATTTTTGAGGGCCTTGAATTTAAGTGTGAGAGTTGGAATTTGATTCTAGAGGAGATTGGGAGCTAGTGAAGGGGTATGCATATGGGAGCAGCTGATGTTCACCTGTGAGATACCAGTAGATGAGAGTCTAGCAGCCGCATTTAGAACAGATTGGAGTTGTGAAAGGTGACTTGTTGGAATACCTGCGAGAAGTAGGTTGCAGTAATCAAGGCAGAAGATAATAAGAGACTGGATAAGTGTTTTGGTTTAGTCTGAACTTGAGATACGGTCATATTCGGGCAATGTTGTGCAGCTGCAAGATTTTGCAAGTGTTTGGATGTGTGGTGAAAAAGACAGATGCAAAATGCTAAGATAACTCCTAGGCAGCGGGCCTGTGTGGTCGAATGAAAGGTGGTGTTATACACTGAGAGTGATATCTAAAGGACAGCGGAAGATCTTGGAGGAAATATAATGAGTTCTGTTTTAGAAAGATTCCGTTTCGGTTGGCGCTGAGACATCCAGGAGGAGACAGCAGAAAGGCAGTCTCTAACTTGGGAAAGAACAGAAGGAGAGAGGTCAGGAGTAGACAAGTAGATTTTGGTGTCATCAGCATAAAGGTGATACTGAAGTCCAAATGACTGAATACGTATTCCTAGTGAAGTAGTATAGAGCGAGAAGAGCAAAGTGCCTAGAACAGAACCTTGAGTAACTCAACAGACAGAGGGAAAATAGTACTAGTAGAGTTAGAGAATAGTGATGGGCGAATTTGCGCAGTTTCGCTTTCGCAAAGGCTATGTCATCAGTAGAAATGGTCTCAAGACTAATTGCAACTTCTACATCAAGGGGGTTATTTATTGAAGTTCGATTTTTTTTTTTCTAGCTTGACTTTTAAAGGGGAAAAACACGTTTTTTTCATAGAAAAAATTTATTAAACTTCAATGGTGTTCAAAGTCTGAATAAAAAATTACTCCGACTTGCTGAGTTCATGTAGAAGTCAATGGCAGATGTCCCATTGATATTTTGAAGATATTCTGATCTGTTCTGATCTGTTCTTTTTTTCAAAGATTACATGTTTCGGGCACCAAGTCCGAAAAAGTCACAGTTTTTGGCGACAAATCAAAACAATTTGTACAAATCTAATATTTTCACAATTTTATCGAGTCTTTTCCCCGTACAAAAAATATTCAGGCTAAAAGCAACACAGGACAGACTGAGGGATTACATGAAATGCCCATTTGGCATATTTTGCCTGTCAGCATCTAATTAGGGCACTCCTGTACTTAAAACAACCAGAGGTAGTTTTGTAGTTTGTTTGCAGATTATAAATAGAGCAAACAATAATGGAACATTCTGAGAACCACAATCAGCGTATAGTGCAGCTCTGCACACAAGCAGTCCATGTATAAACAATGTTATAATCACTACAAGGACAGACAGTGTTGCTGAGCTATGTGTTACTCTCTGTATACTCTTGTTGACACATAGATTGAATGGAAATCTTGGAAAATCTTTCTCTCTCTTCTACAATATTGCCCAGAGAAAAGCATGCTGCTCTTTCAGTGTGAAAAAAGTGAGAAATTATCCATGACCACAAGGAAGAAAGAGTGGAATATCCAGATTTGGGATAAATATGTTACACTATAAATATGTTGACACTTGAGAGATATGTTTTAAATATATACTGATCATAGTACAGAGATGAAGGAGGGAAACAGCAATTTATTGATTATTCTATAGCTTTGTGCTTGCTCTAACAATGTTACTGCTATTCATTCAAGTAGTGATGGGAGTAGCAAAAGTAGCCATTGAAAGCAATGATCTGATGGGTATAATGGGTAGTTAAAACTGTAGGAAGCACTGTTGGATACTCTTAATTATTTGCTGGACATAAAGCAACTCACAAAGGGAAGGTGTAGACTGTTCTGTGAATGAGGGAGAAGGGAGAGGAAAGGACAACAGGCAGATGGTTGAGAAAATTAAACTTTTCATAGCAGAAATAGAGAAAACTGACATGGGAACTCGCTGATTACTTTGTCCATGCATATGTGTGAATACAAGAACAGAACCAAATAGACAGAATTACATTAGATGTGTGGAATATATTTATTGTAATTATGTAGTCAATAGCTGCATACTAGCTATAATTCTATAATGATGGAAGATGTGGTGCTCATAGCAAAGAAAGAGAAAAGAGAACATATGCATATAAGATGAATCATTACATGTAGTGATATCCACCAGTATTATAGTTTATACAATTTAGTCTGCATAATTATCCCTTTTGGGTGTTTGTTTTTGTAGTCCAGGTTTGCCTACATATATAGATCCAACAATGGATTGGTGCTCTCTCTTCTTAGATTTCTGTTGGAAAATAATTTTTCTTAGCCTTGATAACCAGTTCCACCTTCAAGTTAAGGTCACTGCTATGGAGGTGACCTGTGCCTATACCGATGCCTGTGTAACAAGGCCTTAGTGCTTATTTGGTTAAGCTTTTTCTTTTTTGTTATTAAAAAAAACAAAAACACTAAAAGCAGTGATAGAAATGGTCAGCGTAGTTTGTGAAATTTGAAGATGCTTAGTGATTTTGTTGCTATGACTGTGGCACCTAATAATACGCAGGCTTTGGAAGATTATTTCATTATGCAGCCCTGCCACAGCTATGGATTTTGGGTCATCAAAATAGATATTGTTTCAGTGTCCCAAAAGCAATATATTCTAATACAGTTAATTACAATCTCGCATTTTTCATAAAATAAAATTGCTTTGTTTCATGGTTTATGATGCAGACTGTAGAATAGAACAAAAACTTGCTTATGGCTTAAGTGAACAAATATATTGGACATGCTAGTTGTCTTTATTTAAGGTGGCCTCGATTTATTAACATGGTAGCATCAAGATGCAGGACAATATCCCTTACAATGTCCCTTAGAACAAAGAACTACTAAGGGCTGGACAAGTAAGCACTTTAGAGCAGCATTACTCCAGCATTACTCCAATATAATTTATAGTTTTGGTCAGGTTTGCTCATTAGTGAATCTGTAGATAACATTTTACACTGACATTATTTGACATTGTATTATTGGTTGCTACGTTGATGGGGGAGATTCTGAAATTCAATGCTGTCAAACTAATTATATATTTCTTTCTTTTCCTAACACAGTCAATTCGAGAAGTCACTGGCTATGTCCTTGTGGCCCTAAATCAATTTGACTCCCTTCCACTTGAGAATCTCCGCATAATCCGTGGAATTCAACTGTACGAGGACCGCTATGCCCTGGCAATCTTCCTGAACTACCGCAAAGATGGGAATTATGGACTGAGAGAACTTGGTCTAAGGAACTTGACAGGTGAGTGTGAGCAACTGAAAAGAGAGGGCAAGACAACAATATAACTCTACTGAAATGGTGAAAATGTGATTATTGAAACTAAAGCCCTAGAGAAATGCCATTCTTTTGACATGTGAATCTAATATTTTGGACCTTTAAGCTGGCCATAGATGCAAAGATCATCGTTTGGACCCTAGCAACCAGATAGGTTAGAAAGTTGCTGAACAAAAATCGAATCATCGTACAATCGGACTTTCCCATCTCCCGACCCGCCACTAACCATTCAGATCAAAGTCTTACCAGTCAGATTAGTAAAAGAACAGATCAGCAATGTTCTGCCCCTGACAGCAATCGTACGATATCTATGTCCAACCAAAGGTAGTGACAGTCTCCCACTGAAAATCGTACGATCGGCAATACACGCAGAGATATTATCGGCAGCGGACAGAAATTTTCAAACCTGTCCGATTGACCAAACGACCGATCTCCGCCGGACTTAAAATGTTGGGACTCTCCACACACGGTTCGAAAATCGTACGAATCCTCGATTCGTACGATCCGATCTTTGCGTCTATGGCCAGCTTAAGTCTTACCCTCTCATCTGTGTGTTTTGGCCGCCATAGCCATTACCTTCCCAGCTCTGCATGGGCACAGAAAGACACATGGAAATGGACATGGGTGGTGAGTGACATGCAATACACACAGCATCAAAGAAGACCTACAGGCAATGTATGTAATTTGGGAAGTCAAACAGGACTAGGGAGGTGCAAACATATATTATAACAGCACCTGATGCACTGATAATTCATCTTGTTTTTCACCACTTTAACAGTGAGCAGGGGAATGCTAGTAATAAAGGCATTCAGGACTTTTGTTATGAAATACTTTTGTGTTTAATTGCTGAGGGTAGAGAGTGTAAACCCTCTGGAATTAGCTACACCCATCTGTGCTTACTCAATAAATATCATTTTCTAGGCAAATATTTGAAGAGAATGGTGAGATGATATATACAGCTGTTATTTGTCAAGAGGGGGGATGAAATGTCAAAAAATTGTGATGTGAGCATCAAGTTAACTGGGATTCATTATTGAGAAAGCAGTCAGGATGACTTCAAGGCTTCAGCATTCACTGGGAGATTACCTGATCCGGTTTAACACTCTACAATCCTCTGGAAGGCAGTTGGGTTTAGTATAAAGCTGTCATAATTATTGGAAAATAGTACACTTATTGAAAGACTTTACAATTCTTAGTAGGAGTCTTTAAAATTCACTGGAAGGTACTCACAATTGTTTCCCAGGCATAAGGGATCTGGTGGTCAGTCTGAAGCTGTTGCATTCAGTAGGAGACAATTCAGGCACAATCCTGTACCAGCATTAGGTTCTTTTTTGGCTCCATTTATCTGTCAGCTGTGAGACTTACTTTGAGGCCTAACATTTGCTGGAAGCCAGTCAGTTTGAGGCTGTAACATTTATTACAAAGCAGCTGGCATTTGTTTGTGTCTGTATTACTAATTAGGAGGCAGCTTTGTTATTGTAGGCACTAACGTCCACTTGGAAGCAGATAGGGTCTGTTTAAAGCTTTCATATGTGGAAGGAGACAGACAGGATCATTTCAAGGTTGTTCAATTTAACAGGAAGAAGGCAAGTGTTAATTTTTCCTATGATATTAATAAAACGGTAGCCTGGAGTAGCTGTAACATTCACTAGGAGGTATCACTTTTACTGACAGGATTTCAAAAACTGCTTAAGGTTCAAAAACTTGGAGGTAGTCAGGTGAGGCTAAACCATTCACCAGGAAGCAGCTGAGAGCATTTTTAAGCTGTAGCATTCACTGGAATGCAGTCAAGATCATCCTGGATCTTTTGAAGCTGTGCAACTCACCAGGAGGCAGGGAGGACCAGTCACATCCATAATGCCCCTACCTGCCAAATGGATTCCATAGTTTTTTGTATAGGATAGCATTATTATTATCTTTATTCATATAGCGCAAACATGTACTGCAGCATTTTGCAGAAATTGTTCATCATTAAAATTAGCCAGTATCCAAATGCACCTAGACATAAAAGGACCCTTTCTGATTCAGTCCTGTATGGTTTTTGCAGCTGTCTGAAGGAAACCCAGGAACATACAAATACTTGTATTCAGTGCCCATGTTGCAGTTAACATCGAATGCATCAGTTTATTTCATGTTTTAATCGGGTCAAACGTGGTGTTTTAAATAACTGAAAATAGGCTGTAAATAATTCTTATCTCAAGTTTCCTTGCACATGGTACATCAGGTGAGATGTTATTAGCACAACAGATAAGGCATCACAACAATTGTGCTGGGATTGGGCAGGGTAGGCTGGAGGGGTTTATATGTGAACAAGTGAGGCCTGCCTCCCCCCCTCCCTTACAGAGGGAATTGGTTGACCTAAAACCACATGACTTGTGGGTTTCAAGCCAATGAACTTATCTAGAATCTGCAGCCAAGAGAACTAAGAGCATAAAGGTCAGGAGCAATTCTTCAAGTAAACTTGAAGCATAAAAGTAACTCCTATGTCAGTTAAAAATGTGTGTGTGTTTCTGTTCCTTTAATGGCTAGTCAAGGGCAAAAAAAAAAAAGTGCAAATGTACAGCATGAATTTGTCCTTCAGTGGTAACATTCAATGCAATGTGGTTTAAAAGGACTACAGATTGATATTCTGACAATTGACTGATACCCGAAGCATTTTACTTAATGATGCTCATCGGGATTTACAGGGAGATTTTACATGTAGCACCCGATCCGCTCCAAAGGATTTATTGGATATTTTGAACTTGACTGCATTGTTAACCCCTGTTTCTTAGGTGTATATTTCCATTCATCAAATCTAACCCTATATAGAAAAGATCAACACACTGTTGCTTATTAAGTAAGAAAGCAAAGGACTCATGTCTACACAACATGGCACAGTTGCCTCTGGTACCCCTCTTTGTATGGGACAGGAAAAAGCCAAAGCATATATTTCTGCAAAGTTCATTTATTCACAAATTAATGCACTTTGCATCTATATTTGCTTTGGCTTTCTCATTTCCTACACTACACAGTTTCAAATACGGATTGAAAGCAAAGATCGGTTGCTCCTGACTCCTGAGATAACAGTTAACTCCTGGCTTTGTGTGGTTAAGATGCTTCTACATGGATGATGCTGATGGACTGCTTTTGCTTGGTGGAACATCCATTGTTGTTGTGCACTGTTGTTAGGGCGAATTATTCAATAAAATTACAGCTATTTATCTCACATTATTTTCTCCTCAGCTCTCTTACACTGCAGGAGTTTATACTTCACTTTCCTGTTCCTACTTCCTGGACAGATACCTCACTTACTGCTCCTCCTCTTTTTCTCTGGTTATAACTCATTAATTCCAGCACCTGTACTGGCTCCTTT
Source organism: Xenopus laevis (assembly GCF_017654675.1). Taxonomy (NCBI): domain Eukaryota; kingdom Metazoa; phylum Chordata; class Amphibia; order Anura; family Pipidae; genus Xenopus; species Xenopus laevis. The sequence continues at coordinate 75,351,730 of NC_054388.1, forward strand.
TATGCCTCACCTGTGCAGTATCTCATAGAACATTCTGGGATGTAAGATGTAACTACCCTCTAGGTTTTTTTTTTCAGTCACTGTGCAACAGTATATATATGTGCATGTTGAGAGCCAAGGAGTCTAACCCGAGCTGCAGTAATTTTAGAGGCATTTCTAGTCCATAGATATGTGAAGATTGGTGTTTACATCAGTGAGCACACAATAAATACAGATACATTTCGATATATAAATTAGCAAAATTGCAGGCTCTTCTTAGACAGTGTTTATCTCAGAAACCTTATTATTTCATTTCGCTGGCAAAATCCTCTAAACACTAAACCAGTTGGTGTGGATCTTTGCCAATTACTGGGGCCTTGAAGTTTTCTTGCAGATTATCTGCAAACCAAGGAGACTACAGGGGGTTCAGCTAACTGCCTGTCGCAGCTTGTGGGAAGGGAGCCCAAAGCCTGCTTTACTCATCCCAATTTAATGTTGATCTTAAGATCACTGTCGCTTTGTTTACCTCACATAACAGGTCAACAAGGGACACACAGGCTGGACTAGAATTCTAAAACAGCAAATGGAAAACACATCTTAGAATGTTCTGTCATTAGTTTCATGTGTCAGAGGTGTAGGCAGTTGTGCTGAGCAGACAGCAGTTACCTATATAGCAAGTAACAATTAGTATTGAAGAAAGGAGTGTAGTTTAAGGGCCACTATTGGTTTGTTGGGTAAAGCCTATCGTGTGCCTCCCTGCCATGTATTGTGATGCCCCAGTTCACTAAAGCAATTGTTTGGTTTATGGATTTTTATATCCTTTGAGTGCAGCAAATAAGCTTGGATATGGCATTAATACATATAAGGGGGTTCTCTGCATTCATACATATTAGTGGAGTTGTCATGCTGTGTGCCTCATGTGAGACCTCTCCATAGATATATTATATCTGCTATATGGCGCGGCGTCTGTATCCGACAGTGGTGTCGCGTAGGATCAACACTGAGACTTCATCCGATAATGCATTTACTTACCTTATTTCCATCACATAAAATTTGTCACCGGCGTTTTGAAATCGTGAGGAAAACTTCTGTGTAGTCCCCTAGTCCTAAAAACAACTACCCTGTTATTCCTATAGATAGAAAAGCCAGTGCTGCAAAATATGTTGGCGCTATATAAATGCATGTTAATAATAATAATAATAATAAAGACAACAAATAACATTTTAACCAAATTGGCCTTAAGCTGCCATAGACGTGCAGATAAGTAATATCTCTGCATGTATTGCAGATCTGCCCATATCAGTGGGAGACCAGCTTTTGTCGGACATTTCGTACGATTGCTTCAGGGCAGAACATCATATGATATGTTCTTTTACTACTTTATTTAATCTGAAAGGTTATTGGCAGGTCTGGAGATTGGGACGTCCGATCATTTGTCCGATATTGCAGGTATATCAGCACGTCTATGGCCAGCTTCAAGGCTAGTCTGATAAGGACAGCTTAGAGCTCCTTAGAGGGGCTAGTCTGAAAATTTAGGAGACTCTGTCCCTTCGAGTTGCCTATCTATAGTGCAAATTTCCCATTTAATAATTACTTTGCATATGGACCAAAAATTACACAAACATATGGATCTTGTGTTATTTATAGATTGCTTTATTGGTAGGTACATCATGTTGAAACAGCAAATATAGAGTTGTACCACTTGAAGTCAAAGATTAAATGCTGATCTCCATATATAGCCCAGGTTGGCTACTTTTTAGTAATATCTGGAAAGTACTTTAAAATAAGGTCTCTTTCAGCATAGAAAGAAATGCATAGAATAGTCATTTAGAAGAAGTGGTAATTACAATGTAAAATCAAGCTTTAATGATGCCTAATTGCCATACAGCAAGAGAAGGAGCTTTTTTTATGTGCCCCTGCTGAATATCTATATTTGTGATCACTATTCAGACATGAGTCTGTGTTTATTTTTAAACATCTTGTAGCATTCCCCTGTGTGATCCTTATTGGACTTCATACGAAAGTTAGAAGGAATAAATAGTACATTGTTCAATTCGGTAGTTACTCTTATGAACTGGGAGGGATGCCAGGGTGAGCCAGGTCTCTGTACTTATGAACTGCTGGCTCAGCTCCTGTCATTGTACAGAAAGAACATTATCTGGTGCTGCTAGTTATGATGTTACAGGCATCTACTCATTGTCAGAGGTGCAGTCTCTTACAGCCAGTAATTGGCTTTTGTCTGTTTAATAACGGTTCTGAAAATGCATCCTATGTAAAAAGAGACGCTTGGGATCCAAGCTTTCTGTCGCTCACTAGTAGATACGTTCATAGCAGTCCCAGGAGCTGAGAAGGTACAACATCATCAGACATTAAGAAATTAAAGAGCTGTCCAGATGAATAGCAACAGCATTCTGCAAGCAAACACTATGTGATAAATCCTAATAAATTATGTACATTTTTGGAAGATTTTCAGGGTTCAAGATGTAATACATTTCATAAATATTTTAAAATAAACCATGCAGAAACGTGTATCAAACTGTGAAACATTTTATTATGCCTGATAAAGCAATGGTCTGTCATTGTACATGGTAAATGTGATGCTGTTTACAACAACTTGAATATTGCAATTTGATTTTGAAGTTTGGTAGCATAGTTTTCTTTACAAAAACAACATTCAAAGCACACTGAAATCATATATTTGTAGGCTTGGCTGTAAAATGGGGCAAACTGGCCTGTTGTGGCCTAATACTACCATATTTACTTAAAGGAACAGTAACACCAAAAAATAAAAGTTTTTTCAGCAGAATAGCTGATTTCCATATTCTGTCATTCACATCGGTCAGATTGGAACCAAATTGTGCTTGGCCTAGGCAAGGAGGTAAAGGTGGCTGTGTAGGTTCAGAGTGGGTAGTGTTGATATTATTTATCTTATTTTTGGAAAATAACCCTTTTTTATTAGAATTCAGGAGCTACCTAAAACACAAGTTGGTTTTGCATATGCTGTTACAGTGTACTGTTCATCTTACAAACAGCAAAAATGTTAATTGCTAAAAATGTATGTTGTATTTAGAATTAATATGCCCTTTCAGTCCTCCAAGTAATTGATAATTTAGCAGGGATCCAGAACCAACTAAGCCTGTAATTGCTGGTTGTTGCCACCAGTGTAAAGGGCATAGTGGATACTGAGTTTCAGTGTGCAGAAAGCTATTTTTTCCAATGGTTTAGGGGCCCTAAAGTAAGTTCTAGTTAGGCCACCTTTAAATAAATAATATTTGTAAATGGAAAGAAAAATGCAATAGCATAAGGCTTTTAAATGTTACATTTTTGAGACTGAGGGGGCCATTTACTGATTGGGTGCTTCTTTGGTTTTATCAATTCTAAAAGATATATTGTACACCTAACACCTTTCTTGATGAATGATCATCATTGTCAGTGTTTTAGATAAAGAAATTCAATTTAATGTGACAAAACAATGGCGATATCTTGGACAGAAGGGGACGCTACACTCCTCATTCCTTTTGTCTTAGTATGTTTGTACAGCTCTTGTAGAATATTTCACATTTGAATTCAAAAGGCATTAATGGAAAGTAAAGCGGATCAAAGCTACAATATTAGGAGTTGTTTAAGCATTTCATCTCGGATTTCTGTCACTATTAGAGAAAAACCGCATCTCAGGGACGTGATATGAAGGCACAAGGAAAATGTATCTTTTTCTGATGCCTGCCAGTATATTGATAGCCATCTCCCTCCCCTGTAATTGGTTAAAAGATATTGAGTAAGTGGAAGATGTGCTCTAAATCTTTTGTGCTCTGGAGAATCAATGGACCAAGGAAATATCTGAATTGCATTAGTGCTGAAAAAACATAATTTTTCAATTAGCTGAATCTCCATGACTTGTACCAGGACTTGTATCAGATGCTTTAATTGCAATGAAAAAGCTTATCACCTGGAATTTGACAAGCAGTGGTGTGGCCACATGGTTATGGGGTATTGTTTAACCCTGTCAGTGCTAATTATCATATGGAAAAATAATGTCATGATAAATGGTTGGAAAAAGCTGAAATTATTTAAAAAACAACAGTTTCACCACAAAGGGTCTCAGGAGTGCCCTGTAGAAAAACCAACAATGAGACATTTTCAATCACTGCTGAGCAAGTTAGTGTTTTAGTCTGCCCATTTGTGGCATTATATACAGTAACGTCTGAGAATTTAAAAGGGCATCATGGGAGATTACATATTTTTTTCATTTGTATTACTTTCCTTTCTATTTAGGTGTTAATGCAAAACAAAAAAATACAAAAAATGCAGACTGTAGAATGTCAGTGCCTGCATTATAGTAAACGTTAAGAAACTACTCCTTTTTATTCTACCAGGCCTATATGTGCTGAAAAAAATAATAAGGCAGGAGGTCCCAAATAAGTCTAGTTTATTCATAGCGGATGTTATGAAAACATGAAGATATTCTCAGAAAGTATTTTTGCGTTTATTCTGTGGTTAGTGTTTATTGAATGTTTTATATTACATATAAAAAAATGTACTACCTTTTGTAAATGATAAGGATATAAGAAGTCAAGGATCTACATGACCATATACGTAAAAGCATAAGGCTGCAGGCTTAAGCTTTTATAAAGGTAATGGAATTCTGAGGTGACTTCTAATGTTCTCATATTTTACAACAGGTGCTACATTCCTATTCTTGCCGCAGAGGTGGGGGTAGAGGTGACATCACACCCATGCTCATCATTGCTCCATGATGTCACATTCGCTGACATCATGCGGGGGGGGTTAATGGTCTGGTTCCTAGGGCAGTACTGGACACTGCTAAAGGGCTGTAGTGGTGTTGTGTTGGTACAGTTTCTAAAATGTACAGTGTAGTATTTGTAGCCTACTTCTTTGCTGACTTTTAGTTATCCTTTAAATGATGCATACATATTGCTATAGTGCTCTTCCAGATAAACATTAATAGGAGATAATATCCTAGCAGGCCCTGAGGAAATGCCCGTTCTATCCATTTATTGACATGACCCTACTTACAGTATCTTGTCAGCAAGCAATTCAGTCGTATTCTTGTGTGCTGGGCATCCAATGGAATGCACTCCCGCTGTGTTTAGCTAGTGTGCATTTGCAAAAGCAATGAAACAGTCATCAGTTTAAATCAGAATAGCGTGTGCTGTGTTCTGTGGCTGCAGGACATTCTGAATCTAGTGTGCATTATGCCAGGCAGCTGAAATGAAACATGGAAGTGAAGGCGTCATGCTTCAAACTACTGGCGTTTGCTCAGAAAAAGATGTTCCTGCAGGGTTACTGTACCCAGGCTTATAAAAGCAAATCATTGTGCTTGCAGACAGGAGCTGCTGAATACATTGATAGGAAAAACAAGGCAGCAATATGACATACCATTCTGCTAGATAGGCTATTATTAATAGCTGGAAACCATTGTTGACTGGGTTAAGGTGACTGCCAGTGAGCTATATTTCCAATGAGGATGGCAAAAAGCCCCAGGAAAACCATTGCTTCTCCATTTCATGCCAGCCAATGGCACTGCTACATTTGACTTTGGTTGCCCAAAGAAAATCCATATGCCCCAATCCAATATGCTCCAGAAATATTAAATGTTACTTGTTATGCCCAAATTGTCCCCTAGGTGGTACAAACTGTCATTAGATAAACAGGGTTTATATTATATGTTAAAATAAAACATACCCTTGGAGGACAATATTGATACAGAATAACTAAGATAATTTCGTTAGTTAGTTTATGACCTTAGGTGCGCTATGGTATTGAGCTGTGCAGATAATGTCCCGCTATAAGGTTGCAATAACTAAATGTCCATAGCTAGAATGAGCTGACTCAAACATTATCAACTTAATACTAAACTGTAATTATTTTCCTAAACCTGATCCCCAAACTGCAGTTATTTTTTAAGATACGTTGAGATTATCTGACCTAGATGCCTCAGCTTTTCTTAATGCATTTGCTGCTAGGGTTAACAGGGCACAGGCACACTACCTGCCACTGCTCTGTGATCCATGGTGAAAGGCTAAAGGAGAAGCCCTGAAACACAAAAGTATTTCTAAAAGGAATATTCATTAGCATGAGCATGGTCGAGAAAGTTAAAGGGATATTGTCATGGGCATCAGTTAATAGTGCTGCTCCTGCAGAATTCTGCACTGAAATCCATTTTTCAAAAGAGCAAACAGATATTGTTATATTCAATTTTGAAATTTGACATGGGGCTAGACATATTGTCAGTTTCCCAGCTGCCCCCAATCATATGACTTGTGCTCTGATAAACGCCAGTCACTCTTTACTATTTCACTGCAAGTTGGATTGATATCACCAGCCTAACAACAGAACAATGGGAAGGTAACAAGATACCAGCTCCCTAACACAAGATAACAGCTCCGTGGTAGATCTAAGAACAGCACTCAATAGTAAAAGCCAAGTCCCACTGAGACTGATTCAGTTACATTAAGTAGGAGAAATAACAGGCTGCCAGAAAGTAGTTCCATCCTAAAGTGCAGGCACAAGTCACATGACTGGGGCAGCTGAGAAACTGACAATATGTCTAACCCCATGTCAGATTTCAAAATTGAATATAAAAAAATCTGTTTGCTTTTTTGAGAAATGGATTTTAGTGCAGAATTCTTCTGGAGTAGCACTATTAACTGATGTGTTTTGGAAAAAAACATGTTTTCCCATGACAGTATCCCTTTAATCAGCTGACTATACTAAGAAACCCCCCACTTTTTATCATTCAGTTCAGTGCTGCACACAGGATTACACACTAATTAAAATCATGGCTACTTTGTGCTTTGGTTAAATCATTTTACAGTCTTTTTAATCCTACAACTTTGCAAAGAGTAATATTTGGAGAGTCCAATATTATATAAACAGTTTCAGGAACGCTGTTAAATCTAGGTAACCCCTTCAAAGCTAACCAACTGGATAAGCCTTTGTTTGCTCTGATATTTCAAATTTGTCTAACATTGAATGACTCTTTTGTAAAATAAAGGTTTTTATTAAATGGTATAGGTTGGTTTATTAAAGTAAGCTGCCCATACACCTAGAGATATTGTAAGTTGTGAGGCTGATCGTTCAGTATATAGAACGATGGCTCATAAACATTATGGACTGAACTCCACGTGTGTTTTTAGTCGAATTGGCACACAACGTCAAAAGGCAGGCGACAAGTCGGATGTAGTCAAATATAATTGGATTGAACTCGCAGGTAAAAAGTACACGGTTAGTCGGATGAAGACGCTGCTTTCTGCATTTACATCTCACAGTCTTGTGGATGTAATGAGGTTGTTACCTGCGACTTTTCATTCAGTCCAATTATATTTCGCCTGCGACTACATCCGACTTGTCGCCTGTGTTTTGTCGCCGATCCAACTAAAAACGCCTGTGGAATTGTGCCGTAAGACTGCTTTCTCTGGATATATCTTTTTTTGAATATACTTTTGAATAATATATGATAGTTCATGGGAAAAAAATATCAGAAGTGGGAACAAGTCCAGTACATAATGCTTTTCCACAATCTGAGCTAATAACCAATCAGCAGCTTAACTGCAGCAGCCTGGGTCTGGGCCAAAGCAAAATCATATAACTGCCATCTTCTTGCATCACAGTGTCCCTAGTGGGCCATATCGGGAGCAGGCCCAGGTGCAGCTGTGCCACCCTGCCCCCTGGTAGTTACACCACTGTCTGTAACCAATATCCATGGTACAATGGTATTTAATAACAAAATGTTTCGTTGTGAATTTACTTGAAAGTGAGTGTGCTCTAAAGTCTATGTAAAACCTCAGATTTAAAAATGCTGGATGCACTGTGCACATAATTTGCATCAAAATGCCAGAATTGTTTTATGACAAATTGGAAAGAAGGAAGTTGTGAGTGATCTTTATATTTCAGCATTCCATGTGTAAGGTGGGGGTGTATAAGCAAAACTGTCAGACAGTTGTCTCACAGCGCAGAACATAAGGAGCCTTTTCTTGGACAATATGTTTCTAATGGTAATTGCTCTGATAAATGTCCCTTTGGGCAGATGGCCAGCAGGGCAAGTTAACTGTACATTATCTGTCAGTGTATCTGAATTTTTCTGAATAGCAGCCAAATAATGAACTCTTTAAAGTAGCGGCACACATTTCCCTCAGAGCCATTTCTAGTGCTTCGCCAAAAAAGAGTACTGAATGTCTCAAGGGATCTATCTGCTGATATTCATGTGAGCCAGTCTCAGAAATGACCGAAGTGCAATCTGCCCTGCTGTGAGCAATGACTAATAAACTTGTTCGTGAAGAAGAATTCCATGTGGTGAGGAGCGTTTCTGCACATTAAATATATATAACTATGTCCACTTTGTCCAATAAAAGCACTTCTGAGATGAAATGAAATCTCTCCAGTGGTCTGGTTGACTTACTGTACATGCATAGAAATACGGCACGTGGATGGAAAGAGCAGTCTCTCTCCTCACTGGAACATGTGCATTTGCATTTGTCAACCTGCAAGCACATAACACATAGGGGCACATTTACTTAGTTCGAGTGAAGGAATACAATAAAAAAAAGTTTGAATTTTGAATGATTTTTTTGGCTACTTCGACCATCGAATTGGCTACTTCGACTACAACTTCGAACTAAAAATTGTTCGACTATTCGACCATTCGATAATTGAAGTACTGTCTCTTTAAAAAAAACTTGGACCCCCTACTTCCCATCTAAAACCTACCGAACCTCAATGCTAGCCTATGGGGAAGGTCCCCATGGGCTTTGTAAGGTTTTTTGGTCAAAGAAAAATCGTTCGATCGCATGGATTAAAATCCTTTGAATCAAACGAATTGCGGTAAATCCTTCGACTTAGATATTCGAAGTCGAAGGATTTAACTTCGGCAGTTGAATATCGAGGGTTAATTAACCATCGATATTCGACCCTATGTAAATCTGCCCCACAATTTTTATTGTTTTAACAAGCACAAAACAAACTAGAAGAAATGACAGTTGTGATTAGTGATGAGTGAATTTATTTTCCAGCCATGGATTCGCTGCGAAATTCCGAATTTTGCCATGTGCAAATTTGTTTCACAAAACTATGGCATAAATTTGCAGCAGATAAATTAGGCGAGAAAAAACCCCCATTGAGTTTAATGCATAAGGACAAAAAAAGTCGCCATATGAAAAAACGCCCATTGACTTTAATACATTTGTACAAAAAAGTCTCCATAAGAAAAAACGCCCATTGAGTTTAATGCATTAGGACAAAAAAGTTGCCATAAGAAAAGCGCCCATTGATTTTAATGCATTAGGACAAAAAAGTCTCCATAAGAAAAACCGTCCATTGACTTTAATGCATTTTGAGTAAGAAAAATTGTTGTGTGTAAAAAAAAAATGTCACCATTTAGTGATTTTTTTCGCGTTTTTTTTGGCGAATCTAAACAGGACAGATTCACTCATCATTGGTTGTAATTGGTTACAATAGTGTAGATTGGTGCTGGTTCAGGTACTGTATAGTCTCTTGCATATAACAAGTTGCTGTCACTGGTGGTTGCTGATGCCTAAAGATGGCCACAGATGCAAAGATCCGATTGTACGAATCAATGTACGATCGGACTTTCCCTTCTCCCGACCTGCCACTAACCATTCAGATCAAAGTCTTACCATTCTGACCAAATAAAGTAGTTAAAGAACAGATCAGCTGATGTTCTTCCCCTGACAGCAATCGTACGATAGACAAAGCTGGTGACAGTCTCCCACTGAAAATCATACAATCGGCAATACACGCAGCCGACAGAAATTTTCTAACCTGTCTGATCGACCAAACAACGGATCTCCGCCGGACGAAAACTGATGGGACTCTCCACACACGTTCTGAAAATCGTACGAATCCTCGATTCAAACGATGAGATCTTTGCTTCTATGGCCAGTTTAAGAGAACACAGAGTTTCATATCAGAGAGGGGATCATGTCTAGAAATATCCATACACAGGTATGGGATCCGTTATCTGGAAACCTGTTATCCAGAAAGTTCCAAATTACGGAAAGGCCATCTCCCATAGACTCCATTTTAATCAAATAATCCAACATTTTAAAAATGATTGATCCAAACTAAGATATAATTAATCCTTATAGGAAGCAAAGCCAGCCTATTGGGTTTATTTAATGTTTATATAATTTTCTAGTAGTCTACTGAAAGACCCATCATCCGGAAAGACACAGGTCCCGAGCATTCTGGATATAGTCCATATCTACATATCTTATATATCTGGTAATAATCTAAATGTGCAGCGTGTGAAGTCCAATTTTGCGGAACTACACAATTCTTTTTGTCTGATCTATGTATACTGCCAGCACAGGGTTTTGATTTACTTGAATTTTTTAATGCAATAAAAGCAATGAACCACAGCACTAAGCAGTAACTATTCCAAAAGCCCTTATGTACAAAAAAGTATACTGTATTGCATGTTACTGGTAAAACGCCCTAATGTATATTTGACCTTATTATATTTTCCTTTAATGCCATATATATAGAAATGATCACACAAGGGCATTATCTTACTTTTACATTGTGCTGATCATATCATTGTGATGCAAAGACGTGCAAACATTACAGTTTGATACATTTCTGATTTTTATCAAATAAAAAACAGGCCTACCCATGTAATAAAGTACAATTGTATGTTGCAAGGTGTGTACATGCAGTTTATGTTTGGGAAATTGATTTGACTATTTAAGTTTTTTTTCATGATTAAAATGTAGTACCTTATAGATAAATGAGGAGCTGTTGCTTTAATTTAACTGTTAACGTTTTTATTTTGAGTAGCTTGGCCAGCCACTTTTTAGTATTATTAACATGTAGAGATGATCAAATTTGTGTATTTGTGAGTGCAGAAAATGTTCTGGAATTATGTATTTTCTTTCCCTGGGAAAAATTTGTGTGTGTTTTTTTTTTTGAATAAGAAAGAAAAGAAACAAACATTAACCCAAAGCATATAGCGTGAGAGAAAATATGGCAAAAAATGCTCATTGACTTTTTCTGAATTTTTATATAATTTAGCAAATTTTTCAGCAGGGCAGTTTTGCTATTAACTATTAATGAATTGATATTAATCAACAGAAAGGATGTGAGGGGGCCTTTTGGCAGTTCTCCATCCTAGATACTTATGGGCCTGTTTACTAACATTCTAATATCTATTTTTTTTTTCACGAATTTCTAAAAACTACATTTTAAAAAATTCTCTTAACAATTTGAGATTTATTTATTATAAAAGCTATCAAGGTCCTATGAAAGTCAGTGGAAGCTGCACGGATCCTATTGGAGCATTTTTAATCAATTTGGACATTTAGAAGTTTTCCATTTTTTTTTGTTAGTAATTGTTCAAAAAAATTAAAATTTTCTACGTCTTCAAGGTTTTCGTATTTTAGAGCATCATTAAGCTTTTTTTCGTTCATGCTTTTTATATTAGGATCTTTTAAAAACCTTCATGGCATTCATAGTAATGTTTACTACAGCCTTTACTGAAGTCTTGAATTGTTAATTATTTTTAAAAAAGTATGTATGAAGTTGGAAAGTTATAGTGGAAGGACAAATTATACTAAACAAATACAGATTACTTTCAAAAGTTTTAGTAGATACAAAAGTACACACTTCACACTTAATTCATGATGAAATATTTTCCTCTAGCAAGAAAGTAAGCTTCCCAAGCATCAAGTGAAATGTTCAACATTTCTCATATATATTAAACTCATTAGCATAATCCATGAAAACACATGGGGGGTGTTTGGCATAAATAAGAGTCCCCAGATGCAATTGTCGCAAGTAATTAAAACCAGTGATAGGATACACAAATCCAGCAGGCTCAACTGCCTCATCTTCAAAGTTGTCAATTAAGACGTTTGCAGGATTCAAACACAGTGCTCAGCCGGCTATTAGACTAGAAACCTAATCATTAAAGTGTTCTTTGGTTTGGTGCAGCCTTGGTCCTGCTGATTTCAGTGATGTTTTATTAATGAGTCCTGAGGAGTAAAGCTTAGAGATTGGAGGGAGGCAGACAGGGTTAAACATATATACTGGTGGTGCTTTATAAATGTAATACAGGCATGAGACCTGTTATCCAGAATGTTCAGAACCTGAGGTTTTCCAGATAAGGGATATTTCAACAATTTGGGTTTCCATACCTTAAAAATAATTTAAACACTAAGGGGCAGATATACATAGGGTCAAATATCGAGGGTTAATTAACCCTCGATATTCGACTGCCGAAGGATTTACCGCAATTTGTTTGATCGAACGAAAAATCATTTGATCGAACGATTAAATTCTTCGAATCGAACGATTCGAAGGATTTTAATCCATCGATCAAACGATTTTTCTACGACCAAATAAAGCTTAGAAAGCCTATGGGGAACTTCCCCATAGGCTAGCATTGCACCTCGGTAGGTTTTACGTGCCGAAGTAGGGGGTCTAATTTTTTTTAAAGAGACAGTACTTCGACTATCGAATGGTCGAATAGTTGAACGATTTTTAGTTCAAATCGTTCGATTCGATGTCGAAGTCGTAGTCGAAGTAGCCAATTCGATGGTCGAAGTAGCCAAAAAAATACTTCGAAATTCAAAGTTTTTTTTTTTCTATTCCTTCACTCGAACTAAGTAAATTTGCCCCTAAGTATTAATTATATCTTACTTGTGAATTATTGGATAAAATGGAGTCTACCAGAGATGGCCTTCTTGTAATTCAGAGCTATCTGGATAATGGATCCTATACTAGTAATAATCATACCTTACATAAGTAAGATCCATATAGGCTATGTTATATGTGCTTTAAGTGCCTCTGTGCCATCTTGGTAAGTATCTTGACTAAATTGACCACTGGACAGGACAGGTACCAGCCAAACAAAACCCCGCAAGAAACTCTGTTTATCAAGAAGGTAACCAGAGAGTTTGTTTTTTTATGTATTTTTCTTATTTTTTGGACTGAATATGATTCTTACTGGGTCATGCTGTTGCATTCCACAATTATTACACCCCCCAAAAACAGTCTACAATTATCATCATTAATATTAACCATTATTCCCTAGCGTAGTACATATAAGGTGATTGTGTGTGGGCTTTTGATCCCCCCTGGACCAAGTGTCTCTATAAAAGTTGTCACCAATGCAGACTCATCTTCTGGAACTACTGAAGTGTAAATTCTTTTACAAATGAGCTTTTCTTTAATTACACTGAGTTGGTATCACATGTCTTTAGCCCAGCACTAATGAGGTGAAAGCATTTATTTTTTCAGTTGTTTTCATTTTTTAAATATAGATTATTATTTTCTAATTGTGCAAAAGGAACTTGGTGATATTTGCAGAAGGGGGTTGTTGGCTAATTAATAATTCATGCTCCAGTATGCTCCCAAAGAGGCGATGATTAAAATGCATGTCTGTCTTCAAAAGGAATAATCTGTGAAAATGTTTAGGATTTCTAATTATGTGCATTTGGCTGAATTTGCTTTTGCCATAAATAAATATATATATATAGTTTGTCTATATATGTCTGTGTTCGAGGCTCCTTTGGACATAAGTCGGGTACAGGGAAGTGGGTCTTCACATTGGAGTTCAGGATTTTTATTCCTACATCTTTATCTTCCTCAGTTTGATCTTCCTAGAAGAAGACCAGCAGTTTTAAGGTGGCCATACATGCTATAATATGGTAGAACACTTTGGCCTTTTTGGTTCTACTACCTTTTAGTTATCAAAAATGCATTAAAGTCAATGGGTGTTTTTTCTTGTGGCAACTTTTTTGTCCAAATGTATTAAAGTCAATGGTCATTTTTTCATTAAAGTCAGTTAAAGTTTTTTCTTATGGCAAAGTTTTCTCTCTGCGTCTTTTTTGTCTTGACGACTTTTTTTGATGCAGCACTATTTACTTTTAAGACATCCAGATGCACGTAGTATGTCCAAAACCTATACAAAATTATGTATTTTCTTGTATCGTTACATTAGTTTTCAGATTATGGTTAGCATAGAAAGTCTTTTACAGATTTTTATTTCTTTGGAAACTCTTGATGCTTGCTTCTCTGTGTAAGAGTGCTTAACACCAAATTTAGTATAATGAGTAGTTATTTACTGCTCTTTTTTGTGTAATTACTGTACTGGGCTGAGAGCGAGTCACAACATATACATAAGGCAACTCTTGTTCAGTGTAGTATATCTGCATGAACTTTTATGTCTGTCCACTTTTATGTCTGTTATCCAGAATGCTTGGACCTGGGGTTTTTTAAATAAGTGATTACCGCCGTCTACTAAAAATCATTTAAACATTTAATAAACACAATAGTTTTTTTTAAATTTTTCTCTGTAATAATTACGCAGTACCCTGTATTTGATCCCAATTAAGGTATAATTAATCCTTACTGGAGGCAAAACAATACTAATGGGTTGAATTAATGTTGAAATATTTTTTTTTGGATATTTAAGGCATGGAGAACCAAATTACAGAAAATCCCACTTATCCAGAATGTCACAAGTCCAGAGAATTCTGGATTATACTATATATTCCGTACCTGTAGCAGTACTTAGATTACTTGGATAACAGACTTCTTGCGTGCAGCCTAAATGCTTTTATTGAGCAATTTCAGGGCATCACACTAGCATTTCATAGGACAGATTCCATTTAAACACTGCTATACTGGACACGGCAAGGTTGTTTTATCAAAATTCAAATTTTCAAGGTTTTCTTGTACAACTTATTTGAAAAAACTCAAATGTGTGCTTATTTATTAAAAAGCTGTAATTTCAAAAACTTGATCATATAGATCAACGTTCCGCCAATTACTTTCAATGAGGCTTTTACTGAGCCGAATGTCAAATGAATTAAAAAACTGTAATTGAAAAATAGCTTGAATTTTGCAAGCATAATTCCCATTGACTTCTATATGAACTTGCCAGCATTTAGATGCTGAATATTTATATTTGAGGTTTTTGCTCTTAATACATCTAAAAAGTAATGCTGGTGCGCAGACGCGCGACGTCGTCACGTCGCGCTTGGCGCCAAAATTCAAAATAAAAGGACGACAAGCTCACGTGTTCAATGCCCGATTATGGGATTTGTTTGCTGCATTCCTAGGTGTTCAATAATTCATGTTGTATTGATTTTTGGACTTTGACCTTGCCTGAACCTTGACTTTGCTAGCCATCTGCCTCGCTATTGAACTATTGCCTGAATATCGACTATGACTAATCCTGATCCCTAATTGTACTGCGAACTTGGACTTTTGCCTGAAGCTTCTTCCTTGGTCCGCACTCCTCTCACTTGTCCCCTGACAAATACATTGGTATAGACTACGCAACTCTCTGCCTCTATTCCATTATAAAAGTTATACAAACAGTGTACATAAGTATTTACTGTTATGATATTCCATAACAGCAGCTGTAGGTTTGTTTTCCTTAATATTGATATATGATAAGGTGCAGGGAGTTGCAAGGGAATACATGCAGCAGTTCTGGGACAATTTATGTTTAATTGCAGAGAGTTGCAAGAGAATAAATGCAGCTGTTCTTGGACAATTTATGACCAGGTGCTGGAAGTTGCAAGGGAAAAATGCATCTGTTGTGGAACAGTTTGTGGTCAGGCACAGGGAGTTGTAAGGGAATACATGCAGCTGTTCTGGGACATGTTATGATCAGGTGCAGGGAGTTGCAACGGGAAATGCAGCTTTTGTGGAACAGTTTATGGTCTGGTGCAGGAACATGCAAGGGAATAAATGCAGTTGTTTTGGAGCAATTT
The DNA here is from genome assembly GCF_017654675.1 of Xenopus laevis. Lineage (NCBI taxonomy): Eukaryota > Metazoa > Chordata > Amphibia > Anura > Pipidae > Xenopus > Xenopus laevis. The sequence continues at coordinate 75,367,470 of NC_054388.1, forward strand.
ATGATCAGGTGGACGGAGTTGCAAGGTAAAAATGCAGCTGTTATGGAATAATTTATATTTAGGTGCAGGGAGTTGCAAGGGAATGAATGCAGCTGATGTTCTGGAATTGTATACCATATAATAACAGGTGCAGGGAGTTACAAATCAAAATCGAAAAGATGTTGATTGCTTTTTGTAAATAATAAAATACTTTTAGTAGCAGATTATGTTTTATTTATACAGAGACTGGGGATAAAAGAAAACTGTTTTCTGATGGGAAAGGTGATTGCATATAAGAGTATGAAAAATTGGGGTCAGGCAATTATAGATAGACCCACAAACTCTGTAGTATTTCATCCAAATTAGTGGTTTAGCTTGGTTCTAGGTCATTGGTTGGGAGCCTGCAGTGCCTCATCACCTTCAACAGGACTGCAGATGGAGCAATGCATAGAAATTGCCTGTGTTCTAGATCATATACATGCACAATGATTTGCTTTGCTTTTGAAGTTATTGCTCTGATCTTTTAAAATGACTATATTACCACAACTAATTTACATACATTGTAACTGACGCGCTGCCTATCCCAAAGAAATCATTATCATTCCCGTTGCAGGCAAATTGCATCTATGGTTCAACAATTCTTCAATTTCTTCCATCCTCTTTGATTTTTCTGAGCCTGCTTTGATGAAAACTAGCAGAACTGTTTATAACGCTAATTAGCATCATGTGTTGATTTGTCTCAGACATTTATATATCCATTTCATTCTAATGGCCCTTTAAGTAAGATAGAGTTTTTAGCTGGCATTAATGCCGGCTGCTCAGACAATGGCATTTCTTTCAGAAGGAGACAAAATACCAGCCAACTCAAGCTGGCTCAGCTGCGGTGCCAATTTAGGGCATAATTTGTATGTCATTGCCCAGCAAGCTCAGAGCAGAATTTCTACAATGTTCATAGGAAGGTCTTCGTGTTTTAAAAAGAACTAAACTAAACTCTAAAAAGATAATTTTGCAGGGCTGCTCATAGTCATACAGAATAATGCACATTTTCACATTATAGGGGAGAATCATTTTGCCCCATATTTAACCTCTAATTAGAACCTCCCCCAAACAAGCCCAAGAGTATACTACTAGTATTATCATATACAGTAGTTCATTTCCTAAGTACCTGGGATTTTGTGCACAACTGACTGTGGGAAAATTTGCACTCCTTTAACTGTGCCCCTAATAATTTCCCAAATCCCCCACAAGGTATCAGGAGTAGCAGTTATCAATAGAACAATAAGTGCTGGAGAGCTGAATGATAGCAAACTGTATGATTTAACAGAACGTGGAAAAAAAACAGCAGAACACGGTAATGGCACAGTGTTTCCATAGATACAAAACAATTAATGGTAGTGTACAAAAACTCAATCTATTGGCTTGTCACTATGTTATGTGTTCAGTAAAATGTCCTGTCAGTCCAATTTTGTATCAAATAGCCTTTTTTGTCTATATTGTGTGTGTTTTTAGGAGAGAAATATAAAGCCGCCACGTTTACACAAACAATGCTTACATTTTGCTGACAATGGCACCTTGCAAATTCCCCATAGGGTACAGTCTCTTGGGGGAAAAAAATTAGAATATAAGTTGGACTGAGTTAAAACCCCCCAGTTATCCTATCAGCAATTTAGCAACAATAGCTGCTATGTGTTAACATGTCGATGACAATGTCTGCTGAATGTTCACAGCTTTAGAAATAACTGATCCGGCGTTAGCATTAGTGAAGTGAAACAAATTGGATGTAATATGCTGGAAAACAATAGCACCGCCTGATGAGATGTCAGCACACAGAGAATTGCAGGTTGATCTCAGACAAGATCCTCATTTTCCAGCACCTGTGCTGACCCAGCAGTGATTTGATAATAAGCAGATTGTAAAGTGAAGAATAAGAAATGTAGATCCTTGAGCGACGTGGGCTGCAGACAAATTTGGCTCTGGAAATTATACTGTATCAAGGCGACATCCTCATTCTGAGAACAAACATTAAATATGGAACGTTTTATCATAACCCACTGAATCAGTCCCAGGCAATGTGACCTGTAGGGCATCTGTAGGCAAGAGCTTTAAGAAAACATTAGCGTATGTGAAACAGAACTGATCATTTGCTCGCAACACATTTAAATTATCATATGAGCCCCACCTTGTCTCTTTGTTAACACTGATCTGACATTTTTTTGTCATTGCAATTTAAAGGAGAAGAAAGATTGACAAAGAATTAGGCTACCAATGCTATCCATTATGGAGCCTATTTATTATGCTGTGTAAAACTAAATTGGCCGGAAAAAAAGTGTAAAAAGTGTGTAAAATAAATGGAGAACTTTTCAAGGTGTGTGATATTTTACCTTTACACCACTTTACACTTTTTATAGGGCAAAAAAAATGTCCCCTATGTCTTGGGGTTATTTACTAGCCCAATTACAGCCTTTTAGCAGTGAAGATCTATGCCCCTGCAGATTCCACCAGTAGCTCCCCATCTTCTGCCCATTCACTGCACATGCTGTGTTCTGCTGTTAGTTACTTGAGCTTAGGGATCACGCTCATTGTCACAATACAAGGCCAATTAGTAATTGATATAGAGCCACATTGTATAACAGCTCAAAAGTTAGTACTGTATTTAATATTCAGCCATGAACCTCATCTCACCTTGATGCTTATTGACAAACAGCTGCCTAGACCATAATGGTATTCCTAACAAAATTCAAGATGGGGAGCTCCTGTGCATATCTTTAAGGCCTGAATTATTATGGTTATAGAGATGCTATACCTTTAGGCTGGTGTACATGTACAGTAAAATCCATCATTTCTAGTCTTATTTGTTTTTAGGATTTAGCTCTTCTTTAAGTAATAGTTGATGGCATCGTCCTCGATAAATTAGTAACATTTATCAAAACAATCACCTAGTTCCATTGTTGCTGTGGGAATATACTCTGAAAATGCACCACGATCACGTTGACTATGGCAGTATTTCATTGCCTTTTCTGTATAGGATTCAGATAAAGTCTGGAAGCCAACTACATGACCTAATCTTTAGCTAAAAATTAAATGTTTTTTACCTTTTACTTGCTGTTTTTTTATTGCAGGAGTAGATTTCACCATACTTTTGAGCATCTTGTTCACCTGTAATAAAGAACATAGCCCAACTTTGAGTCACAACTGTAAGGTTAATAACTACTGAATGAAAGTGTTGCTTAAGAGATGCTTTTACCATCTTTGCTGTTATCTAATTGTCATTTATCATAATAACGTTAACAATAATATAGATGTAGCCAATCCGTTTTTTTCAGGCTAATCCGAGGCTTTGTCGAAACTGAAAATCACAATGTTTAACTTTTCAGTGTAACAGTCAGATTGATATAACATACCAATAGATCAGAACTTGGTAGATTTATCAGGCCTAGTCATTTTATTCAGTAGTTAGCTGAGTTTGGTGTCATATTAAGAATAGGTTCATAAAAGTCAGTTCTACCTACTGGGAGGCTTTAATTAGAGGGTCCCACAGATACTCCTTTTGTAGCCAAGCCATAGATAACAGAAATACTGCTATTGAACTTATGTTTCTTCTGTACAGATAGATGGTAATGATACGTGCAATTATATATTTTACATTTAGGAACTTTGCTTCCAGTCAACAACACAGGGCAAATATATTGTAGAAACTGAAGGATAAAAGTCAAGGAAAACCTAAGGGGGCAATTTTTTTCATATGGCTCTCCCTAGGGCTATTTGTCAGCTTTCTGTAAATTATGCCCAAAATCCCATAACATTTCTGTACTCAACTGCAACGCCATGTCTACAGGTCAGGTACTTGCAATCCTGATACATTTGTATAAGTGTTATAGAGTGTAACGGTCAGTGCTATTAAATGCTCTTAGGCTAACCATTATATGTGTAATATGTAGACATAAGGTACTGTCTATGTAGTACAGGTACCCAAAAGGGCTGGTGACGTGTTATATAAAAAGTGCTAGAGCTGGCAAAACAAAATCTGGTGACTAGGGTCATAGGGCACCTTGCCTTACAATTAATGCCCCCCTCTGTTGAAGGTTTTCCTTGTCCTTTAACTGCCTGTCTCAAGTAATGTAAGTATCTGGCAAACCTAGGAGAAGTCGCCCCCTCCTCTTCCATTTTTTTTCATTACAGCATCTTTTTATTTTAATATTTGTAAGGGGGCGGCATTAGCCTGGGGATCAGATGCTTTACAGAGTGGAAAAATATTGCTTTATAATAAAAGGAGGATATCACATAAAGCCAACTTTAATACCCTGCCTAACAGAAAACCCTGATGAATGTAATTGCATTTTAAGCATCCAGATTAAATTTTTTGATCCCATATTGCATTTGTTTTGCCTGTGATTCTTTTATGAATTTATATATATATATGTGTATTTCTTTTTCAAAAGGAAAGAAAAAATGTCTGGAGATTAAAGGATTAGTCCAATGAAAAGAAGGGAATGGCAGCTGCTAAATATCCACATTTGCACTTTAGATTGGATAAGGGTGTTTGTATCTCTTATGGTTTCAGAATAAAGTATATATACATGGGTGTTTAGCTCTGCTGGAAAAAAAGGCACTGCTAGCATTTTGCTTCTGTTTTTTTATCAACAGTGGAGAAATAGTGACATTTTTCCACAAAGAAGCATTAATATGAATAAACAGTAAGGCTACTTTCGTGCTGCGTCTCGATACCAGAAGTAACAGTGTAAGGAAGTGCCAATCTAGTTGCCCATGTGGTCCAAGAGATGAATCAATACATCAGAAAAGCAATTTGTATTTCTGACCAAACATCTTTCTTATTGCACCAATTTGCATGTAGTAAAACCCATGAGAATCAGATGTTTGCTCACAAACACTCACAATTACAAGAGCAGTAAACACTTTCTTCTGCTTGATTGCTGTTAGCTAGGGATGTAGCGAACCGCCGATAATGTGTTCGCGAACGCCGTTCGCGAACACCGGCAAAAAATGCGGACAGTTCGCGAACAGTTCGCGAACTTCGAACATCCGAAAATCGTTCGATTCGAACGATCGAAGGATTTTAATCGTTCGATCGAACGATTTTCGTTCGAATCGAACGATCGAAGCCATTCGATCGAATGATTTCATTCAATCCAATGGCTTCGATCGTTCGATTCGAACGAAAATCCTTCGATTTTAGCGATCGAATGGTCGAATGGTCGAACGATTTTGACGCGAACGCCTATTGGCGAACGTCGCGCGACGTTCGCGAACTTGCAGCGGACGCGAACAGCCGATGTTCGCGCGAACAAGTTCGCCGGCGAACAGTCCGCGACATCCCTACTGTTAGCGACCAGTTGTTTAAACATCATACCTCTTATTATATTACTCACTACGATTCTCTATTTCTGGGAACCAATCAATCAGCATTATGTTATATGATATATAGAGATATATATATATATATATATATATATATATATATAGTATAGTATAGTATATATTAGGACTGTAATTAGGAGACCCAGGAGTTTTGCAGTATTTGTTTTTTTTAGTAATAAGCATATTGGGTGTGAATGCTTTTTGCTAAGCACTGTTTACTGTATTGTATGAAATTTAGTTTGCATATACCCATATATTGATTGCAATATTTTGTGTGCTGTCTGAAAAAATTACCAGTATTGATTAATATTATTATTGTTCACTATATGGAAATGGATTTTGTAGAAAAGGGAAACATAATCTGCAGAAGCTCTGGCTTAATGCGTAGAACACTTTTTAAGGAGAGAACACTTGGTATGTCAAGAATTGGTATGAGGTCTGAAAATGATGGGAATAGTATTTCTCACTAACTGTAGTGTTATAAACTTGCCATTACTGCTCTCATCTGTGATCTATGGGGTAATGCTGAAAAGATGGACTCTTATTGCAATATAAAGATGTAAATGGTGGTTTCAATTCCCATAAAGAATCTTACAGTACAATATTTTAATCCTGGAGTCTTGCAGTAGGAATTTTTCAGTATTATTTGGCTTACATAGATTTCATTATATCAGGATGAGCCAAAGCTTTAGCTTAGGATCTTGTCCAAAACCCGAAAAAATGTTGCATCAAAGAGAAAATATGTGCTGTTCTTTAGTTCATTTATTATAAGAGGTCCAGAGGGGGTTGGGATTGATCAATAATAGCCCAAGCTATTTTACTACTATGTCAAGAACTTGGTATCAAACAAAGGCAAAAATAAGCCTCATCTTCATGATAAGGATTTAGTAATTTTAACAAAGTACAGTATTGTACATTTGTAAGCAAGTGTAAATTAATTAGTATACTGTTGTACAAGAAGTGTAACTAACTTGATTTTTACCATTGTTAGTAGGTCCCAATGCTAGGGACCCATGTCAGTATTATCAGATACACATGTTACAGTTCTACAGACCATAGACATGGGCTGGGAGTGTACTGTAGTTCGATGCAATTGAAGCACACTTGTGTGCTATGAAACTTTGGGGGTGTTTTTCTTCCCCAAGTGTATCTTCTAGAGAATAGGGGTCCCATGATATTCTTTAGAAAAAATAGGGGGGCAAGACCATGTCATATGCAGAAAATCTGCCCTAGTGCCTCCACACTGGGCAAAGATAATTTTAATTCGTACACATTCTTTTGAGCTTGGTGGGCATGGTGTAAAGCTCAAAAGAAGGAATTAAAATTATCTTTGCCCTGGGCATGGAGGCACTAAGGCATATGATACGGTCCTGTCCCCCCATTTCTTCTAAAGGTTATTGTGCTAACCTGGTCATGGCTTGAGTTGAAGAAGCTGTGACCATTATCTACCACTTCATCCAGTTGATCCTAGGTCTGTCCTCGAAGAACTGCCACTGACAAGCTTAGTTAAATATAGGTATGGAGCAAGGTAAAGCTCAAAAGAATGGGTAGGAATTAAAATTATCTTTGCCCTGGGTGTGGAGGCACTAAGGCAGATTTTCTGCATATGATATGGTCCTGTCCCCCCATTTCTTCTAAAGATTATTGTGCGACCCTGGTCACAGCTTGAGTTGAAGAAGCTGTGACCAGTATCTACCATTTCATCCAATTGATCATTGGTCTGTCCTGGAAGAGCTGCCACTGATAAAGCTTAGTTAAATATTGGTATGGAGCAAGGTATGCTCCAAATTGGTAAAAGTTGCAATGGGAGAGAAAGTGTTAAAACTATGCCTGGAAAGAATTTCTGAATTCGGAAGGCATCTTTAGTATTGTATCAGTGCCCTTAAATACTTGGTTTGTAGGTTTTGATGTGAAGGAAAGCTGCACTGAGGCTTAGGTCTGCTAAGCCTAAAAGTTGTTGATGCAGTGCTAGGGCTATAGCCACAATACAAGGAAACTATGAAAGTGTAGAAGTAGTGAATTGGCACACACAGGCAAATATGTCAAAAGGAGGGATGGTACCTGCAGGGGTATGTTTTTAATAATAACTTCCTTATAAACAAAATGTTAGTGAATGCAAGCCTACTATTATCAACAGATTTGCCTGGCTAATTAATGGCTGGAAATACCATTGATGCTACTGTAAGTTGCTGTGAAAAGGAATGACTTTTCTGAACCTCTCTGACCAATAAGCAGTGTGGGATCTTTTACAGAAAGCTATAGTTAACAGAAGAGTGTGCTTAAACAAAATTTCTGCGTATCATGTATTGTAGACGGGACAAACCATTACCCTTTTAGAGCAAGTCATTTCCTATGTGTGTAATATTGAGATTGGGAGTTAAGGGGCTATTAGCTACCCCCCCCCCCCCGACATTGTGCTTTCTGGAATGTAGCAGTGGTTACCATGGTAGCAAATTTGGCAGGCACTTATTCTGTACAGTAACAATGAACCAGCACAAATATGTTTCATTTGGATGTTGTGTAATGAGATTTTCCCCTCTCGCAGTTAATGGTGTTTCTTGTATTTGTTTACAGATTCTTAGCTTTATGAAAGTGGACAGGCTAGACTGAGCTATTTAGTTTCACAAAGAGAGATAGGCAGTCTTAGTATCTTTAGACAAACGACATGGTATTTTCAAAAAGTCATTTGAAACTTAGCATCTGGCTACTAATAGCTGCCACACATCAAAATTAATGCCCTATATTTAGCTGAATGTAAAATCATCAGAGTTCAAAATAACTTCAAAGCATCCTTTAATATTTGAGCTTAGGAAATGTTATATAGGGCAGAGCAGCAAAATGGAAACAACGCTTGCATCCAGGTTGTTATAGATTCAGTCTTAATGAGGAATTCATATTGTCATACAAAAAATGATTGAGATTAAAGGGACCTTGCCAGTTATGCACTTCTCTGTACTTGGAACCGTATGTAAAAGTTTTGCAGAGTAAATTAAGCTTTAAAGGAATTGTTATGTTCAAACTTTTCTTAAAGTTGGTAGTTGTCTCAATGGATTAAATTCCTTCTGATAAAAAATGACACTGTATGTTATGATTGTAATTTCCAAGACTGACATTAGTAGCCCTTGTATGTTTCCTTCTAGAGTGATTCATTTTAATTCCAGGGCTGTAGTGGTTTCTGGGGCACACAAGTTTTGTGGATGTCCAATTGTGGACTCACATGCATATATAAGGCTCGGCAAGGGGCATTTTTCTCTTTGTCTCCCTCACCTGCTTCACAGGGGGAAGCAGTCCAATGGAACATAGGAATATTTTAGGACAAATATCCCCATAGATTTCCCATGTGTAAATATGATACACAACATGATAATCCATCGCTTTTTTAGTTCCCATCTGAAAGGCCACCTCGGGCAGCAAAAACCCAAGAAACACCCCTGGCAGCATTACTCTCCACTGTTCCACCAAGTTGCCCTTACTATCCTGGTTAGGAACTGTTGCATATTCAGGCTCAATGGAGTGTGTAACTTAAGGGAGGCCCAAGCCTGCTGGATACTATAAGTATAGCAGCCCTATGCCATGATATCAAATAAAGAAAGAAAGCTGAATTGTTATTAGGGCTTTATCTATATTTTAAAAACATTGGTTCCCAGTAACCCTCCTATAGAGAAAAATGCTCTCACTAGCAGAAAATGCACATTAACTGATACCTAATTGAGATCCTTTATTGAGTGTAACGGCCACTAAGGTGCAGGAACTTGTTAGAAGGGGGTGGTAGCTCCAGGGTTCCCCCTGAGTCAATCTATGCACTTGTGCTTTATTCAGCAGGAGGAAGGCAGTGGCACCAAACACAACTATACAGGACTACCTTTTGAAACAAGTGCCTTTTAAAGGGTTTTTTTTTACCTTTGGGTTAACTTTTAGTATGATGTACAGAGTGATATTCTGAGACAATTTGTAGTTGGTTTTTATTTTTTATTATTTGTGTTTTTGGAGTCATTTAGCTTTTTATTCAGCAGCTCTCCAGTTTGCAATTTCAGTTCAATTGGGTTGCTAGGGTTCAAATCACCCTAGCAATCATGCATTGATTTGAATAAGAGATTGATTTGAATAAGATGAGTAATAAAACGTAGCAATAACAAGACATTTGTAGCCTTACAGAGTATTTGTTTTGTAGAGGGGGCCAGTGACCCCCATTTAAAAGTTGGAAAGAGTCAGAAGAAGAAAGTCAATAATGAATAAAACATAATCATTAAATAATGAAGACCAGTTGAAATGTTGCTTAGAATTGGCCATTCTATAACATACTTAAAGTTAACTTAAAGGCAAACCTCCATTTGTAGTGCAACTGAGAGCAGCCAATTAAAGCCCACCCACAGCTAAATGTAATGTTTTCTAAAGCCTTTTCACACTGTCATTAAAATACATTTTTCATTTGCAACTAAAAACGTGTGCAATTTATAAAGTAGCGTAGTCTTGTATCAATATTATCTATTAACTTGTATTTATGAAGGGCCAACATGTTCCATAGCACAGTGTTGTATTTAAGTTATTCAATTAAGTACTTACTTAAGTACTTAGAAGGTTTAGAGAATGTTTTTTATTTCAGGTAGTTATGTGAGTTTTCTAAACAGCCATCCTGACATGCTTTATGACTGAGATTCTGCATAATTTTTTTAGCAATGCATGAGTAGGAATGTGTCATTGCAAAATGACAGACACATAATATGAAAGACATAGTAGGGGATCCTTTATTGTGTCCCATTTGTGTGCAGCAGTTTTTGTGACATTGCAAAGTTTTTAACTGGCAGCTCAAAATATGTGGACCTTTTGCCTGGATATTTTACCTGGTGTTCACCTTGCGCCAGGGCAGATATGTTCTTAGGGATTCTCATATAGAAAAATGCAGTGGTTGCTACACTGTCACTTCCAGTTTTACCCTTCATGCTCCCTTTACATGGGGTTTAGCTATATAGAACCAGATGATGCCAAGGAGGTGATTAGAGGTAAATTATTTTTGTAATTCCCAATGAGGATATACTGTAAGGGCCCATTTACAAATGTTTAGCATGCTGTGTTAGGAACTGTATCTTCTGGATGAAAAAAGCACTGTATTCATTTAGCAGCACTGTATTTATGTGGGGTAGGCTGAAAGAGGTAGCATGAAACTGTCCCCCATGCTGGCCCTACCTGTCACATAACTTCAATGTCATTCCAGAATGAGGTACAGAGCACAACTAAGGCCCAGATGCAATAGCTCAGTGATTGAGGAATTCAATTTTGCATTTTAACTTGCATCCAAGGTATTGTTAAATGACTTAGTGTTTATATAATTGTTGCAATTGCATGATTTTACATTCTTGCATTGCTTGTACTTGTGTGAATATAAGGACTTTACATGCTTTCTATATCTTGTATGGGACAGGGTACCATTCATTTAGCTTGCTAAAAGTAAAAGTGAAGTTCCCAAGACCTTTAAATTGCCATTGCTAGAATACTCTTATGTTATTCTTGAGTTATACAAAGGAACACTTATAGTGGCAGGTTTATGTTAGCAATGAGAAAATAAAAGACATTGTTTCTGTTTCTAGGAAAGCCATTTTCTACTACTTTATGCTATGGGTATTATTGAAAAGCACAAAAATGGTTTCTTAAAATGACTGGAAAGGAATTAATGTGAGATGTTATTAAGTACTGTAATAGTTTTTTGTTAAGCCAGAAACATTAAATGGTAGTTAGAAGGATGTGTTGAATTCAGCACCATGGACAGGGCCTTATTATTTCCAAGGAAAGGAATGGATGAAGGCAGCAGCTGTATTGAATTGGGGACCCATAATACAACTTATAACTTGTGCATGAGTTGTAACAGAAAAGGTATCCACTGAGTGGTCTTGGCTGAATTGATGTAGATTTCAAGTAGTGTTCATGTTTTTGGTTTCCCAATATTTAATGCCCAGTTATTAATAAATTCTGATATAGGTGAATATAGGAGGGATCAAAGCCAGAAGTGTTTAAAAAAGGGAAATTGTATCAGAGGTGAAAGTAGAAAGTACAGTTCCAGTACTCTGAAATAGATTTAATGAAAACATATTGTGCTTATTAACAACTATGGGCAAAAACTAAATACTAGAATTGCACTGGAAAAGGAAACATTATTCACACTCAGATATCTGTAATTACATTAAGAGGGTTATTTACTAAATCAGATTTCTTCTTATCTGAGTTTTTTAAATGGGAAAAAACTATTTTTTTATTTAAAAAAAAACCTCAAATATTTCGTGATTTATTAAACCCCGATGCTGCTAAAAGTCTGAATAAAAAAGCACACCAACTCAAACCTGCCGAGGTCATAAGGAAGTCAATGGCAGATGTCCCTTTTGCAATTGGAAGATCTCATGATCTGCGTTGGGTTTTGAACAAGAATCTGAAAAAAACATGATTTTTGGGTGATAATTTGAAAAAGTTTATGGGTGTCAAATCCAAAAAAATGGCGTTTTTATGGGACCTTATTTTCATGCTTGTGTTGCTCACAGGTAAAAAAAGGTTGGGGACCAATAACCTAAATAGTAATCACCTGACCTGCAGTGTACTCATGGATCATTTGAGTTTTACTTGGGCATGTTCACTGCTGTATATCCAAGTGATAATCTCATGACTCACAAGTTAACTTGTAGGATCCTTATTTCCAAGGAAAGAAAGCATGAAGGCAGTACAGCAGCTTCTTGGTGCTTGATTTGGGTGTCCAGAATACAATAGCAAGTGATTGCCATTAAGGTCAATGAAAGGGGAAATCATGAGTGTCTTTAGATGCTGAGCTGGGAATCCCATGGTAATCTGCTGAAGTCTCCAGTGGAATTGTCAGTCAATTGATCTACCAACATGCATCCCTCTCCCAGCATGCCTAATTCTTTGCTTATTCCTACAGCTCTAACCAGATCCTAACCAGAGCTACATAGACTGAAAAGGGCCATGTTAATTGGTTCAGTCGACTGTGTGTTCCTGAAATTATGAAACACGTTTGTAGTTTAGGTGATATCTGTATATGTAAATGCAAGTTATATAGATTAATGATATAGATAATCTCTGCAGATAAAACAGCATTTTAATTTTTGTCCACCCTTAAGACATTGCTAATACACTGTTTATTCTCTTCTTCCGACAACCATTTCCTTACTCTTAAAGGATAATTATCCCTGTAGGTGAATCTTTTCCACCCGAGGAGAGAAGAATAAACGGAATGTGTAATGAAGCAGGCTGTTTTATCATTAGAACAAGCCCTTCTGTTGGTCTGCTCATTGCCGATACCCAGTGCTGCATTTGAAGTCTGACAGAGAGCTGCTACCCATGTATAATATGCTGTTAGTTACTGAAAATTACTTAGCAGTATCTTAGGGCAAGAATGTCTTGGCCCTCCGGCTGTTAACAACGTTCGGTACTGCAGGCAGGATTAATGTGCACCAGTAATTTTAACATTTAGAAACCAAATGGAAGATGAGATTCCTGGAGATCCTGCAGCTTCTTCACAGGATTGTGATTTATGGTTTATGTGTATGTTTCCTCCATACCTCCAAAAACTAGAGAGAGGTTAATAAAAGTTATCTAGGTATGTGTGTAAATGTAATAGGGACCTTACATTGTAGTCTCCACTAAAGCAGGGACAGATGTGAATAATGTATATTCTGTATTAAGATGGCCGTAGACGCAAAAATAAAGTCATATGAATCAAAGGTTACAATACGCGAGACCATTTTTATGCGCACGTCAAAATTTACCGTGAGTCCTTTTTGAATCGTACTGCATAGTAGCAAATATAGGGATTTATCAAATTTATGATTTTTGCAAATACAATAAATGAGTTTAAATAGACTTAGAAAGGTTGTAAGGTCAACTCAAAGATACTGTACACGAGTTTGTGTATATCACTACTTATGATGCTACTTGTATACACAGGGCTGTGCGCTCTTACAATACATTAATAGAACAAACAGGAGAAACAGTTGCAAAGATTAAATGGCATTTGTAAGAGGCACAGAAGGGGTCCCTGCCTATTACAAGGCATACAACATCAGATTATTAGACATGCAGTGAGTCTCAAAGGCTTTACATTTTGGAAGTGTATTATATTTTCGCAGCTTAAATCCAGTTATTGGCCGAGTAGTATGCATTAGCTCCAGATGATAAATGGAACTAAATTGTCCTCAGTAATAATGGTAAATCAAACCTGTTCATAATTGAATAAAGCAGATCCAAAGGTGAAACCTGAATGATGGCAACCGCAGAGCTCATTACCTAGTCGTGATGTTTTTTTCCCCTTTGGTAGGAAATGCTTATGCAGAGATTTAAATTTTCCAATTTTCCCTCTGCAAGGTGGAATGATGAACAATCTTTTTAAACATCAGCATAATATGTTACTGCTATATAATGGTGACGCAGGCCCCCATATGCTGTTTTGGACTTCCTGACTCAGCATAGTTTCAGAAACTCTCCTCCTCTAAAATATTTATATTGTTGTATATTCGAAAACCATTTGTTTGTAGTTTCCCAAACTGTATCTACTTTGCACTTGGGGGTCAATGCTGGGATTTGTACTTTTAAGACTGCTGACAGATGATCATCACAACTGTAAAGTCCACCCAGACTTTACTGTGCAGCATCTGTAGTTTTTCTCTAATACTTAATGGTTTATTTATGCTCTACTAAACATTTTTTTTTCTTTTCTAGACATTTACAGTTTGGAATTGTCGACAATTTGTGAGGTTTTCTTTATTGCAGTGAGTGATTTCCTGCATGAAGTCATTGATTGAGCTCTCTCAGATTTTCACAGTTATTAGATTGTAAGCTCACATTTACACATAGTAAATCTCTGTCCTGTCAAATAGCTTTTTCTGATGCACAGTAGCTGTTCCAAAGACTTGGACGTGCCCAGGAAACCTCTCAGCTACTTTTTCCAGTGCTTTGTTTTAGGCCTTTGGAGACGGAAACCCAGATGGCAGGAACATAGAGTGCTTGTATCTCTCCTAATCCCACTGACACTCAGTGAAGCTTTGCTGTAGATTTACCCCCGGGGTTTTGCAGAACATGTATTGGCAGATGGCACAGGTGACAGGACCAACTTCATTATAATGGGGCAAAGGCTTAGTGGCATGGGGATTCCTAATGATTATAATTCATCTTTAGTTAGCTCTAAAAGTGTGCATGCATTACTGTGTACATTGCTCCAGAAAGCATGCAATCTTTAACAATGTCATTGTTGTAAAAGGATTGTCTTGTACAAAAGGGATTGATTTAAATTAGTTTTGTCTGAACTATTTAAACAATTTTCATCTGCATTCTTTATTTCTCTTATCTCCCGAGGCTATAACTAGTATCTTGCCAGTTGGCACATTACAGAAGTGCATTGTCCAATCAGTTCATTGGTATGCTGTACTAAACATGGTTACCCCATGAGTATATGTATCCTGCCATCCTCTATGATACACTTTTCTTTGAATTGTGTATTACCCATACAACTTAGAGTATGTTTTTCTCAGTAAGGGTTGTGTATGTGCATTGTATACATGTATAGTGTGCATTCATAGAGGTGCTTAGCTGGATTTACACTGCTTTTTTGTGTGAAAAACACATCCAGTTGGTAACTATGCCTAGCGATTGCTGCATATTTAATAACTATTGTACCTACTGTACTCTTACAGTGAGTGGGTTTAGTCCACTGTGTAGGCTTCATCCTCACTTAGACTCATTCAATAAGTAATGGGGCTGAATTGACTTTGATGTTATAGTTCAGAATTGATCTTCTATGAGGTACTAGCACAGCTAAGGTAAAATGTGTCTCTGTCCAGCACAATTTGCAATCCACTCAGTGTTGTTGAGATGTGCTGCCTATGCTTTGCACATTAAGAGGTTATTTCCTGACTCCTACGACCTGTCTCCTTCTGTTGACTGTATTAATGGAGCTCCCTATTAATATCAGGCTGACACTTGCTCCATTGCAGTTTATTATTTTCTGTTCCATTTCATCCTTGGCAAGAGAGACAATGAAAGCAGCATTTCCATCTTTGCTGCAGGAATTAAGACGCTGCTGTTTGCCTCAGTGTATTTTTTTACACTCCCCTCCCTGGCAGGGGGACAATTCAAAGTCAGATTTTTTTTTTTGTGCCTTTTTCAAACAGGTTTGTCTGGGGACAACATCACACAATTGGGTCTGCCAGCCACATCTGGGCTGATGTATCTGAGGTTCAGAGGTAGATCTTTGCAAATTCCATCTGTTGCCTGTTTATAAACCAATAATGTGTAGCTTAACAGCATAAACATACATTCACACGCATCATTGAATAAATCAATTTCCCAACTGCAAAACAGGGACAACCTGAGAATATCATTTCTAAAAATGTTTTAAGGTATCATAGGTCCAAAAGAACAGATGAAGCCTTTTAATACAGTTTATTAGATGAATTGTGGATTTTATATCAATTATAGGTACTTAATAACCTTATATGTTTCTTAAGTGGTTATAGTAACATGACAAATATGGAATATACGACTAACATTGTTTCTGCAGGGTTACATCTCAGAAAACCTCCTCTGTGAGCAGTTCCTGTATTCCATAGAACCTTACTCATGATTCTTTATGGACTATATAATGCCATAGATTATGGACATTTCAATGGAAGCCATGAATTGTGGATGATTTATTGAATGGGCTGGTGCCCTTACATTATGGCAGTGGACCATTGGAAAGGGGCTAGATAAGTTCTGTATATGGTTTATAATCTGTGTTTTATTGCTTGAGGCTTAAAACATGTTGTGGTAATAAAAATTCTTATTATAGTGCAATTCTGTTGTTTGTGTGCTCTCCCCATTGTTTGCTTTTGGGGTCCATGACTTACTTGATCATGGAGACATGTTTATTTGAACTTTCTACAATTGTGGGAACCTAGGGATTTTTTTCCTTATTGTACCAATAAGCAAATACCATGCTTTCTGCATGCATAGTTATGCCACCTTATTTATGTAATACTGAGCCCATTTGAAATTTACAAGACACATGGGTCATTTATTTTTAATTCAGGTGCCTAATACATGTCTTCTTAAAGGATATGTGTGAGTGGGGGAGGGTGTGTGCACATTATCTTGGAAGTCTTAACATGCTGTACATGTGCCCATCTCTAGTCACTGGGACTGCAGGAACTATAGTGGCATTATGGTTGGAAGAAAAGAACCCTGGGTAATGTGCTTTTATTTACTTTTGTTAGATTTGCACCCCAGGTTTTGTTGTCTTTCCTTGAGCTTTAAATGAAAACCTTTACAGCCAAAATGAATCCTTAAGCAACAGATATTTTACATCATATTAAGCGGCATAGGAGAATTTTTACCAAACTGGAATAAATATTTAAGTAAAAATGCCCCTTTTATATATTTTCCCTTGAGCCCCCATTTTATGGCATTCTCAGAGATCACCTGACCAGATATACTGCAGCTCTAACTGTAACAGGAAGAAGTATAGCAGCAAAAGTCCGAACTTTGTCCATTTAATAGGTCAATGTGACCTATTTTTTGTAAGGTTTCTTATGTGCACCATGAATCATATGATCCCAGGGGAAGCCCTTATTTCTAGTGCAGTCCTAAAGGAGAACTATTCCTGCATAAAACAGTTATTTGGTAATGTTGCCAGATAGAACATGATTTTTAAAGCAAACCAGATATTTTGATTTTTGCATCCAAGTTTCCAAAAAGCTCAGCCAAAACCATATAAACCCATGCCATTTTAGATGGAAACAGAAATAACATGATAATATACACAAATGAACAAATCTAGGCTTATTGTATGCCTTCAGGCATGTTTTATCCATAACTGATTTGTGAGTTAACGTGGATGTGTAAATATCACTAAGTCCAGATGTCATTGAAGATTTTTCTCCAGTTATGACTGCCTTCCAGCTAATGGACCAGGTAATTCCTGCTTGAAATTGTCAGTCGGGTCAGAAGCTTCTTATACCTTGAAATGCGGCTTCCGCTTGCATGAGCTTTGCCGTGTGGTCACTCAGCTGAAATATAGAAGGTTAAATTCCTCATTTTGATTATAACAGCACACTGAGCATCCTGTCCTCCCTTAATACAAGCTTGACATTTCATATCGGCACAACCTGGCTCCTTGGAAATCCACTGCACAAAAGGCAGGGTTCGAAGGCTGACTAGTCAAGCATAGACTACTGTGCTTCATGTTGTAAAGAGTGTAAAGTTATACTTGGTTGACTGACAAAATGCTTCACTGCTGTAGTCCTTTTTAACATTCATTCAGAAGAAACATTAATGTCACCTAATTTAACAACTGTAGCACCAGCCAGGACTGTAGTCAATGGTATCAGCCCTGCAATTGAAGCATGCACCTACATTTAAAGGGAAAAAAAGACTCGCTCTTGATATGTTTCCAGAATGCAATAAAATAATGTTAGTGACAGAGTGGCTGGTAAATATTTTGAAGGCCCATTAAAATCTTTACCTACAATGTGGAGTTGTGTTTAGTGGTAGAGTTACACATCAATAAATGATCAGGAATAGTCTCCCTCAAGGTCTATAAAAGGCATATTATATAGTATTAGTGCTGTTTTCTACAGGAATACAGATGTCTGGACTTGGAGGAGGTTTTATTTACATTACCAAACTTTGCTTTACAAACTTATACAGTAACTTATACTGTAGCTACCACTATTTATACTTTTCATTGGTGCATATGGGTTAACTTGACCTATACTAGGGCTGATGAGTAGGTGCCGGCATTGGATATTTTTTCCATACACCAACTAGACCTTTACTCAGTCAAAACATTTGTTTGATCTTATAAAATAAGGGCCTAACTCTATAGTAAGAAGACTATTCAGTATAATGGGAAGACTATTGGTTGGAGGAGTCTGCACTAGCCTGCTTCATCTGCTCCAAAGCCCTAATCCAGTTTAATCATCTGCTATTTAGAAAAAAATGCAAATTTTAAATAGAATACAGTCACTACCATCTTCTTCAGTGTTTATATGGGGGCAGGTTAGACAGATGGACAATTTTTGAATTTGTGATCACCTTTCTTACAGACTGATTAGTCTGTAAATATTAATCCGAAATGTGCTGTTTGCCAGAGGAAATATGAAATATTTAAGGTATTCCCCTATTTTAATCCTCTTTTCAATGGCTAAAGCTCAAGATCCTTGTTCATATGTTTCCTGGAATCAGGATGTGCAGTGTTTAGATTAGTATTATGAGCAAAACAGCTTATGAACAATTTGCTAAGCAATAAAAAGTAACCAGATTTCTTGCATTATTATTATTATTATTGATCTAAGGCAGCTTTAATTTACATTACATGGAAATTAATATGACTTTCAGGCAACTAGAAAATTAATATGCCCTGATTAAAAATAAAATGGATTATAGAAATGGTCAGGGATTTTAACGACTGGATTTTGATATACTGAATAATAAGCAGGCAACATATTAGTTGGACGCACTCAGAGTTGAAAGTTCAGCCCTATTATATATATATATATATATATATATATATATATATATATATATATATATATATATATATATATATATATATATATAGCCTTGAGAAAGGCTTGAGTGCAAGCCGAAACGTTAGTCGATATTTTGATTGTATTAAACACTTTTTGACCTTGTAAGTCCTGTGAGTGCGAGCTGTTTCATCTTTCTACTTAATCCTCTGGCTTTGTTGCACCCAGGCAACTTTGAACCATCGACGTGCAGTGCCGGCTTTCATACTTTTATATATATATATATATATATATATATCTATATAGACAAATACAAGATTCCTCTGCACTCAACCCATTATCAATATATTTAAGACAGAGACATTTTGTGCATACTGCTACTGAAAAATGCCTTACCCTTTAAACAAAACAGGGATTGTTTGTCCATATATTGCAATATATTTAAGCTGGCCAACTACGTCAAAGTCATCCCATATCTGGCCAGTCCTATGCTCAATTTTCATCTGATTCATTAAGAATTCTATGGTTTAATTATACATTTTATAAAAGGGTCGAATACGTTTTACCTGCAACTTACTAGCTGCTTTCAAAGTAAAACTCCCAAACTTGGCTGCCCTTTTATTAGACACCAGTGATATATATACAGTTAAATAGGTGCAAACATGTAAAGCAAAGGTAAAGACTGACCCACTAAGGGGTTTGTATATTATGCATAACATACAAACCCTGAGTGTGCCAGTCTTTACCTTTTGCTATATATATATATATAGATATAGAGATATATATAGATATATATATATATATATATATATATAGATATATATATATATATATAATATATATATATATATATATATATAGATTTCGGCCAACGTCGGCCGAAACGTTGGATACACGAGTAATATGAAAATAAAACAAATTTGAACACTTGAGAATCTCGTGTGCTGGTCCATTTTGAAGGCTAGATATAATTTAGATATGTAATATATATATATATATATATATATATATATATATATATATATATATATATATATAAGCAAAAGAAACAGATCTGGTGCACAACGATAACGAGAAAAGACGCCTGTGTGCTGGTTCTATGTCCATAGTAAATGTATCCAAAAAAAACAGCCGCACCAACAGGACTTTCATGAAAAACAAAAAGTGTTTTATTCAACGTTTCAGCCCCGTACTTGGGCCGTCCTCAGGAAGTGTAAAACCACCACCAACATTAATTGGTAATAATTGTTTTAATGTTGGTGGTGGTTTCGATCTATTTATGGGACACTAAACTACACATTTCGCTACACGAGGAACATTGGATATAGGATGAGACTCCATTTTTAGTCACTTGAAATTTCTCTATAGGATTTGGCTTATCGCTAATTTAAGGCAAAAGGCACTAACGTTAGCACACGTCACTCTTGTTCACGTCACTGATTACATCAGACGTCCAGACAGAACGTCATTGCTGGACGCTGTTTGGCGCCAACTGTAAATGTTTAAATGTGGGGTTTGGGGAATAGGGATTTACACTTCCTGAGGACGGCCCAAGTACGGGGCTGAAACGTTGAATAAAACACTTTTTGTTTTTCATGAAAGTCCTGTTGGTGCGGCTGTTTTTTTTGGATATATATATATATATATATATATATATATATATATATATATATATATATATATATATATATATATATATATATATGTACTATAAGAAAAGTATTTTGTATACTATCATGTCTGCGTTTCTTCAACACCCTCTTGTGGGCCTATATCAGCTTAGTACGTACAGCATCATTAACCCCTTGCTGGCAGCCCAAATGCCTATTGTTTGGCTCTGTTGTTTATTGATTCTGGGTTAAATGACAGTCTGTAGAGTACAGTAGTAGAGACAAATTGTTAAAATCCCATGGCTGCAGTCCAAAAGGAGATCTTATTTGTCCTAATGTATTTGTGAGACGGAATGTTTCTCCTACAGACAGAAAGGGTCTTTAAAATACACACTCAGCCAGAATGTTATTAATCCTGAGTATGACCTGGGTTCAGGGTTAGCAAACAATGCACAATTGTGTTCAGAATAATAGCAGTGTGTTTAAAAAAAAAAGTGAATAATGCTCAAAATCCTTTGACCAGGGCATTGTCAAGGCATGCAGTTGTCAAAACCCCCACCCCCTTACGGAACCATTGGCACTTACCTTTCCTTGTACTCCCCAAGAGATGACACACAACAGTTCAGGATGGATGTGAAATGGCCACAGGTTTATAAACAGTGTAAACAAGATAAACAGATTACATAACAACTGAATAAACATTACCAATTGGGAATGCTTACCTACTCCATTGTCTTGCCGGACAACCAGCTGCACTGTGCTAGGGAGGGCAAGTGAAAGCATAAGTGAGCCTCACTCTGAACTCCAACCTCCCGGACCATTTCCCAAGGAGGTTAAACCACATCATAAATGCCAGGGGTACTAGCCCCTTTCCACTGCAAACCCCCATGTTGTGACTTAACCAAAACCCCATCATGAGAATCCAAAGCTTCCATACACCACCAAATCCCTTACCCTATCTCAAAACAATTTTAGGGCGAGTGGGCGGGTAGCTGCTCACTGCTGACCACGTGTATCACATGGCTATCCAATAATAGCTTGTATATTTTTATTTTATACATACAAATGCATTTGGGAACACTGCACATTCTATTCCAAATCAAAATAAAAAAATTATCAAATTTGTGTAATTCCTTTACAGAAAGTGAAGAAAAGGGAATATTAGGCAAAAAAATAGCAGCATCTGTATTCTTCTTTAAAAACTCAAACATTCACTGTATAAACTGAAAAATATTTTAAGATTTTGCTTTCCTTTCAATCACTGAACTAATATTTAGTTGTATAAGTAGTGTTTCTGAGAACTGCTGCACATCTGTGTTGCATGGAGTCCACCAACTTCTGGCACCTGTTACATTCCACAATTCTTCCTCATTTCTTGGTTTGTCTTCCACGTCTGTTTTTTCACAGACTGAATGAGCTCACCAATTGAACTCCACAATGCTATTATTTGGAACAAGCCTCATTAATTTATGATTCAATTACACAGAATAAGCAACATGCATGTCACTACTGTTGGGTAATTTATTACTCGACTACACCTACTAGTAAATTATTTTCCATGTAGAAATATAATTTTTTCCAAAAACAGTGATTGATCATATTAGTGATGTCCAACTCTTTAAAAGTCAATTCTTTAAAAATGCCATTTATGTTTGCAACTTATTTGGCTTCTATATAGCAGGGCCTTACCTTAAATCTCAGCTTCTTTTCCATCTGGGTTTCAAAATGCCCAAGGCACTCTGATGCATTCAGAGGTTGCCTCCTTCCTTTCTACATAGTTTTTAAATTTGGCATAGCAGGGGTGGTGGATACCATGTCTAGCTGTGTCACATCCAGTCCCTAGGCTCTTTGGTGTTGACTGAGGAGCATGCACAGTAGAAGCTTTTGGTTGAAGGTCCTGGGAACCAGATATGATGTCGCCAGAATTTCCAACCACCAACCCTACTCTGCTGCGTGTTTACAGGCCAAGTGCAAGTGAAGGGTGCCCTCTTGATGAAGCTGAAAAGCTCAAAAATTCACATCAGTCTTAAAACATATTGGCCCCTAAACAAAAGCTAATTCTTTAAACCATTTTTAGGCCAATATATTACTGCACACAGAAGTTGCACCAAACTATTGAACGCGTTACAATACCTTATCTGGCAGCAGCCTGACGGAAACCAAGCAGGATAAGGATCCTGTTTTATAGAACCCACAATCGAAAAAAACAAATACAAGGAAATAGGAAAACAACACATGAACAGCTATCAAGGACACTTCTTTATTTGAGTTTTACAGAGGCTGAAATGGAGATAAATAATTAAAATTGCATTATACTTTCCCAATATTGTCGTGTCTGCAGTGTGGTTTGCTGCCCCTTTTGTCTGTATTCTCCAGATCATCCAGCTTTCAGTAGAATGTAACCCCTGACAGCAGTGTGAATTCAGTAGTCCTACATTTCTTTAGCTTTGGAGACAGTACATGTCAAAGGAGAGCGTCGAACAAGGAATTACTACATAATGTGGTGTAGCAAGCGACTCTGCGTTTTCTTTTTCTTTTCGACATGTCTTAAAAGCTTTGCTGGCACAAATCTGCATGCCTCATTATGTTAATAGAAACAATACCAACAATTTGAATTAATAACTTATAATGAAGCCTGAAACGTCAGTGTCTGTATAAATGAGTGTGCCAAATCCATGATATGAAAAATGAATACAAAAATATGATGACCAAGCCTTGACGCCATTATTTTTAAAAAATGTTAAAAACATTGAATATAATTTACTGATGCTGCCACCATAATGCCCACCCACATATAGTTACATAGTTACAGTACGTAGTTAAATCGGGTCCATACATACCCAGAAATGGTTCTCTTTGGTCCGGATATGTATGATTAAACTATTTTATATGTCAGTCATAGGCAGCCGCACTCTGATCCTGATTTTATATGCTGTTGTGGGCACTGGATCAAATCTTTTACATGAATCTTCACATAGAGCTGCACTCCAATATTCAGTGAATCAAATCTCCTTTATTGCATACATTTGTGTGTTCAACATTTCAGCCCACCTTAGGGCCTTTATATATGTGAGTTAATTCACTTGCAGTGCAATTTATTGCTATGAATGCTGTGTGGGTGCAGTAAAACCCTTACACCAAGTAGGTCATAGAAGATTTAGCGCTATTGGAAAATGTAAAAACTGTGCACAAGACAGTAAATCTATGTTGAGTTAAATGTGTGTCTTTTATTTCTTGTTACAGAGATTCTGAATGGAGGAGTGTATCTTGGACAGAATAAGTTCCTTTGCTATGCTGACACTATCCACTGGCAAGACATTGTACGCACTCCAAATGCTACATTAGTCCCAATGACCAGCAATGCAGAATGTAAGTTTACATCCATCATAGTTTATTAGCTCATTTTGTTTAATGAATTAGAAGTCTAGACTAGGGATGGGCAAATTTTTTCACCTTGTTTAGCCGCAAAAATGATGCCATAGACTTGTATGGCGTCAGGCGTCAAAAAAAAAAAAAAGATGTGCGACAATTTTTTTGACGCCCATAGACTTTAATGAGCGTCGGTGACATTTCGCCACAAATTTTTGTCAAAACAAAACGGGTCAAATTTGCCCATCCCTAGTCTAGACTACAATTCATGTTTTTAGAGGAACACACATTCATTTACTAAAGAGAAGGCAGTGTGCAAAAAAAAAAAAGCTTACAATTGCATATTTTTTGCACTTTCGACGCTAATTTAATTGTTCCATTGGTAACTGTATTGCTTTTAAGTGCACATGAATACAGTGCTGCCTGCATTCTGCATTGATGTATTCATGAGGGGTGGGAGGCACATAGGCTTCCCACCTCCTGCCCCCCCATCCCCTGACTTGTGTGTCAGTCGGTTATGTGCAAGTTAGGGAGCAACAGAGGATACAGGCCATTACAGGGCCCTCTCCTGGTAAGGACAGAACTAGCCTTCACCTCTACGACTAGTATCATCATTTTTTCCTCATCAGGAGCACCCCTTAGTGATCTTCACTTCTGCCCATGGGTATAGTAAATGCCTCCCACATAAACCAAATATAATCATCAAATACAGTATAAGGGCTTATTTACAACCACACGTACTGTGTGCAAAGGGTTATTTTGGACCATGTTTTACCCACAATGCAGTATTCTTCCCAAAAAAAATGTTATGCTTGCAATACTTTTTTTCTTACTCAAAATGTATTAAAGTCAATGGTTGTTTTTCTTGTGGCAACTTTCTTTTTCTTGGTGACTATTTGGTCTTGGCGACTTTTTTGTCAACATTTTGGAGGTGCGGAATTTAGACGCAAATCCATACTTGGCAAAAATATTCGTTCCTCGCTAGTGCCAGTTTTAATTTTCTCATTTCCCCATTTTCTTATCTGATCTGCTCATGCAGAGGTACACTTGTTGTTTCATTTACTAGGTATTAAAAGGGTTGGTTCACCTTAAAGGTTACTTTTATTGTGTTATTGCAGCTTTCAAATAGGTGTCACTGTCCCCTTCTCAAAAACCAAATGCTCTGTAAGGCTGCAAATGTATTGTTATTGTTACTTTTTATTACTGATCCTTTTATTCTGACCCTCTCCTATTCCAGTCTCTTATTCAAATCAGTGCATGGTTGCTAGGGTAATTTGGACCCTAGTTACCGGATTGATTAAGATGCAAATTGAAGAACTGCTGAATAAAAAGCTAAATAACTCAAAACCCTTCAATAATTAAAATTAAAACAAATTGCAAATTGTCTCAGAATATCACTCTCTACATCATACTAAAAGTTATCTCAAAGGTGAACAACCCCTTTAATATGCAATTTTTTTTCTCTAGCAGATCAACTAGATCTATCTGCTTTGTTTATTAAATCTGGCACATTGGCTAGATTCCTTTTAGGAAGACAAAGGGGACCATTGGGTATTCCCTTCTTAGGTGATTTAACTGTCATGTCATTTATTCAGAGGCACTTGAGAAACTGTAGTTTGTAGACTGTAAAGCCCCAGCTGTGCATATATTGAATATAATAACAGTGTCTTGACCCTTGTTCTAGACTGCTTGCCAATAATTGGTTAGCTCGGTAAAGAGTGTTTCATTATTATGCAATGAGTATAAAACCACATTTGAAATTGTCAAGATCATAGTTAATGCCCATGGTCAAAAGATAAAAAGCAAAGCAAATGAGAAGAGGCTATCTTTATAATGAGTGTTATTACTGTAATTATAAATATAGACGAAGAGAGAAGGCAGCATGCACAAATATACTGTATAGGTGAGAAAGGGGCGGAGGAAAGAGTAAATGGAATAGAATATAGAGAACATGTTGTACAAGTTATTTTATTGCTTAAGATCTTGTATTCCCTTAATATCAATGTCTCTAATATTTAGCTTGAAAAAGCTTTATTATCATAGCAATATGTTATTCAAATTTATATTCAGAATTCCACTCTCTTTCTCCAGCTGCCACTGCAACTTTTGATAAGCAAATTCTAAAATAAGAACCTGAATAATAGACTTTTGCAGATACAATTTTTTCTCAAAGTGTCGACAAGCAATGTACAATACTTTGTAGGAGTATAGGCCATTTTACAGTTCTGGGCTCACCGTTTCATCTGTTGCAAATTACAGTTTCAAGTAGCTTGGGTTAAAAGCTATACAATTTGCTATTATATATAGTCAACAAATATATAATTATACCAAACGCATTCATGTATGTATATTTATCAAAGAGTGAAGTTGGAGATCAACACAGTCAGCTAGAGTAAAATACCGCCTCTCTCTATTCATTTCTATGGAATTTTGAAAGGTGTATTTATCAAAGGGAAAGTTCACCATTTGATGATCTAACTTCAATCTTTGATGAATATACCCTATGGAGTTACCCTCAAAGTCATCCTGTCGTCTTCCAGTGCAGAGTACCTCTTTTTTCGAGCACCTTTTAATATTTGGTACAAAACTCCTTACTTGTATCTGCCTAGTGCCAAGTGCCATTGATATCCCCTCAGGGTCGGACGGCTGGCTCCCAGAGTGCATGCGCGAGAACAGCCAGTGCCTGGTGCACAAGCACGAACAGCGGACGCACCGCCCAGTACATATTTTTGATTTAGTTCTGCCTGATCAGTGGAACATGAGGGCCCATCTGTTTTTTTCCCGGTGTCCCATCAGCCCAGTCTGACCCTGTATCCCCTCTATGTGTTAATTTGCCTTAACCATATGCAGGCCCAGATTTGTGGCGAGGCCACAAAGGCTCGGGCCTAGGGCGGCAAAATTTTTGCCCAGCCACATCCCTAAGGAGCACTGTGCTTGGGGAGGGTGCATTTGCTACTGAGCCGGCACTAGGACCATGTTTCCTCGGAGGATACAAGATGCGACTGGCGCTGGCACCATGCGGCATTGTGGCAATGCGACGCAAAATCCGTCACTGACCATATGTTTTGTGTCTGGTTGGGGCTGCAACCCCTGCAAAATGTGTTGCCATATCCGTGATCATAGAGCAGCACATCTAAGGTATATCTGCAATAGGAAAAGTTTTGAAACAGAAGCATAAGCAGGTGGAATGGAAAGATAAGATACTTTCTTTGGCTTGCACAGCTAATTCAGCAAAGGTAATTAGGCCACAGGGCCTTTAGAGACAATTGTGTCCCACAGCTGGCTGCCTCAGTATATGATTTCCTCACTCTAAGTTGTGTATAATTAGTGTTAATAAACCAAGAGGACTCTTGTGGAGTGATATTCTTTTGCAAGTATTATTGTCCATAGAAGTTGACAATGACCCTCCTAGCTGGTTGATATCGCTAATAACATTGTTTAATGGCACTTATGTTCAGTTACTATTGCCTCTTTAGCAGAGTGTTTCTGCTGGTGCCATGCAAACCTTTTGGTCCTTTGAGGCTCAGACCCAATTTAACTGCATGGTAAAGTGATGTAGAAATGTGCACTCATAGAAATAAACTATAGCCCAAGCATCTGCTTAATGCTCTCCATCATATGAGTGCCATCAATTAAACACTGTTCATTTGAATAAGGAGAAAATGACTTTCTTATGCTTCAAAATAAAGAGGGCTATTACATTACCTGTATAGCTGTTTCTGTACAGTACAATGCATAAAAGATAAGAGCAATAAGGCAGAGGCATACACCATTTAGTAGTGTTGCCACCTTACTTCTTTAAAACGGAACACATATGGAGGCAGATTTGCTAAAGAGCGAAGTAGCTAACGCTAGTGACTTTTCTTCAATGTTGCCACCCGCACGGACATTGCCAATTCACTAGCGAACGGGACCATCGCTAGAGGTCATTCGCACTCTATCGCCAGGAGACTTTTCGCTCTGGCGAAAAGACGTTACTCCACAAATTCACTAAAATTCGTATTTTACTGAACATAAGCTCTTTCGCCAGAGTTGCCTTCGCCACCTCAGATCAGGTGAAGTGCTATAAAGCAGCTAGATCTTCCTCAATATTCACTTACATCATATCCTGTGTGCTGAAAATGTATTAAAGTTCAAAAACCACTGGCGACTTTTTTTAAGTGGAATTGGCTGCTAAAGTCCTAACTTACTTTTTTGGGTAAGCGGTTTTCTCCACGCATTTTACAGTGTGGCTTGTGTGTAGGGCATTATATTAACTATCTTGTCTTTATTAAGGTTCCCTGGACATGTCTAATAAAAAGTGGTAACTTAAACCATTTGCAGCAACATTTATAATAAAGATGTCCATACAACTTTAAATAACTCGCTCTATGCAAATTGACCTAAACGCCCTAACGAAGTTTTGCTAGGCACAAATGAACGATAGTGCATCATCGCTATGAAATGCTCACACAGCCGCAGTAACGCTAGCGAAAAGTCACCAGCGTTCAGCAAAACATTTTAGGGAATTCCCGTATTCATAGCGTATTTGCGCCTGGTGCAAAGCAGTCGATGGCAACAATTAGCCCTTTAGTAAATCTGCCCTGTGGAATCCACAGCCTGCATGGCTAATTAGCAATTCATTTAGATGCAAGAAGCATGGTTGCAAATAAATCTAAAAGAATTGCTAATTAGCCATGCAGGCTGTGGATTTACTAAAGGGTGAATTGTCGCCGGCGACTGCTTTGCACCACGATAGGCTTTCCATATGTGTACGGTTTTAAAGGGGTGAGATGGCAACCCTAATTGTAAGTCTTTTCATGGATTCTGGAGAATAGATAAATAGACCAGGCTATATGAGTTAGGGTAGTTTGGCTAATTATTTACTATAATTGATCTCTTTTTAAAGCATCATTAATGGTAGAACTACACGGACGACTTGCTAATGATTCAACGGATCCGACGCGCTGCGCCAAAACGCAGGCAAATCAGATGCGATGGAAAATAAGGTAAGCACTACAAATGTCGGATGGTGTGGCAGTATTCATCCGATGTGACACGACTGTCGGATACAGACACTGCATGCTGCATCTGAACCCGACAGTCGTGTCGCGTCTAGTAATGGGCGAATTTCGCAAATTTTTCGCCATTTTGCGGCAAATTCGCAAATTTTACGGCGAAGTGGCACCGATGTCTCTTTTTTGACGCCAGAGTCCGTTTTTTACGTTGGTGTCCATTTTTGGCAGGATTGCGTCCAAAAAATTTACTTTTTTTGGGAATTCGCAGTGAATTTGCTCCTGGCGAATAAATTCGCCCATCATTAGTCACGTCAGATGAATGCTGCAACACCATCCGACATTACTATAGCTTACCTTATTTTCCGTTGCATCCGACTTGACGCCTGCGTTTTGTTGCAGCATACCGGATCCGCCGAAATCACTTGCAAGTATCCTTTAAAATAGAGATTAATTATAGTAAATAATTAGGCAATAGAACGCCAAACTTGTTGATGTTGATACTAAGAGAAGGTTAAGAAATGGCATTGCCTTTCCAAATATTTTCATTTCTAAATTAACAAGATTCTCATACAGCTAGCAAGCAGGGACCCCACATATTTGCTGATTGGCCACTTGGGAATTTTGGAATTGGTATAATTGGAAAGCCACTGGCAGCCATACCAGTGTGAGCTTGCAGTCTACTGCCATTGAAAGTGACCAAGGACAAATGTCCATATGGCACCATTGCACATATTTGTGTAGGAGAATGTATTTACATCTGAGGTCTCGTAACCCATAGGAACCAATCAGTAAGTAGCATTTAATGGTCTATTGCTGTTTGAATGCAGAATGTATGCTAATTGATTGTTTTGAGTTACTATGTATGCATGAAGGCAATAATATATTTATATATATATACATATATTGTTGTTTAGCTAAATACCATATACTATTGGCTCTTTGGATCACTGTGGCAACTTTCCCCCAGGTCTACAAACTGAACACATTTATCAAAACAATACAGACTTATTCCAGACCTGCCAAGTCTCTGTAGATAAAAAAAGAGAAAAAAGGATAGGAACGGATCTGTTTCCTATGCTGCAGGCAGCAGATAATAGTTGCCGATGTGTAAGGTAGCTGCAGATGGCAAACATGCTGCAAGAAGGAGAATAAAGCATGATATTAAGACTAATGTATTATCTGCAAATGCATGTCATATTATAGCAGGAACATTCTCGGCAAACTGTTCACTTGTCGTCAAATGTATGTTTGCAGTTGAGCCCACAGCTTTTCAGATCCAATTAGTCACAGAAAAAGCAATCACAAGCGAGACACCGAACTTTACCATTTGTCTTGTCTTTGGAAGGTTGATGATGTTGTACTTGGGGGATAATAGGTGATTCACAGCTAGAATATATCCACTGATTTGTCTGACATAAAGGCCTGATAATGTGAAAGGCCCCTTGTCTTCCCTTGTCTTCTCTTAACAACCGCTACCCGCTCATTCTTTGTGTCACTATCCTGGCTGCCTGGTGCCCTGTTTAATGCTGTGCTGAGTGATTTACAATGTATTATTTAAGCTTTTTGCCAATATCTGGTGTTTGTAAATCAAAGAAACATAAAGTGTGACCGCAGAGGAGAACTGCTTGCCCTTCTGATCTGCTCTTTTTCAATTTATTTTTAATACTCAGACCCTTATCTTACAAGCACCTCCTTATATTTCAGCATATGCTATGCCTGTACACATTATATTGTCTCTTTTCTTTTGCATAGTCTGCTATCATTTGCTGATTATACCAAGCAATATTCAACTAGCACATCTTGGTGGCACAATAAGTAGCCTTGTTGACTTGAACCTGGGTTTAGTCTTGACGAGGGCACTGCCTCCATTTAGTTTGTGTTTTTCCTGAGTCTGATTGAGCTGTCCGCATTTATTAAACCATACAGACAAGTTACTTGGTTAGTGATTTAACTGACCTTAATGTCTGTGAACATGACATAGGGGACACAGAACTGTAAACCTGCTTGGCAACCATGTTTGGGAGTTTTACTTTGAAAGCAGCAAGTAAGTTGCAGGTAAAATTTAGTCCCTCTGTAAAATGTATAATGAATCAATAGAATTCTTAATAAATCAGATAAAAGTTGAGTGTAGGACTGGCCAGACCAGGGGTGACTTTATTGGCCAGCTTAAATATATTGCAATATATGGACAAACAGTCCCTGTATTGTTTAAAGGACACGGCATTTTTTTTGGTAGCTTAAGGCAGAAAATGTCTTAAATATATTGATAATATATTGAGTGCAGAGAACCTCTTGTATTTGTGTGTATGAATTATGTGGTCACAGCCTCATTGCACCCCAGCTTAACATTTTAAAAATTAGCGGTGAGCACAACCTTCTCTTGTTTGTTAAAGTCTGCTTGGGCAGGGACTGGTGGGAGGGATGAGCAATCCCTGTAAACTGTTTCTTACAGATATTATCATAGAATATTTATAAAAGCTAGACCATTGAGTAGAATCATTCCTTGGGACCCCACAATACTTCACCCATTGAATAGTATGACCATCTCAGCCCTGTGACTTCAATTGTCTTGTACTGTAGATGTAAATTACCACTCCCCAGTGTGGTGTTCATGCAAATGGCCTGTAGATGTCACTGTGCTCATTCTTATAGTGTGCATACTTCCTGGTAGCTTAAAAGTGAAAGTTACTGTTGTGGAATGACTGCATGAGACTCTACTAATAAAGCACTGTTATACTCTACTCATCCTCGGCTGCCCAAAACATAACAAATGGCGACAAGGATGGCTCTTCTACCTCTGCAGCAGCTTGCAGCTTTTCTTCCAAACCCTGGTGAGCTTACCATACCTTTTACTGCTTGGATATGTATGTTTGAAAATTACATTATTGCTGCTGACCAAGGGGAGATTTCTGCTGCTAGAAAGCGTGCTTTACTTATTCACTGCCTGGGAGCAGAGGGACAGCGTATATTCTATACATTACCATTACCTGATGAGACTTATGAAACTGCACTTACTGCTATAAAGAACTTTTTTGTGCCAAGAGTAAATGTGGTTGCTGAAAGATATAAATTCCGTCAACATGGAGAGCGTAATGGTGAATCCTCAGAACAGTTTGTAGCAGCTTTGAGAGAGCTGGTTGTTACTTGTGACTTTGGGAATCTAACAGATGAAATGCTAAGAGACCAAGTAGTTGAAAAAACAAACTCACCTCGTATTAGAGAGAGACTGCTCCTACAGAAGGTTTTAACCCTTCCAAAGGCTATTACAGTTGCTAGCCCAATTGAAACAGCAGTGGCAGAGGCTAAAACTCTCATCAGGGAACTGCTGGGAATGTACAGATTGTGAATTCAATACTGTGGCCCAATAATGCACAGTTACAGGCAAAATACAGTGCTAAGGAAAGGGATTCACCTACACTGCAAAACCATACAGCAAATACAAATACTGCAAATCATGTTACATGTCCTGCAAAAGCTTTACGGTGCCGCAACTGCACAAAAGTAGGACATTTTGCTAAGATCTGCCGTAAAGATGTTCATGAAGTCACTACTACAAATGTCACAGTATTAAGTGTGGATAAAGTTGGTACAATTATTCCAGACAAGTTTATATGCACTGTCAGTGTCAGTACTGCTTCTGCTGACAAGGGACACTCCATTAACCTAATGTTTGATACAGGTTCAGCTGTTTCTATACTACCAAAGGATATTTTCTTGAAATACTTTGCAAAAGATCCGCTTGTTGCACCTGCCCTGAAACTTGTCAGTTACTTAAAGAATCCAATCCCTGTGCTTGGTTTATTGCCAGTGACTGTACAATTTGAATCAAATACTGCAAAATGTGACTTTTACATTGTGAATAAGGGCACTGCTATACTTGGAAGGGGTCTCTTTGCTGCATTAAACCTACAATTAGTTGATGGTCTCATTACTACAGCATCAGTGCCTGCCACACAGCCTGTGTCTAAAATTTCCCCACAAAGCAACACTTCACTGGGTTGTGCAAAGAACTTTGTACACAAAGTTAAGTTGAGACCAGATGTAAAACCAGTACGCCAGAAATTGAGGCGATTGCCCTACTCTATAAGGGAGACTGTCTCACAGGAACTAAAGAAACTGGTAGAGCAAGATGTGATTGAAAAATCAGAATCCTCCGAATGGGTTTCAGCAATTGTTGTAACAATGAAGAAAACTGGAGGTATTCAATTGTGTGTTGATCTCCGTGAACCTAATAAAGCAGTTGTTATGGATAATCATCCCTTGCCACACATAGAGGAAATATTTTTCAGAACTCCAAGGAAAGTAGAGACCTCACTGCATTTATCACCCATGATGGTTTGTTTCGGTTCAAGCGTGTACCTTAGACTGGCTATTGTCAAAGAACGATGTCTTCTATACTCCATGGCATACCTGGTGTAGAATGCTACTTGGATGATATAATTGTCTATGCTCCAACTATGGATCTTCATGACAAGTACCTAGAAAAAGTTCTGAAATGCATTGATTCTGCAGGACTGAAATGGAACCTTTCCAAATGTCACTTCAGACAAACTCAGCTGTCATTTCTGGGTCATATAATCTCACAAGATGGATTACTTCCTGACCATGTCAACGCTGTTACACAAGCACCTTACGAGATTTCTTAGGTCTTACTTCATAGTATTCTAAGTTTATTCCCAACTCTGCTTCAGTTGTGGAGCCACTTAGAGCACTACTACGTGGAACTTTAAGTCTGGTGTGGTCAGAGTCTGCTCAACATAGCTTTGAAATAGTGATGAGGACATAGAAGTTGTAGCATTGACTGACTTACTATCATCTACAGTTACAGCTGCTGATTTTAAGCAAGCTTGCCTCACATGTCCAATTCAAGTAAAATTACGGGACATCTAACAAAGCAAATGGCCAAATGCTGAGAAGAAACTCAGTCCTGATCTTCAACCTTACTACAGGATTAGACATGAACTGTCCTTAGTAGATGGCTATGTTGTCCATGGAGCTCATCATTTACTGGTACCAGAGATCTTGCGAGAAAAGCTCATACAACTTGCACATGAGAGTCATCAAGGAATTGTATGTACAAAACAAAGACTAAGAGAACTATACTGGTGGCCAGCAATGGATGCCGATGTGGTCACTACCATTCATTCTTGTGTTACTTGTCAGAATCATGACAAAACAGCTATCACACATACACCACCACTTCAGCCAGTACCATTCCCTGATTCAGCATGGGAAAAACTTGCTATTGATATTGTCGGTCCTTTTACAGATGCTTCTATAGATTTTAGATTTGCTATAACCTTGATAGACTATTACAGTAAATGGACAGAAATTGCATTTGTTTCTGATATAACATCAGCTATAGTAAAAACATTTCTGTCTACAGTCTTCAGCAGAGAAGATAATTCAAAGGAGTTAATATCAGACAACGGACCATAGTTTGTCTCATATGAGTTTGAATCCTCTCTGAGAAAGAGGAATATTGTGCATAGGAAATCTTCAGTGTATTACCCACAAGCAAATGGAGAAATCGAGCAATTCAACAGAAGTCTGAAAGAAGCACTACAGACAGCAAATCTTACTGGGAAATCTTGGAAAGTATTTACAACAGAGTTCCTACATAACTACAGAGTAACGTGCCATGCAACAACCCAATCATCTCCTGCTGAATTATTACATGGCAGACAGATGCACACTAAGTTACATGTTGAAGATATCAAACGTCCACAAAATACTCTTTCTACAAAATCATCTACTGCTGACATTGTGAAATGTCAACAAGCCAAATGCAAGGCTTATACTGACAGAAAATGTGGTGCAAGAGAAATTTACTTTCAGCCTGGATCTTTAGTCAGAATTAAGAAACCAGGCTGAAACAAGGACAATCTAAATTTACTACACCACTTGAAGTGAGACGCCAGCGAGGACGATACAATATATGAAGGTCACATATGGAATGCAAGTCATCTTGCTCCTGTTAGGGATGACTTTGGAGAAGCTCCATTTGATGAAGGACATTTTCCTACTCCTGTTGCCAACTGCAATAGGCCTGAGGAAAGTGAACCTATAAGGCGTACTGAGAGAATCAGAAAACTACCTGCATGGACCAAGGACTTTGTGATGTGAGTAATGTATATTATTGCTTTAAGATGAATTGTTGTTGCTTATTACATTTGCCCAAATGCTTTCCTACTATAGGGGAAATGTGTGGTGTTCATGCAAATGGCCTGTCGATGTCACTGTGCTCATACTTATAGTTTGCATACTTCCTGGTAGCTTAAAAGTGAAAGTTACTGTTGTGGAATGGCTGCATGAGACTCTGCTAATAAAGCACTGTTATATTCTACTCATCCTCGGCTACCCAAAACATAACACCCAGTATTATCATAGGTTTTCAAAATCACATGAAAAAGCTGTTCAGGGTTGTGGAACAGTTTAGTGAATGGAGGGGGAAGGATGGAAAGTCACACAATTACAGGAAAATACTGACAACCAGCCCTAAGCTGGTTAAATACTGGTTAAATACTAGTATAGACTAGATAGGCTGGTTAAATACTGTCAAAGGGCCAAGCCTAGTTCTGATAAGTAGTTGCAGATCAAATGCCCATATCTTCCAGCAGAGAACACAAGATGGAAGCTACTGTAGCCACATCGAAAGTGAGAAACTACCAGGGTCAAGTAGATCCCATCCTTGATCCGAGTTGTACCAAGAGCATCAGGCTTCTGTAGAACATGGCAAATAACTTTGTGTCTGTTATTCACAGTAAGGGGCAAATTTACTTACCTCCGTAGATCCACCAGCATTGTCGTCGTCACACTTCGCTGAACTTCGCCAGGCGTAGATTCCTCAGGACATCGCAAATTCACGAAGATCCGAAGTTTATTTAGGTGTTCTAATACCCTAAACATGTGCCCACAGTATAGTTAAGGTGCCACAAATGTAGGGGGGAAGGTGGGCACCCTAAAAAAATTTCGATCTTTTTCAGCCTATCACCCAAAAAACACCAGCGTTTTTTTTAACTTTTTGAAAACTCCTATCTACTCTATTGCACTTCGCCTGCTCTAACCTGGCGAAGTAAACTCTGGCGAAGGAGGTCATGTTCAGAAAAAGATCAATGTTAGTAAATTTGCTTATTTTCACCCCCTTCGCCAGAGTGCAACTTCGCCAGCGTTAGGGTGCAAAGTTGCGCTAGGCTATCAGCATCGCTGGCGAATTTTCGCCAGGGTGACTGATAGTAAATTTGCGAAGTTGCAAAATGACTTCACGCTGGTGAATTTTCGCCAGCGTTAGTCACTTCGCCCTTTAGTAAATTTGCCCCTAAGCACTTTGCCTCCCCCCAAATAAGGCAAAATTCACTGAAAAATATTTCCTTCTCTAATCAGTTTTTTTTTTTTCTTGTCTGCTTTTCCAAGTTGGAATTTATCTAAACATAGGGTTACTTATCTGAGCTCCTGCCAACTTAAGAGGCCTCAATGGGCAGCAAAAAGTCCCCCTCTTGTAATTTTAAGAGCCGAATTTCCGGATTTTAAAATTTGTGGTCGTTGTGCTATTGCACTCATTGCACTAGAGATGCTCCCCCCCCCTTGACCCGCTCCTACAGTGATGTTTTAAGGGGGGAGTAAAGAGGTGGAGCCTCTGTAGTTGAGATTTGATCATTGTGAGTTAGAGAAAAGTAGCCTAAAAAGACTTTCAAACCAAAAATTAATTATTGCCTAGTAAAAGAAAACATAATTCTAAGCAACTTTACAATATACATTCATTACAATTTTTCTATGGTTTTTAAGTTCAAATGCTGCTTTCAATAGCAATTGCTTTTACAAATAACTTTTAAGAACACTTTTAAGAAAATTTGTAATAAATATTGGAAAGTTGCTTAGAATTATGTTTCTTTTTATTAGGCAAATTTTTATTTTGGGGTTGACTTGCCCTTTAAATTAGGAGGTTTTGCATTTTTCTCCTGAAATATTTACAGTGTGAGTTATTGAACTGTAAGCAATGGTGTCTCTAGCAAAACAAGAGAGGAGGTTCTATTCCCTAGCAGGTATGAGACAGACAACCGTGGTAGCAAGAGAAGCTTCAGCTGGGAAATCAAAGGGCTACTATCACATTAATCTTAGTCTTTTCCTGTGGGAGCAATTTACTGTGCTCAGTACTCCCTTAAATGGTGTGCTTGGTAGATTAAATTGGGGTTAAAAAAAAAACTAACACTTGTACACTCTGGCACTCGGCAATGAACTGGGGACATGCAGTCTCCGTTTACCACAGTCCGTTTGTCACTCCGTGGCACTTTCCTGTACAATAAATAAAGCTGGAGCCAGCAATCACAGCTCACATTAATTTATGACTATCCCTCAATGGGCTTCATTGAATACCTCTTAGAGAAACGGAAGGATTTAATTTGTGAATGGTATGGTTTAAAGGAACAATAACACCAAAAAATTAAAGTGTTTTAGACAAAGACAATATTGTGTACTGTTGCCCTGTGCTGGCAAAATTGGTGTATTTGCTCCTGAAACAAATATAGTTCATATAAACAAGCTGCTGTGTAGCCATGGGGGCAATCATTCAAGCACAAGACACAGTGTAGATAACAGATAAGTTCTGAAGAAATCCATTGTATAATACAGAGCGTATCTGTTATCTGCTGTGTATCCTGTGCCTTTTCTCTTTTTTCAGCTTGGAATGGCTGCCCCCATGGCTACACAGCTGCTTAATTATAGAAACTTTAGTTGTGTTTCTGAACCAAACACACCAGTTTTACCAGTGCAGTAGCGCATTATATTTTCATTATCTATACAAGCAAACAATGGCTATAAAGGTCAAATACTAACATAGCATAACAAACTATGAAGTGGAGAGGGCCTATTAGTCTGTAAACTGCATTAGAAGTTACATAATGCAGGTGTTAATAATCCATTGGCAAATGTGGAGCATCAAAATGTGTGAAATGCACCTTTTTAAAAAATCAAGTTTATCTAATATGTTCTATATTTGCCAGGAATATATTGTGCAGGCTTTTGCTGCCCATAACTGATCTATTAGAGGGATTGTGCAAACAATACACTTTAACTCTTATAACTAAATCTCCTTTAGTGTAAAAACCTTGATTCCCCCTAAGCCTAGCAAAAGCCAATCCAGTGCTCTTGGTTAAGGGCTTAACTGTAACTTTCTATTTACCAGAAATTCTTCTCTATTCCCAGAGCTGTGGATATAGGGAAAACATTTTTGGGAAACTTAATATTGGCACATATTATGAGCTATATACAGATGAAGTCACTTGGATTTGTGTGTTAAATGCATCATGAATCGGGATTAACTGAATAAACTGTTATCTAAAGTCATTTTAACTCATGTAATGCCTTTTAACCTAGATGGGATGCTGTGACTCAATTTTCTGTGTTAAATGGGATAAGAGGGATATCTGGGTTTAGTTATTCTGTGTCAAACACACAAACCAAAGTGGCTTCATCTGTATAGGTATTTATTGTGGGATCAGGGGATACACCTACAGGTGGCCCCACTAGCAACAAACATACCAATTGCAATAAACCAATAATCAACTTTATAGAACTAGAAGATAAAGTAAAGGCAAATACACATCAATAATACCCCTGCCATGTGGATTTCGTGTGGCAGTCCCAATCTTGACACAGTATTTACCAAGTCCCACACTCCACTACCTGTGGACAAAGAGAGTCACAGTCCTTTTTCCCCAAGAGCTCTTAACTTTCCCCAGGTAGCGCTACCTGTCCAAATACTTCTCCAGATGGACAGAGGTAGTTGTTCCCATGTAACAGGCACACAAACAATGCCTGTTCTCACACAGGGGACACACTTCAAATACCCTCCCTCAGGCAGAACACTCACCAGGCACTCACAGATGAATCAATCTTCAGGCTGGACTCCCAAGCTAATCCTAGCTGAGTACTAGTGATGGGCGAATTTGCGCGAAACGGCGCCGGCGTCTCGTTTTTGATGCCGGCGGCCGTTTTTGACGCCGGCGCCCGTTTTTTCGACGCCGGCGCCCGTTTTTTCGAAAAAAAAATGTTGACGCCATCGAATTTTTGACGCGAATTTTCGCGGGCGTTTCGCAAATTTATTCGCTGCCGGCGAAACGTGCAAATTCGCCGCGAAATTCACACCTGGCGAATAAATTCGTCCATCACTACTGAGTACAACAAACCTACTTTATTCTTCAGGGGACAGCTCCAACACTCATCCAAAGTGCAAGCAGCTCACAAGCCTCCTTTCAAATCAGTATCCTTCCACAGTCTCTCTGCTGCCTCCAAGCTCTAAACTTTCCAGGGTTGGGCTCACCAGACTTGGGGCCTCATACCCCAAGCCCTCCAGGGCCCTTTAAACTCCTTAGGCTTACATCTTTGCTGCAGTTCACTCCTGGCTGAAGTGAAACTGATAGAAGCACTGAGCACATGGCAGCTCGGCTTTTTTATATTCCTTGCGCAACAGTGATACTGCTGGCAAAATCTGGAATCTGCCAGGGCTCACTGCACATGGGACAAAGGACTCACTCCCCCTCCCAGATCCAGTTGAGGTCCAACACTTAGTGGTATATTTATCAAAGAGTAAAGTTAAAGATCGCCACAGTCTGCTTAAGTGAAATTCTGCCACTCATCATTCTTTTCTGTGGGATTTTGAATGACGTATTTATCAAAGTATAAACTTTCACTTTCAGCCATTGAAAAATACTTTTTTAAAAATCCCATAGAAATTAATAAAGCGTGGCGGAATTTCACTCTAGAGGACTGTGGTGATCTCTAACTTCACTCTTTGATAAATATACCCTTTAGTTCCACCCATGTGGAGATTTTTAAACCATAGGGAAACTTAACCCTACGGGTTCCTACATTAGTAATTTTTTGGAACTTAAAACATTGCATAATGCATGGTGTAAGACATGCCCTGCTGGGCTCCCTAGGCAATCCTGCTGACCGCTTTGCCCCCACC
Organism: Xenopus laevis; assembly: GCF_017654675.1. Lineage (NCBI taxonomy): Eukaryota > Metazoa > Chordata > Amphibia > Anura > Pipidae > Xenopus > Xenopus laevis. The sequence goes on from NC_054388.1 coordinate 75,407,266, forward strand.
CCCTGGCACACACAAACAGGTGCGCCCATGAATGCAAAAAAGTTTTATTACAGGGGAGCAAAGCACCATCAGGGACATGGGCTTGGACTAGGGGTAGGCGGCGAATAGGTACGTGGCTGGCACCCTCCCAGCTTTGTGCCATAGGCACGTGCCTCTACTGCTTACCTCTAGTTCTGGCCCTGGGTTTAAGTAGCCACAAGCCTCAGCACAGAGACCTGTGATATGTGGCTTTAATCAAATGCTATCTATGTCAGGTAGCATGTGATCCAAGAGCGGGGGGGGGCAGAAATAGACATGTACGTGTTCACCCACCTATGCACACTTGCACTCCTTAGCCATCACTCACTTGCACCCCGGCAAATTTAAAAATACCTCTTCTCTTTTTTCTAAGGCTTTTTCTGAGTTTGCTATGAAGTGGAGGGCTATAACCCTCACCATAACATTACTGATTAATACTATATTTTTCCATATAATTCCCATCCTCATGTTGTTCTAGTGTGTTCTCTTGTTTACCTTTCAGTTCAATAAATACATGGTGAAATCTGACTTGTCTGGCCTAATATGTGGATTTATTTTGCTGCAGGAATGCATAGTGTTTCTACTTGACCTTGTTTACTATTTCTCTTTGGTTTTGTTTCCAGAAATAAAAAAAATGAAGTGCTTGTCTCCAAAATGGCATTTGGACTTTGTGCCTGTTTTATACTAGTTACATATTATTATTGAGTTAAAGAAGCTTATTTGTCTGTTGCTAAAAAGCTTTTATATTTCTATTCTAACAAAACTAATCTTGGAAATTAATAGCATTCATTTATGGGAAAGAAGCTGTCACCATCCGTTGTGTCCTTTTTAGAGCACTTGGAAAAAATTACTGTAGAGAGTTAATTTATTGACCTTGAATATATTTTATTGTAGGTGTATTTTCTAAAGGTATATATAATGCAAACCCTCATAAATGAATGTAAAAATGCTTTGAGGGCTCATCTGAGCACTTTTGCAAATTGTACAAATACTTTTTAATGTAGGTTTCAAGATATTAATAGTTGTTACACTGTTAATATATTGCATTTAAAGCAATACCTCCTCCACATGCTGGCCATTTTTGCAGACTGGAGAAAATCACGTTATGAAGAAAATAAGTCTTTTTCACAGGACAGGCCCAATTTTGACAGCTCAGCCCGCAGTCCCGGTTTCTTGCTAAAATGTCCTGAGTTTCACTTTGATCTCCTACACTGGGGCCAGAAAAAGATACAACATTTCTGAAACTTAATTAAATAAGAGGCTTTTTGGCAGAGAGCCCAGAATATTCAGCATATGCACTAAGATACAATTGTAACTATTTAAGCAGGTCTCTTGGGAGAACTTGCAGCTTAATGGGCAATTCACCTTATCATACATTTTTATATAAAACTTGACCCTAAAATCCCCAGAATTGAGTTTAGTTCTATAACCTACCAAATTTTTTAAAAATGGATATGGTATTTAGGGGTACATGGTCAAAGAATTGCCACTGAGCTACGTGCAGCAGAACTTTTTGTCCATCTTTCCAATTTTCAAATGTTGGTAGGTATGTTATTTATGTAAAAAATCTGGGGCTCTGGCTGGGACTTAGCAGGGACATGTTGGTCCTTCTGCTTTCATGAAGGCAAGGCAAAAGCTAGGCTTAGTGGATCTTACAAAGGGCCTACTGTGCTAGTCATGGGACTGGGGTCCCCATCCAGTTCATTTTATTGGACCCAGACATTTCTGATTGTGGCCCTGGTCATGCACCAGGTCACCTAACTAATTATAGAAGAAGAAATCCAGTATCACACTGTAGTTGGCGAAGAAATATTTTATGATTTATTTAGCCCATGCATACAGAAAAGGTCGCAACTGATATGTAAGGCAGTTTGCTCATAAACACTCCTAGCCCCAAATTATATAACAGTGGTTGAAACCTTGCTAATGTTCCTGATAGCATATTACATGCCCATAATATGGCTCTGCTATTACACAGGCAGATATCCAGCTATAATTCTGCAGCCTTATGCTGTTACAGGTATAAGATCCAGGCTGTCTCCTATAGACTCCATTTTATCCAAATAATGCACATTTTTAAAAAATGATTTCCTTTTTCTCTGTAATAATAAAACAGTACCTTCTATGTGATCTAAACTAAGATAAAATAAATAATCATTGAAAACAGAACCAGCCCATTGAGTTTATTTAATGTTTATATGATTTTTTATCAGACTTAAGGTATGAAGATCCAAATTATGGAAAGATCCATTATCCGGAAAACCCCAGGTCCCAAGCATTGTGGATAACAGGTCCCATACCTGTATAGGTTTTAAATTTGTTTATTAAGTGGGAAAAGAAACAGTTGCTTAAAACAAAGGTTTGTGCTTGCAAAGATAACTGGAACTATTGCTTGTTCTCTTGAATAAATTCTCAGTCATGAACCAGGAACTATTATAAACAGCAAGCAGCAGAAGTTGACCTCTGAGATTTAACCCCATGATTCACTAAACTATTGGGAAAAAAAGCAATAAAACCCAGCCGCATACAAAATTACAAAGTAACAGTAATAATGCTCGTGTGTCTCTCTCAGCTGGGGTCCCCATTAAATCAAGGTTGAATTGTTGGTCGGGCTGGACCCAACATGGATAAATTATGGCTTTTTTAAGGCAGTGCCTTTTTGTGGATGTGTTGGCTAGTGCAATCACCTCTGTTCTTTCCTGTGTCTCAGGAGAGCTGTATGAACTGCAGAATTTGCCTGTATTTTAGGAAAATTAAATTTGTTATACTTGTGGACAGCAGCAGCAGTGTTCAAATAAAGCCAAGCTGCAAGGAAATCATAATAGAGGAGAAGGCTATGAATAAGGATTTGTTCAGCTCTCAGAGGCTGTATTAAGGGCAGTGTCAGGGAAACTGGGAAATGGGCTGTGGAAAACATGCAAGATTCATTCAGTAGCGCTGGAGTGGGTATCAGGAGCAAAGAGCTACATTAGAAGTGTCACCCAAATGAGTTTATAAATTGCTCTGCCAGTTCGGGGAGAACACATTTCAGGCTTACCAAAAAAAAATTGTCCAAACAGTATTTTGGTCCTTGTCGCGATAAGTAGAAAGATTTCGGTGCTTCGTCATAGCTGGTTTCAAAGCGATGGAGCATCAGGGTTCTGGGATTGCTTGTAATCGGGGCATTTTTTATTGTTTTTGCAGCTATTATAGACTGCAGCCAGACCAGAGGTGGCCCAGTTTGGCACAGCCCACGGCCCGCTACTGGTCTGTGGCCTGTTGGTTGGGGACCCCTGCTCTAACCTTCTTCATTACTTATAAGTTTTCCATCTGTGTTAGAAGCACACATTCTTTGGATAGTTTGGAAGAAGGACTTTATATTGACTGTGATGGAAATCTTCTCCAGTTGTTCATCTGTCATATTGAAAATGTTTCTATTGATACAGGTTCTAATGGGCTGCCTTCCAAACGCATCCCTCACTTTTTTTATTTTATTTAAGGAGAGATGAGGAAGGAATGCTGTTTAATTCTCAATATGGAACCAATGTGTAACATATACTAGCAGGTTCACTCTATACAGTAAGTCTGTTATGTTAAAATTACTGAAGCCCATGATGGGATTTCAAAATGAAGTATATACAGCGGCATTTCAGCGTCTGCGGCCACCTGACACCCCCATCCCGATCCACACTTTAAATTTTTTTGTGTCGGAGCGCGTCTAGGGAGGCACGTTGATAATTCAGCGCTACTGCGCTCGCTAGCAGAACTGAATTTCCATGTAAAAAATAGAAATTCAGCTCTTAAAGATGCCGTCCCTGGTAACTCTCCCCTCCATGCTGCCTGAGGCAAGGTTCTGACCTTGCCTCATGGCAGGAGCGGCCCTGGGTATATAGAACCTTTAAATAAGCATAACCCTGAATGTTATACAATAAAAAAATTATATTGCAAATATTTATTGAGGATAACTTGGCCATTGGGAACTTTTTGGTTTCTGTTGATAAAATTTGCATTATCCCTAATAAAAGCAAATATGCATTTTTATCAGACAAGGGGAAGCTTCTACCCCAACCACTTGCAAGTTTTAAACTTAATAAGTAACAAAGCCCTTAAATCAGAACACTACCTACAAACCCTTCGTCCTGGAGGCCAGAAATGAAGTACAATATCAATCAACATTTTCTTCCTTTAAAATAAACTCACAGGAGCATGCGGGCTGGCGTTCCCTATTTACATTTTTTGAAAGACCAGATTAAATTGCTTAAAGCATAAACATATTATGATTCAGAAGAGATAAGCAAACTGATAAAACAATTTAAAACTTATGTCAGGCATCCATTCACTTCCTCAGTAGCACACATATATGTTGTGTACCGTAAAGGAATTAATTCATCATTATTCATTCATTCATTCATTCATTATATAGTGAATAAAGTACCCCCTCTTGTAAAATATAAGGATATTATAAGTCACCGAGGAGTTTCATGACCATATTAAAACATGAGGCCGAAGACCGAGTGTTTTTATACAGGTCATGGAACTCCGGGGTAACTTCTAATAGCCTCATATTTTGCAACTGGGGGTATTTTATTTATTATAATACACAAGTTTCAGTGAGTCATGTGACAGGAAGCAGCGCTCAACTTGTATACGAGTCCACAAAAAACTCACATGAATTTGAATTTCAACCCTTGATAAATGTGCCTCCCCATGTCATCTAGTACATGTCTGTACAAAGTTGTACAATTGAGAAAAAGAAGAGTAGAGGTAGTGAGTTCCACTCTTGGATAATTAACCTTCTGGCAGCCTGAGAGATCAGAAGATAAGTACCACAGAGTTTAAGATAGAGAATAATTTCTTTATATTATTTTTCTTCCTCTGTTACACAAAAGAAAAGGCAATGAATGTGTAGCATTACAATAGGGAATGTTATACAAGGACAGGCATAGCATTGCCCACAGGCCCAGCCCGAGCAGCTCTCATGTACAATGCTATCTCTTAGCTTGTTAATACTCAGGCACCATTCTTTCACAGAAATGATATTTTCATTCAGCTCGGCTATATCTGGTTATTTCCCACAGGTTTTTTTTTCTTCTACTTTTTTTTAACCAAGATCAACTTTTTCTTGGATGAATAATGAAATTCAAGTTTAATGCCTGTACAACGTTAATCCCTTCCTGTGAATTACTTAACAATGAATTTAAGAGTTTTAGATGGAAAGTGGTTAAATATTCAATCACTTCGATACTAAATACAGTTTGTCCCAGTGGAAACATATACTGTAGACATGATCTATATTTTATTTATATAGGTTAAAGGGATCCTGTCTTTGGAAAACATGTTTTTTTCAAAACACACCAGTTAATAGTGCTACTCCAGTCACATGACTGGGGGCAGCTGGGAAATTGACAATATGTCTAGCCCCATGTCAGATTTCAAAATTGAATATAAAAAAATCTGTTTGCTTTTTTTCAGAAATGGATTTCAGTGCAGAATTCTGCTGGAGCAGCACTATTAACTGATTCATTTTGAAAAAAAAAAATGTTTCCCATTACAATATGCCTTTAACAAGCATATGCAGTCCTTTACAAAGCTTCGACATGAACAAGGGTACAGTACAGTTAATACTAATTAAAGGGAAAATTCCTCCCTTTTTCACATGAGCTCATCCAGTTGAGCTTATGTATTAAATGTAAACTGCCAAAAATAGACATATATACTTTTTTTTTTACAGAGAACGGGATTTCTCAGTTTCAGAAGAAACGATTGCCTTTGTAGCACCCATTTCCAAAACCCCTATGCTTTCCAGATGATTTATGCAGTATGGCTGTTCAGATACTCTTTATGCTTCATTATTGAATAAGACCAAGAAAGGGGTATTTTTCCTATTAACAGTACACATAAATAAGATGATGCTAGTACTATAGTTTCAAATCAGAATTACAATCTATGAAAAGCAGATTCTGTACTGATTATGAGTAAGTAAGACTGACAAACCCAAAGCTGCCATTAGAGAGGTGCAATCAGGGGCAACATATGCAAATTCGACAATATAAGGCTTATTATATTCTCACAGAAAAAGTGTAATATGTAGTATGTAAAAGGACAATATTTACATATTTATATATATATTCCAGTTTGGTAAGATTCTCTGATATGCCACTTAATATAATGTCAGCTAACTGTTGCTTAAGTGTTAATTTTGGGGGTATAGTTTTTCTTTAAGGCCATGCAACAATATGGGGTCTGTGCCCTCCAGAATATTTAGATTTATCCGATCTAAAGAAAACTGATGTTTTCTGTTGCAGTCATTACTAATTCCCTTTGTTATAAATCAATTAAGACTCATTAGGTTTGTGCATGGGACTCCACTAGTCTCCTATTAATAATTATCATTATTACTGATTAAAGTTATATTATTTGTGCCAGATGGATCCTCCCCCGCACCTCTACCTCCCTATTCCCCCTGCCATTCTGTTAGATAGAAATTATTTTACATTATGTTGCTATAATGAGTTAGTGATTGAAATAAACAGATGGCCCAGTGACAGGAAATTATACATTGTTAAAATCCACATCAGAACCATTGAAGAATGTTACCTATGGGCTGATTACCCCATAAATGACACAAGGGAAACTAAATTTCATCTCCCCGGGAGTTAATGACTCATTGCATTTAGTTCTCACCGGGAATCACTTTAAAAGTTATGCATTGATTCCCCTATAATTATATGTGCCTAACAATGATGGCAAATATGGTCGGTTTGTGTATTCTTTACCTATAAAAATAGAATACTAACACCTGCAGCTTTAAGTAATTGCTGTTTTGTTCTATTATTAACATTTTTATGTTTTATAATGCAATTTGTAGGTGGCCCAGTTACTGAAATAGTAATGTGCTTAAACTAGTTATACCTAGGCAGATATGATTGTGATCCATTTGTTTGTCCCAGCATTGAGTCATACAGATACACATGGGTAAACTGCATAGATTAAGTTATTTGACCTTAAGACCAAAGAAAAAAGCCCCTTACCCATGCAGCCAAAAAGAATGGCCAGGGTTGGGTACACATTCTGACTGGGAATCTTACTTTCATAACTCCAGGCCAGAATAATCAATTCTTTTCCTGTAGGGGCCAAATTTTAATCTTTATGATTAATTATTATTATTACTCTCTGTTTATATAACAGAGCTTTACAGAGATTCTGTGTCATACACATCAGTTCCTGGCCCAGCCCAAGCAAAGCTTACAATCTACGGTCCCCATCCCGCGAATTCCCGCGATTCGAAGCCGGCGAATAAATTTGCAAACCGGCGAGAAAATTCGCCGGCATAAAAAACATGGACGCCGGTGCCATTTCGCGATTTTTCGCCGTTTCGCGAATTTCACTGGAAATTCTTGAATTTTTCGGTGAAGCCCCAAATTCGCCCATCATTAGTAGCCAATTAAACCTGTCTGTATGTTTTTGGAGTGTGTACCTGAACAACTTGCTTAAAACAATAATGTATCTTTTTTCTTCTTTTTATCAAAGGTTCAGTTAATCTTTAGTTATTAAAAAGAATAAATCTGGTATACATCTATTAGCGCATTTCTATTGTGATTCCCATTATAAGCATTAATCATTCTGTTGCAGTAATCACCCCCATCAGTACTTCATAACCATACTTCTCAACATTCCTAACTTAAAACTGTTATATTTTAGTCTTGTCCAATCACCTTGTGCAAATTGAGGAAAAAAAAAAAAAAAGGTCACTTCCTAAAACCCGCTGAGAAGTCAGAGGGAAGTGTAATTTAAGTCTGACATTAGTTTTTTCCCTCCAATTGCATTTTTTCCTTAATGGAGATAAAGGCATTTGAGATTTTTCTTAATCACGGGGGGGGGAAGATTACGATTGTGGAAAAAACCTTGATCATGGCTGTTGCCATTTTCTAATTTCATTAAACACATTTCTAGGATATGTTCTATTCATTACTAAACACAGCCAGACGCCTTTAGAGATTAGTTCACCTTTAAGTACTTTTAATTAGGTAAGCAAATACCCAATTTAATTGACAGAGACAGATTCCATGTGGTCCAAGTTGTTGTGTTTTCATTTCCTCTTGCTACACCCAGTCAGAAATCTTTCTTTGAGAAGAACTTTCATGAATTTCTTCAGATTAGTGGCCAGACTGGAATTAGAAAGAATCAAACATACAGTACTCATGTTATATGTAGTGTTACAGTACTTCTTGACTAAAAAACGAAATTCTTTATTTTGCCTTTCAGGTGGGAGGTGCCCTAAATCATGTATGGGACGCTGCTGGGGACCATCAAATCAGCATTGCCAGAGATGTAAGTTGCACAGATACATTCATTTAAAAAAAACAACTATTTGATCAACTCTTGGAACATGTACTTGCATGGAAAAAAAATGTTTGCACTCCACAAATCATGCACAAGTTGGGGGAGTACAAACCTATAGCTATAGTGTGTAAATTGAAAATTTAGGAAGGTAATTGTCTGACACAACATTTTGTTGCATTTAAGATAGGGTTCTTGGGGGGAAATGCTGCATGAAAAAACTGTGAATTGTGATGGTTTGTTTGTATCATGTTTTAGGCTCAGTCCAGCAAGATTTTGGCAATTACAGTTTATTATGGACACCTATTAGAGCTTTCATAGGTATAGTTTATAAAGAGACTAAAGCAGTCTGAATCAACCCATTGTAGTCTGGATTTATCCTTGCAAGCAAAATCTTTAATTAAAATCGGTGTATTGTGTTAATAACAGAGTAAGGTCTGGTCACAACGTAGGATGGAGAGCATTACCATGGCATTTGATTCGATTCCCCTTAGTCCTACAATGCAGAATAGGATTTTGTTGTACAGTGATGGGCTGCGTTTTCTGAACATGCAGTGGGCATCTCAAGGCTGATTGTTATGCAGCATCAGTTGTACAGTGAGTTTCTGCCAGTTCTGTATTGTGCAGAAGGCCCATTAACACTAGAGAGCCAAAACTGGCCAAGTATCCTAGCTGCATGTTTGCTCTTTATGTTTTGCTGTCTAGTTAAGTTTTTTTTTCAGTGAGATCCTCAATAGAACCACTTTTTGTATCTGAACATTAGTTGCACATTAAAAGATCTACTGTATCTCTATTATTCATTCATGTTCCCATATTAATATTATATAAACACATGGCTCAACCATACTTTACTACAAATCCCAGCATATTTTAACATATTATCAAAAGCCAAAGCATGCTGGGAGCTGTTCATCAACAGCAGGGTTGTATCCTTAAACAAATATTGATGGATACAAGATTCCCCATTTCTCCAGGGTCACAACCATTAAAATGCAAAAGAATCCTGTAGCAAGAATTCCACCTGATATGTATGAATCAGGCTTCATGTTCTTTGTTCATACAATGGAAGGATCAACCATAGTTTCTCTATGAGAGAACTGCAACACATCCTCCCTCCTGGTTACAGCATTATATTATACAGTCAATACTCTCTGTAAGGAAGATAAAAACAAGGTACCTGATATAATGCTGGTAAGTAGGATTCTTAATGGAAAATCTTCTTGAATATCATGTTTTTGTCAATAGTATCCTTACTGGTGAATTTCCTTGAGTTTGTAAATATGTTTTTGGTCATATTCTAGGGGGCTCAGTGGGACGGTCAGTATAGAGGGTGTATATATCTGCTTTGATAATCAGATTAAAGTCCTTCTCCAGCCCTGCACAGCTGCATGCTACAATATGTTCTCATAGCCACATCCATGGCTATGAGAAAAAGCCAGCTATTGTACTACAGGTATGGGACCTGTTATCCAGAATGCTCGGGACCTGGGGTTTTCCGGATAATGGATCTTTTCGTAATTTGGGTCTTCATGCCTTAAGTCTAGAAATTCATTTAAACATTACATAAACCCAATAGGCTGGTTTTGCTTCCAATAAGGATTTATTATATCTTAGTTGGGATCAAGTACAAGCTACTGTTTTATTATTACAGATAAGAAGGAAATCATTTTTAAAAATTTGAATTATTTTGATAAAATGGAGTCTATGGGAGACAGCCATTCTGTAATTTGGAGCTTTCTGGATATCGGGTTTCCGGATATGGGATCCTATACCTGTATATGAACAGTGGATGAGCCCCACTGCTGTCTCTGTAATATGAATGTTGATGTGAGTCGGCATCAGTTATCATGATGGAAATGCTTAATTTTTGTTGGTGACTATGGGCTAGTGTTGCAGACAATTTGAAATAATAGACGAAGTAAACAAAACATCAATCTGGTAAGAAATCAATCTACTGTGTGAATAAGTTTGTTATAGCGGAGACTGCTTCCCCCTTTAAGCGTGGGGTTCGGGGCGGCATGTACCCGAACCAACAGATGTAATAGGTGAGAAGTATTTCAGGAAATTTTACACTTTAAGATAGATTTGCTTACCGGTACCAGTTATTAGAACTAAAAATGTGACAAAACACTCCCCGGCTTTTGTATTTGATAAAAACTAGATACAATTTAGGAATAGAATTTGTATTCAATAAATACGATCGTTTGTAAGTTTGAGCAATGATCTAGTTAAAGGAGATGTCAATCCAAAAAATTATTTTTGCCCAATAAAAGAAAACCTAATTCTAAGAGACTTTGCAATATACATTAATTACTAGTTTCTTATGTTTTTAAGTTATTTGTAAATGTATTGCTATTGAAAATTATTTAAACAAATGTTGTGCATTAGAACAAATAATAAAGGGATATTTTGTAGAGCACTGCTGTTTTTTCATGGGAATGTTCAGTAAAGGTAGCCAGCAACTTGGTTTAATGCAAGATACAACAATACAGTATGTGTGAAGAGTCGATACTAAAGCAATAATCAAAGAAAGTGAGACAGGCACTGGACCCCTATGCTTCATTCATGTCTTGCTATTTACATCATACAATTATTAAAGTCTAAACCTGGTCATGCAAAGTCAGAATTTCTTCATTTTAAATGTGAGCTTGGTAGCAGCTAGAACATGCATCCTCTCAAACCCTTTAGAACATTGGGTCTGCTTTGTTCTGTTGGGTTGGACCCCCAAAGGGAATAGCCGAGAGCAATTGTTGTAAAAGGCAGCTAGAGCACAATTTAGGGAGAATGGTTGTTTATCTAGTGAATTAACTTTGACCTGTTAATAGACTCATGTGACCTAACATGTATGGTTGGTTTGTGTTCACTGTAAATCGTAGGATCCCAGGGGGCAGCAATGACAATTTTCTATTAAGAAATACCCAATGGTACATACTATTTAAAAATGTATATTATTATGAAAATGGTTTATTAAGATGAAGCAGGGTTTTACATATGAGCTGTCTTATGCAATATATTTTTATAGAGACCTACAGTACATTGTTGTGGGGTATAGTTTTCCTTTAAAGTTAGTGGCATAAGAATAGAGGAAGCAGATCCCATTTCCTCTTTACCTGTCCTCTCCTGACAGGGAGCTAGTGGTAAGCAAGGCACTCACTCACTAGCAAGCGAGCAGGGAGGGCCCACGGGTAGTGGTTTTGGTGAGCGGCGGGCCCCTCTGAAGATTTTCTTGTGGGGTAGCCTGGGGCTTAGTTGTTATACCACTGTTTAAAGTGCTGGCTCCAGCAGAAATTTCCATAATATGCTGCTCAGCTCAAATTGCTATTGGACACCTGTTTTAGTAAATGAGCCCTATCAGTATAATAAATTAATGCATGTTTGAGCCAGAATTTGGCAGTCAGAATTAATTTGAAATGTATCTGAGGACTTGTGGATTGTGTAGCCTGCTACTGTGTCAAGCAAAATGCTTATATTTGCACTACAACCAGTGCTTCCTGCTCATATCTGCCTTCCTTTCCTCCTAGTGACGAAGACTGTGTGCGCGGAACAATGTGATGGCCGATGCTATGGTTCTTTTGTTAGTGATTGCTGTCACCGAGAATGTGCTGGAGGCTGTACAGGACCAAAAGACACTGACTGCTTTGTACGTTGCTTACAATTTGTATTTCCACCCACCGCAGCCTGCTCCTCATGTTGATTTAATATGCAGGCTCTTGCCGAATGTCCCCACTCATCTATTTTCCTCTCAATGTATCTCTTCGTTTAGCTCTTTCATATATTTTCTCCCATTCCTGCTCATATTACACATCAGCCTGCATTAGCCTTGGCAGATTTTATGAGTTTTACAAATATGAATTTGAACATATTTATGTGCTAATGCATTTGATTTCTGGCTTTGGGGAGAACACTTTACAGATTAAAAAATTGCCATTTAGCATTCTCTCCTCAAAATCCTGCCACCTGCTTCATAAAACATTCTACTTATAGTCATGTATTGGCTAAAGTCTCAGAAAAGAGTTTAGGCACCACTAGGGGTGCTGTTTGTAGGCATAGGGCCAAGCAAAATGGTTGTTTTATCTTTGTTGGTTTAGTTAGTTGTTTTGTAAGTGCATTTACCCAAGGTTGGTTTAGTTAGTTGTTTTGTAAGTGCATTTACCCAAGGTATCCAGTCCTAGAGGGCCTGAAATTAGTTTACTATAGGTACATACAATGTCTAGATAAATACATGGGAAAATAGGTTTTAGATTATTGCAATTGGTAAACAATGTCTATCCAAAGGTAACAGGCAATTACATTTTAAAAGGCTATGTTTCTCTTGTTTATTGTCGGTTTAAAGCAAATGTAAAGCCTCAGAATAAATTAATTTAACATTTCTCAGAGTGCTTCTTTTAGTTTCTAGTTTTAGATATTAGCTCCATCTGCTGTTCAATTCTGCCAACCGACCTGACAGCAAGGAGACATTTTCAGAAGGAGAAGAGGAAAATCTTCTGAATTTGCTCTGTTCAGACATTGCTGGCTTTTTCTTCCTGAAATATTCTCCTGACTGCCAGGCTGGACAGGAGAACTGAGCAGCAAATGTTGATTATTTTGAAAGTTCTCCTAATATCCTGAAAACTAGAAAACAAAAATATTTGTTCCCCCAATTTTTCAAATTAGGCACCCCATAATATTAAAGATCAAATCTCCAAAAAGGAATCATTCGTACTGTCATTATGTCAGTCATCTCACATGTCACATATCTAACATGTTGGGATATTGTGCAATGTTTATGTGTTGATATTACACTGTAATTAAACTTTACAAGGATGAGTAAAGTACTATTTGGTGTACAGAACTAGAAAAAAATATGAAATTCTTTTGTCAATGATCATATAAAAGAAGAAGTGAAGTGTAAGCAGAACAGCCACATTTCTCATGGGAGATGAGAAAGGTATATATGGAAGATATCTTCCATCTTTTATATATCCCTTATAAAATATGGAAATATCTTCATATATAATTGCATAATCCATAGTTTTCTGGCCTTAACAGATGATTTGGCTAGTCCTCAAATAAAACATGGTTACACTGTGTGCCTTTCTCTCAGCTGGGCCTTAACAGTATTGTGTCAAACTACACCCCTCACATCGCACTCAGAATATTAGGATGTCAGAGGTTCTTGAACAAATAACTGATGTATATTTAGGTTACAATGATGTGTACTCCATTAATGCACTGTATCAGATGAGGTAGATGCGTTGCAGTCATTTCATTCATCAATATGCTGCTACCACTATGGAGACTGAATTGGTAGACTTAAGTTCACCTATTTGAATACCAGCTGGTGGTCTGGATCCCCCCCGTCTCTCATCAAAGAGCAAGAGCCATGTGTTTCCACTTACTACATTAAACTTTAAAATTTGAAATTTAATTTGAAATTTTTAAACTTTGAAATAATAAAACCCTCCTGGGCTTATAGTGAAAGCTACCTCACCCATGGGCATAGGTTACATGGACTGGGACTTCCTTAGCTAACACGGGATTTCCAGTGTAATAGGTGAATTCCATTATCCATAGGGTGTTTAACCTTATGGGCTTCTACAATAGAGCACCGACAGCAATGTAGCACCAAGGTTTTTCTGGTGTTCCAGCTAGTACCATAAGGGCCATTTAGACAGAGAGCAGAGTACATTGGAGTCCAAACAGTATGGTTATCTTGCTACTGCAGTTGCTATACCCTGTGCTCCAGAAGTAATTTCTCTGCCCACATCTCGCCATATAAGTGCTTAATGTTCATGATCAGGTTTTGGCCACTGCAAATAGATAAAGGTGCAGTGTTCTAGATACTGCGTTCTTTGTCTCATTTTTACCTTTGGTATGCTAGGAAGTTCAATGGATAGAATGGTGAACAACAAAACCTTTTTTTGAAAGGACATTAACTAATCAAGACATACTTCATTTTTGTGCCTTTACACTCATCCATCGTTGACACATGCTGTATGCAGTGTTAAAAAAACCCATAGATTCTTGAAATTGTTCTAACAGGTCACGTCAAATACATTATTTCTTCAAAGAGAAACTTTCAGTGCCCGTGAGCAAACATTGCTTCTCCTCTACATGCAGACCTTGACAAATGTTTTAAGGAACATTCACTGCAGACTTGGGGAGGGTGGGAGTGTGAGGTCCCCCAGGAGACATGAGACCTAGTTTTTCCTCTTCTACAACTGATAACCTCCCCCTGTGCAGATTCAATAGAAATTAATGTCAGACCCACTTCTTAATTGGTAGCTTCGATCCCCAGCTGGAATTTAAACGGGTAGCGTAGGAGATCAGCAGGCCAGCCCTCCAAAGCACCGATCATTAGTGTGTTCAGTGGAAATACAGGCAGCATCAGCTATTAACTGCTGTCACCAGTGCTGCTCCTCATTCTGCTTCTGTCAACCACTGTCAACAAAATATTTATTTTTGCTGGCTGCTTTTTTTGTAAAGGAAAAAACAGAACTTTTTAGAACATTCTTCCGTAGAGGAACTTTGTCACCTCCCTTCTAATTCCAGTGCAAAAAAACTCTGTGTTCCCTCTGTCAGCTAAGCTCAATGGTGGCTGGACTGCTTCCTGAGTTTGACAGAAACAAAGACCCACAAGGGAAGGTTGTGTAGGTTATAGCTGGAGAAATGATCTTGTATTTTTGAGTCGGAATGGAATATGTTTCTCAGATTCCTGCCTTCCCAAGGCATTATGATGTTTAATACCTGTCCTCTTTTCTCCTTTCTCAGTCCTGTATGAAATTTAACGACAGCGGTTCGTGTGTCACCCAGTGTCCTCAGCCAAATATTTACAATCCGACTGCCTTCCAGCTGGAGCAAAACCCAAAGGCCAAGTATACTTATGGAGCTTTCTGTGTCAACAAGTGCCCACGTGAGTCATGTTTTCTTGCAGTGCAGGTTCCATAATATTCATTCTAACCATTCTGTGGGCAGTTCTTGACAGGGTCCTTTTCCTGCAGTAATTAATCCAGGGTAAGTCCAAGGCAAAGAGTACAATAGCCATCTCTGCACATGATTCTGTGTCACCATTAGAACTTTGAAGTTGCTAGACATACAGTTAACTCAGTCTTGCTTGGCCCACTAGAAATATTTGTCATATTGAGGAATTACAGATAGTAATGAGTGAATCTCGAAAATTGACGCCCACGTCAATTTTGACGCCGGCGTTAAAGTCAATGGGCATCCGAATAGTGTTGACACATATCAATTTAGATGCAATCGACTTTTGAGACTTGCGGCCAAAATTTTTTGACGCCTGCGAAAAATTGTGGGAGTTTCGTTAATTTATTCGCCGGTGGCAAAAGGCGGAAATTCGCTGTGATTTTGCACCAAGCAACTTTATTCGCAACCTTACAGCACAAGTACAGTACAATAAAATAGTTTAATATAAGAGTACAAATGTTCCCTTTTGCCTAAGGACATTGCTTTTTTTCTTAGCAACAGCAAATTCATGTTTCGAATATACTAAGAATAACATTATGTAAATGTATTTACATTATATGCTACACAATACTTCGGTATTTTAGTTATGGCGTTATAAGAACAGGTTTCTTTGTATCCCAGCCTTATTTCTTAACTCTAGGCTGGAAATGTTCTTTATGGAGTGTGGCGAATTTGTTTCAGTTAATAAAGCTACCCATAATGTATTTTGCAGATAACTTTGTTGTGGACGACAGCTCCTGTGTAAGAGCCTGCCCAAGCAACAAGATGGAAGTGGAAGAAAATGGAATCAAGATGTGTAAACCTTGTGCAGGCATCTGTCCAAAAGGTGTGTTCTGCCCTCTTTTAAAAATGGGCCAGAAATAAGATACTAAGCACTAGCAGGAATGTAAATATCTATCGCACAATGTTCTGCATTAAACATATACACACACACTCACAGTAAGGCAAAATGGCAACAGGCAATTCCAAATTCTGACAGACAGCAGGAGGTGCCCAGGTAAATCATAGAGATATTAACAGTGTAAACATTGCTAATATTGTAAAATAAAAAATTAAGAATGATTTCAAATGTAAAAGTGCCAAGTAGAGCATTGTTTTCCAACTTCTGTGGTACAGAGGGCCGCAATTTTTTTGACCTACGTGGTGGAGGACTGATAGAGGACGCCAGTGTTGAACATGCCCACTATTAAATCACACCCACATTATCACAAGCTTTTAAGACCATGTCCACATTAATGGATGTAAAACACCAAAAAAAAAAAATAACAAATGGTTGGTGCTCACTGCAGGTATATCACTCATCACTCATATGTGAAAAATTTAAGTCATACCCTTATTTTTACCATAAACATACGGGGTGGGGCCATGACATGGAGGCAGGTCAGCCATCAGGGGGGGACAGGGGGGAGAGTTGTAGGGGGCCCGAGGTTAATGGGGGCCCCGGCCACGCCACATTTACTTGATTAGCCGGGGCCCCCCTGCTGCTGACTTCGGGAAGGCATGGACGTTTAAGGGGACCTGGCCACCAATTTTCTTATAATGTGGGGGGGGGGCCTGGACACCAATTTTTTTTTCTCATGTGGGGTCCTAGCCACCAATATTTTTTAATGGGGGGCCCTGGCCACAAATGTTTTTTTATGGGGGGCCCTGACCACCAATATCTTTTTATTTTTTATTAACATGTGGGAACCCTAGCCACCAATATTTTATGTTTTTTTACTGTGTGGTGGGGAGGGCGGACCTGTAGGTGGGGCTTGCGGTGGGCGCAGCCCAGGGGGCCCAGGAAATTTTGTCGTATGGGGCCCTGCGATTTCTGATGGCGGTCCTGCATGGAGGGGGTTGGGGCAGTTATGTGGAAGGGACGGACAGTGGCGTTGGGGACGGGGCTATGGCTTGGCAAATGGCCGATCACCGTGTCAAAGGGAATCATGCCTGGTTTTCTTATTTGGAAAACTAGGCAGGCAGTTTTGACCCTCCTCACTGGAGAGTTTTTGTTTTTCCCTTTTCATTAATGCTGCTGACACTGGAGAGCAGGGGATTTTTTTATAGCACAATATTACATTACTTTAATACAGCCATAATGTTTCTGTCCTATAGTTGTAACCCTTAATAATATTTTAACGTACTGGAATTTTACTGGGGTTTTTTAAAACAGCAACAAGTGTAGTTGAGCTTCAGATCCCTATTAAAATAGCTTAAAAGCACTTTGTCTTATTTTAATGTTACTCTGTAAATTGTTTTTGTAATTATGTTGTCTATATGTTGTCTAATAAGAGAAAATCTCAGACTCTGTGTTCGATACATGACATATATGAAAACCACTTTGGTTCATTATATGATTTCATCCCAAGTGGTTAACAATTTGAACGATTTAATTGATCGAACGATTTAAAAAAAAAAAACTTTGACTTCTAAAAACTTAGCCAAATGTTGGCTATAGGTTGTAGGAGGTCCCCATAGGCTTTAAGGGGGCGAAGGGTCGAAGTTGAAGTTTTTTAAAGAGACAGTACTTCGATTTTCAGATGGTCGAATATTAAAAGTTTTTTCAATTCAAATCAAATTTTGGCCTATTCGATGGTCGAACTACCCAATAATTACATCGAAATTCGAAGTTTTTAAATTCGAAAATGTGCCCCTAATTGTATATTCAGCAGATAGATATCTGTATAAGTGGTAAACTACCATGTTAGTGGTACATAAAGTGAGAAGGAAAATAAAGTAAAGTTTGGGAAAAAGCCCCTTCTTCAAGTGTTCATTGGATTATGATGATGTCTGATTTTAGTTGTGTTGATTAATATGTGTCTCATATAAACGTTTTGCAGTGTGTGACGGGATTGGGACTGGGTCCTTACAGTCAGCACAGACGGTGGATTCCAGTAACATAGACAAATTCATAAACTGCACGAAGATCAATGGGAATCTGCATTTCCTGGTCACAGGCATTGATGGGTCAGTGATTTAAGATTATGTATATGATTGTATATGAAACTTTTTAACATATGTATTACAGCTATTTATTGTTGTAGTTAATTATATTGCATTAATTCTTGTTATCAATAAAATTGTTTACTTTAAGACTATGTAACACTATTTTGGGCTATTTTAAAGGGATACTGTGAAAGGAAATTTTTTTTTTTTATTAAAAAAACTCATCAGTTAATAGTGCTGCTCCAGCCGAATTCTGCACTGGAAACCTTTTCTCAAAAGAGAAAACAGATTTTTTTATATTTCATTTTGAAATCTGACATGGGCTTAGACATATTGTCAGTTTCCCAGCTGTCCCAAGTCATGTGACTTGTGCTCTGATAAATTTCAGTCACTCTTTAATGCTGCACTGCAAGTTGGAGTGATATCATCCCCCTCCCTTTCCCCACCAGCAGCCAAACAACAACAATGGGAAGGTAACGATGATAGCAGCTCCTAAACACAAGATAACAGCTGCCTGGA
The DNA here is from genome assembly GCF_017654675.1 of Xenopus laevis. NCBI lineage: Eukaryota > Metazoa > Chordata > Amphibia > Anura > Pipidae > Xenopus > Xenopus laevis. The sequence continues at coordinate 75,426,013 of NC_054388.1, forward strand.
AGATCTAAGAACAGCACTTAATAGAAAAAGCCAGGTCCCACTTCATCACATTCAGTTACATTGAGTAGGAGAAAGAACAGCCTACCAGAAGGCAGTTCCATCCTAAAGTGCTGGCTCTTTCTGAAAGCACATGACCAGGCAAAATGACCTGAGATGACTGCCTACACACCAATATTACAACTAAAAAAAATAAACTTGCTGGTTTAGGAATTTTATATTGTAGAGTAAATTATTTGCAGTGTAAACAGTGTAATTTAGAAATAAAAAATACATCATAAAAATCATGGCAAAAAAGGGTCAATGTCCAGTGTACAGCGATAGAGTATGGGTTACATTTGACTCTAACACAACAGGCTGGGCTTTTGCTAAGTGGAAGTTATGAAGGGAGGGTGTAGATTAACTACAATTCACATAGGATACTGTTCAATAAAGTAAAGAAAGGATGCCAGGAGGTTCTTGCAGAAACAATAGAACACAAATATGCCAGGACAGTTCAAGCAGAGACACCACATGTGGCACCATGTGGAAGTAATAAGATAGTTCAAGGTACACCTCTAGGATGTAATGCCCAGGCATGGTCTGGATCCCATATAGTGAAATAAACAGGGAGAATAAATCTAAAGCCTGATTCGCTATCCTATGGTGGTCCCTGCACTATAGGCAAACTCAGTGCCTAGGGGAGAGCTACTCCCTACTTCAATCCTTGAAGGAGCACAGGCTGCTTATGCTATTTAACCCATCTATCTCACTCTCCTAGAGAGTACTATAAAAGGTATTAAACTGTCTCTAGTTGGCCACATTCACAGGGTCCCTACTCCCCAACTTATCACGAGAGGTACTGGGCAGAACAGCTTTACTGGGCCTTGGTGCACCCAGGCTCCCTGGAACAGATCCAGCTGGGTCAGCAACCAGAAGCCAAAGAGGAAGATCCACCCCTTACCAGGCCAATGATTGAAACGTAAATTAGATAACTAGATACATGGGCATCTGCTCACAACTAGAGAGATAAGGAACTGTAGGGATTTAAAGCCATAGAGACATATTAAACCTATGGGTCCCTACAATTACTTTTTTAATTTCTAGGAGCAATAGGTAGGGATGAACATAGAGATTTGGGGCTAACACTGCTTGTTCCCTTCCGTAAATCCGTAAATGGGCAACCTAGCTGTGGTTAGATTTAAATGCTTCAGACTGCATTTGATTTTATATTATATTTTTATGTTTTAACCCCAGATACATTTTCCATGGCAAAACCCCATATTCTCAAAGTAAACTTTTATCCATGGGTAGTACTGACTCATTCTCATTCTCAATTTTCTTTTAGTCCCAATTCAATTTTCAGTGGTTTCCTCCATGCCCCACTCTTTGCACTGTACAGACGTATTTGGATATCATTGTTATTATTTATATAGATTCAATTGCATATCTGCTTGCTGTTGAAATTATTAAGCTAATAATTATTAAGCTAATAATAAAGCATTCCCCTGGAAGTACTGGCTAAAACATTTTACTTGAGGATTGCGTGTTTCAGAACTGACCCACCTTCTGTGTATGTCTGTTTGATAGTTTCAGAACAACTGGCAGACTAAGGTTAATTTCAGATATGTTATTATAATAGGAAAATTACTTGCTTCCAATTGCTGTCAGGGTACCTCTTGGGAGGAACATTCATTTAGCTGTTACCCCTTTTCATTGTCCCCTGTCACACCTCATCATACTTTATGCTGCGAGTGCTGCACAAGGACGGATTTCATTAACAAGGCTCTGCTGGGAGGTGCTCACTGCTTTTGATCTACAATTAAGTAACAAGGTGTGACAGGCGGAGTTGGTGTGAGGGTACAGACAGATCCCAATGGGAATATGGGGCCCCAGGCAGGGGACTGCAGTTTCCATCGCCAAAGATGACAAAATCCACAATTAGAGCAAATCATAGCCCTGGGACAGAGGGGAAACATGAGATCAAAATTGAGAGTGTTGGTTGCAAAATGCTTTATGACCTTGACTAATGCAGTGTACTTAAACATCCACATTGTTTAGGGTGTTACTAAGAATCTAGACCAAAGCTGCTAATAAGGTATTGACCATTTACATTTACAGTGTGATACTGTCATTTCACTCAACCTCTCAATGAGAAGCTTGTAATTAGTGATGGGGAATACGCCGCAAATTCGCGCCTTGTGAATAAATTCGCCCATCACTACTTGTCATTCGCAACAGGAACAAGAATTGTGCATTGTGTTTTTTTCAAGCTCTCCTCCCTCTGATTGTTGTGTGAATAAGTCACATGAACACCGAGCACTTATTATTTCCATTTCCCATTTAATGCTGGAAGCTTCTTTTGATTGACAGTGACTGGATTTTTGGAGTTTTTTGATTTCAGCATTTAATGAAAAAATGCCAGTTAGCCTGTGTAAATATATAGCTTCACTTTCCTCGGCTAAAGACAACAGGGCATTATTTCTCAGTAAAGCCAATTACCATGGCACTTTGGGCAACGGAGGGTGCTGTCTTCACTTAAATATGAATAGAATGTGTATCTAAACTAATTCTGTTAAAAGGGATCCCCTACTGGCTAAGAGTTGTGCATTGAAAGTCAATCTAAACGAACGGACAAAATAAAGCAGATTTTATAAAATTTTGTCTGTGTCACTCCTTCAGGGCTGGCAATGACCGTTTCATTAATTTATGCTGATGGTAAGAAATGCTTGCCAACATAAAGCGTTTTCTCTGTTATAGAGATAAACACAAATATTTTATCCAATACTTAAAGATAAGAGACAGTCGTAAAAAGCAAAGAACCATAGAAAAAAGCCACCTGAATTTATGGCTTTTCTTAGCAGTGCATTTGCTCATTCATTTTACTTACATTAAATCAAATGTTTGTCAGGGTTGATAACTGGTTGTCCATCTGCCATTTAACTATATTTCTGTGTATAATATATATACTTCTAATTAGGGAATTGTAGAATTGAAGAAACATGGCAGCAACATCATTATTATTAATATTGCCAAGTAAGGTACAAAGTCTGACAATTCTTGGCTTCTTGTCCTTATATGTGACTTTGTATATTTTGCCCAAATGTCCAGCTCTTTGCAATTACCAAGTTGAGCACAAATAGTCAAGATGTAGGTCAGCCCTGTCATGCGTACTGGGTTGTGCATTATTCAGGTGTTCAAACTAGGATATGCCAGGAGGCACAAGGTGATGCCCATTCTAGTTATTAGGATGGGCTCTCTTGTGCTGATAGGTGGTTTGTATCTTGTACTGAATGCATATCAAGGGATCCCCAACCTTTTGAACCTTTGAGCAACATTCAGAAGTAAAGGGGATTGGAGAGCAACACAAGCATGAAAAATGTTGATGTTGATTGTCAACCTACATTGAGGCTCTGTTTGCCAGTGCACCTGGTTTTATACAACCAAAACTTGCCTCCAAGCCTAGAATTCAAAAATAAGCTCCTGCTTTGAGGCCACTGGGAGCAACATCCAACCAGTCGGAGAGGAACATGTTGCTCATGAGCTAGTGGTTGGAGATCACTGGCATAGACCATGGCACAAGTACTCTGTACAAGTGTCATTTGGGTTGTATTTTTGCTTCCCTTAGTTCTTTAATAACAAACCCAGTGCAATAGTAAATGATTCCCTGTAATGTGTAGCTACATACAAAAGATGGCTGAAGCTCGCTCATAAAATGTAACAACCTATTAATGTCACCGCTAGTGATGGGCGCATTTATTTGGCAGGTGTGAATTCACAGTGAATTTCCACGTTTCGCCACTGGCGAATAATTAGTAGACAATTAATAGACGCCCATTGAATTTAATGTGCGAATTTCCAGAGAAGCGAAACAGAAGAAATTCGCTCATCACTAGTTACCACATACTTCTCTTGCTGTGTAATGCTTGTCACAGCATAGCATAAATGAATAACCAGGCCTCTTTATAAAAGAGTATGTTTGGCACAATGCCTCAAACTTCTTTAGCTTCCTAGGTCCTAAAATCTTACAGAGAAATCAGGCAATGCCAGTGATCCCGGGAACAATAACATCAATAGCATGGATAAAGTGCAGCACTGAAAGCATTCTTCACAAGGGAAATAATCCACCAAATTCACAACTGTATGAAAATGTCTCAAGTTCCCATTAGTAAACAAATACAATTAATAATTATTATTTAAGTTGTTCTTACAACCCACAGCACCTCCGGAGAGCCTACTGGCCTTTGTTTTTTCTTGATCCTCCAAATAATGGGAGCCAAGCTATATGTATTCCCAATTCCTTCTTTCTCCTGTTTTTGAGTTGAATGAGGGAATGAAAAACGCAGTTTTTCTCCTTACATTACTGAATGTAATGTAAGGAGAAAATTGCCTCTGCTATAATGCTAATTTACTGTGTAGGTTTTTCCTTCCTATATATTTGCATTTTTGCAGATTGAATTCAATTGGAATTTTTTTTCAAGTTTTCCCCTAGATTTTAATGGAGTTTTCATAAAATAACACAGGAGACAAATTCTCCTCTTTGAACTGAATCTGTGAAATACAGTCTGTGTAATACCCTAGTCAGGTATATTGCCCCTTAGACCTTTAAAGTGAATGCACCATAAATGTTTAGTAGCCAGTGTTTTATTCCAAGGAGAATTCTTTAGTTATGACCAATGGTTCACCATTGTAAATTACAATTACAGAACATTGATATTCCCTTCCAAAATTATATAATAAAAAAAATGTTTTATAATCTGATTGACTCCATAGACTTATAAATATTTGGTAGCACACAGTATGATTCTAAAACCATGAATGAGCGTTCTAAATCACTGACCACTCAACAGTTCAAATTTTCCTAAAATTTAAGGATGCCTTCTCCCTACTGCAGTTTTCAGATCTCTCCACAATGTTCAATAGTATTTAGATCTGAGCTCATTGCTGCACACTTCAGAACAGTTCAGCATTTTGACTTCCGTGAGTGCTTGAAGTGTGGTTAGCAGTAGGTCATTGTTCTGCTGAAAGAACCGGGATCTGTGGCAGAGACCCTGTGTTCTGACACTGGGTTCAATATTATGCTCCAAAATGCCTGGGTAATCTTCTAAATTTCCTGATTCCATGCATAGACACAAGGCACCCATTTTCAGGGGCAGCAAAACAACCCAAAATGTCAAACAAACAAATCCCTGTTTGACTGTAGGAGTTGTCCTTTTCTTTGAAGACTTTATTGTTTTTAACTGTAAACAACAGGATGTCATACTTTACAAAAAGGTTTCACTATTGTCTCCCCTACCAACCTATGCTTATTCATTCGTGTTTTGGCATGCTCCAGTTGAGCTATCTTATTTAATCTGTCAGTAATATAGAGCCCCATAGAGTTAGTGATGGATGATGCAAGTTGAAATTGTTGTATGTTGTGCCTGAAGGTCAGCTTGAATCTGTCCAGCAGTTGACTCATGGTCAGAATTATGCACCAAACCCAGAACTTGGATTTCAGGCAAGATTTGGCTGAATCTTTCACAAAGGATCCAGGGGTCGGCCGAATGCTAAAAATAACACATTTGGTGCATAAAATAAACTGGCAAAAGAAGTCATAGAAAAGGCAAAATTTGCTTATAATGTAGTTTAGAGGATACAGAAGATATAGTTTTACCTAACCCTGTATAATATGAAAATGAAGCAAATGCAATTTGTGAGGTTAGAATGTCTTTTATTGAAGTCTTCATAACCTTTCTGCTAGTTCCTTGAAGCAGTTGATGGCATTTACGATACTCTTGCAGAATAAACCAATTTTCATGCAGTCTTCACATTCTGTAACAATTAGCTGCTAGAGTACAACCTGCAGGTACCTTTTTTTAATTTTGTTTTTAATTTTGTTTCTGAATTCTAATTTACTCATGAATATTCAGTTCTGCCTTTGTATGCGAACAACAAATATGCCCTATGTTAATAACCTTCTCCTTCAGCTTTACCTTTAGAAATATTAGATCTGTTATACGTGCATAGTTGGTGCTTCATGTATGATGTGCCTCATGTTTCTCTACATTCATGTACATGATTTGTGCCTCTTTTGCATCTGTATTCCATATCCTGTCATTCATAATTCTTTTTTTAAAATCAGTAGACAGGCTAGTGTCATTTTGTAACAGTATGGGGCCCATTTACTTAGATCGAGTGAAGGAATAGAGGAAAAATAGTTTGAATTTTCGAATGGTCGAAGATGGCGACTTCGACCATCAAATGGGCTACTTCGACCTTCGACTTTGAATCATACGTTTCGAACTAAAAATCGTTAGACTATTCAACCATTAGTCGAAGAACTGTCTCTTTATAAATTTCTTCGACCCCCTAGTTCGCCACCTAATACCTACCGAGGCCAATATTAGCCTATGGGGAAGGTCCACATAGGCTTCCTAACAATTTCCTGATCGAAGGAATATCCTTCAAACGATGGATTAAAATTCTTCGAATCGTCCGATTCAAAGGATTTAATCGTTCCATCGAACGATTATTCCTTTGATCGTTCAATCGTAGGAATATCGCAAAATCCTTTGACTTCGATATTCGAAGTCGAAGGATTTTACTTCGATGGTCAAATATCGAGGGTTAATTAACCCTCGGTATTTGACCCTAGGTAAATGTGCACCTATGTCTTCTAGGACTGCACCAAATTTATGTAAGACCTGGCAAATGCAGATTATTAAAGGAAACCTTGTTTATACACATTTCACATGTGGGTGCTTTAATCAATGCTTTTAGAAAGTCCATTTGTAAAATTATGATTTAATTTTGGCATTAGAAATGTGGAGCTAAAGTGTTTCACTTTATGGAATCACTCACATCTCCTCCCCAAGATTAGATAGTTTGACTAGCTATAAAAACTTTCAGGATTTATAAACCATTGCCAACTGAGCTGCAGCGTGAAATGGAATGTCATGTCATAGGAATTTCTTAGTGTTTTGTGCAAATGCATATTTTAAAAAAAAAAGTGTTTCAAATGAATAATGTTAATGAATGTCTATGTGCGATAGCCAAGACTTGTAAATAACCTTGAGAATATATATATTTGCTCTCTAGACAGTTCCTCACATCAGAAAAATAAGCAAAGAAACAGAAGCTATAAAGTCCTATCAGGATACTGCATACAGAAATACTTAGAGGGTAAAGGGCAAGAAGATACACAGCCGCAATGGAACATTTGAATAATGGGGACATTTTTCTTTTCTTAAAGTGCTCCAAAGAACTCCAATAAGTGTAGTCATATCAAAGGACACCTTAGATTTTTGAGTATTAACAAACAAAACTATTGTTCCTTGTAAAAAAAAGTATTAGCAAACAAGCTGTGTATAAGAAATGTGCTTCATATTAGCACACGATCACAATCTGCTGAGCTCCACAAGCCAATGATTACCGCACACGCTACTTTTTTTACCCACTTCGTAGGGCTTGTTCCTCTTTAGCTTCCATAATTAACATGCTAAGTAAATAGTGAAGCTGTTTAATTTTTTGATATTTTATTCAAACACTGTCAGTGGGCACTGTATTTTTGTTGTGATTCCAGTGAAAATTTTTACTCAGTAATAACTTACACATTGTTGGTCATGGAGAACAATGGATTACATTTCATACACACCCATTGCCATTAAATTGAAAATAAAGTCCCATTTAAACTAAATTCTCTTTTCCTCTACTGCATTTCCTTGTAACTATTATCTTGGATATTATTATGCACAACTGTTCAATTAATTTTGTACAGATGGCTGACTTCTGTTGTAATCATCACCCTATGGCCCCGTTTGTTAAAAGTGATAATATGGTATCAGCAACTTCCACTATGTTAGAGTGCTATGTATAGTAATTTAATTAATGCTACTCTGCCATGCCCCACTATACTCTTTACTGACAGAACAAGAGAGACTGAAGCCTAATTTTTGTTGCACAAGTTAAAACACTTTTGAAAGGAACAGTAAGGATATCTGAATATCTGAATCTCATGTTTATTCTTATTTTTGAAGTAACAAAATTATTCCTCTCGATCACAGTCTTCCCAACCACCCTCTTTTCTATCGAACTCAGCAGGGAGTGCATTTGGTATACAATTACTTTTCCTAGCTAAAGCACAGGTTGAGCAATAATCATGCAAGTTTGACTGCATTGTAACATCTTCATTCCAGATGGGTGTGAAGTAACAGATGCCATATAACGCTTAAAAGTATGTGTAGTTACCATTTGTTGCCTGATCTAAATATAACTGTAATGCTTGCTAGGTTGTACAGGCAAAGATACATTCTTAAAATGTGATGGAAAAAAGTGATGGATGTGGACTTTTTAACTGCTTGTCAACTTATGTTAGATGGAACACTGGAGTAATTAAATCATGCATTACCTCTTTCCAGGTGGAGCTTAGTAAGGTGTACAGTAATCATTGGCTAGTGGAGTTCTTGGCTGGCTGAACTTGCATAGTTGTGCAGTAACCTTTTCCTTGAAGAATTTATTTGGCTGTGCAGTAATAGTAATCCTACCAATATAAAGAACAGTTGGGTCCCCAGTAATAATGCCAATCTCAAATACAGTTAGGTCACCTAACTGTATTTGAGATTGGCATTATTACTGGGGACCCTAACTTAGGTGTGCTGGACTAAATGGACCCTCTATTCTAGGCATTTATCTAATACATAATGCACTTTCACTTGCTGTAATCTTGTTGTGCTAGACATTAGGGGGGTTATTTATTGAAGTCCGATTTTTTTCCTGGTTGGACTTTTAAAGGGGGAAACTATTTTTTTGCAGAAAAAAAACAAATTTCTGGAGATTTATTAAACCCCGATGGTGTTAAAAGTCCAAAATAAAAATGTGCTCCAACGCAGACCTGCCGAGTTCATGTAGAAGTCAATGGCAGATGTGATATCCTGATTTTCCTTCAATAATCCGTAGATTTCATGTTTTCTGTTGTCAAATCCGGAAAAGTCTGAGGTTTTGGGCAACAAATCTAAAAAAATGTGTATGATTTGGATTTGTATGATTTTATCAAGTTTTTTCCTGGACAATACATTTTCGGAAAAATGTATTCATAAATAGGGGGGGAAGTCTGTGCAGATTTGGTCGTAGTCGTTTTCAGAAAATAGTGAGAACTTTTCGGAATTTGATGAATAACCCCCTAGAGTTAAGTACTGTTTTAGATACCCACACAAGAACAAGGGAACATGGTTGCAGTCTCTAGGCTGGGAGACAGCCTTTCTGCGATTCGGAGCTTTCTGGATAATGGGTTTCCAGATAACAGAACCTATACTGATACTTTGAATTATTCTGCATAACAATTGTGTATTACGATAACTTTGAAAAGGAAAGGAATAATTAAAATATTAATGTAAGCAGGTATGTGATATAAATGACATACTAGAGCAGGACATACCTTTGGCACACTGCCTGTTATAGAAGCAAAGCTGATAAATGATACTGGAAATTGTAGGTCAACAACTGGTAAATTGACAAAGTTTGCCTTGCTATGCTGCTAGCTATATTAAATATAGTTTCCAAATTCGTAGATGAAACAGACAATACATCCTACAAATAGATGCATGACATCTATCAAGGTATATTTTCTTGCCCTCTAGTGTTCTCTCTTACAGTACTGCAACTTTACTGAAATAAATATTACCAGAACTGTGACAGAAGCCAATAAAGCATTGGTCCCTAAAATGAACGATTTGTTCTCGCCCATCAGCTGCACTTAGCAGACAAAGGATGATTGGTGTATTGCAATGTCACCAGGGGCGTAACTATAGAGGAAGCAGACCCTGCGGCTGCAGGGGGCCCAGGAGGTATATGGACCCCATGAGGCCCTAATTCATATACAGTTTCAATAAATAGTAGTAACATTGGTCAACCTCCAGACATTTTAGGGCGTGATATATAATTTTCTGTAAGACCCAGTAATATCTAGTTATACCACTGAATGTCACATACACAGGATGTCCAGCATATATTAATGGTGTGTATGTTTTTCTAACTCCATAGGGATCCCTATCACAACATAGCTGCTCTAGATCCTCAGAAGCTACACATCTTCCACACAGTTCGAGAGATCACAGGTGAGATTGTTTTTGGTTCTGAACCTACAGTAGCTCACTATCATTAATAAAAAGTGATACTTTACTGTACTAACTTTGATACTCTACTGCAGCACTGTCATCTGTTGTATTGGGAGGCCTTCTTTCCATACTTAGTGACCCTATTAATAATTGCATTCTAGAACATGTCCAATGTGCAAAAGAATATTTTTCTTCAAATGCAAGTTGGTCAGAACATTGTAAAGAAGTGATATCACTAAAAGTATAAATTGTCTAACTTTTAGAGGTAAATAGAGTGCTCCTTTTTGGAGCATCTTATCTAGATCCTCCCTGGTCCCTGTGTGTGTTGGATTATGGGCTTGCTCTTAGGGGCCTATTTCAAATTGAAAAAACTTCGAAATTCGAATTCAAAAACACCAACCGAAATTAAGTCGAATTTTTTTTTTTTGGTCGAATAGGTCCGTTTTCGATCGAATAGGTCCGTATTCGAAGTTTTTCCCAAAATAAGCGATTTTGCAAAGTCCACCAATTATAATTTAATTACATGTTTTTCAATTTCAAATCGAATTTGGACTATTCCCTAGTCGAAGTACAGAAAAAATAGCTTGAAATTCAATTTTTTTCATTCGAAAATTCACCTCAAAAAAATCGACAAATCGGCCCCTAAGAGTCCTTCCCTATAATAGGATGTGGTACAATAGGATGTGGTTGGCAAATCACAGCTCTTCCACCACAAAGGGAAGATAATCCATACAGTATGCTCATTTCTCTCTGCATAGCTGTACAGGAATGGGATCCGGAAACCGTATATCTAGAAACTCTAAATTAAAGGATGGACATATGTTTTAAAATTTTCCCTTTTTCTCTGTAATAATAAGTATCTTGTACTTGACGGTAACTGAAAAACCCTTATCCGAGAAACCCCAGGTATCAAGCATTCCAGAAAATACATACCTGCACTAATCAGTTGCTAATGCAATATTTCAGATGCCTCATTGTGGCTATGTCACGTGTGTTCTTAAAAAGTAAAACATTTATATAGAGGAACCTCTTTTCCCACTGATATTTGAAATGGTTGAGTTTGATTCAACATGACCTATATGAAGAAGTCCAGAATCCCTTTTACCTGAGAAAGGGTTGTAGGTTGGGACAAGAGGTACCTTACAAACATAGTAGGTCAAAGTGAGCCTCATAATTACCACTGGTCTTTGTGTATTCACAGGAACCAAATGCTAAACATTAACACAGTGTGAGCAATGAGAGAACCATCACTCTGACTTACAAGTCCCAGATAATATTTCTATAAACACAACCATCCATATTTATCTGAATTTTTGTTTTCAGCTGCTGCTAGCCAATATATATTACATATATAGACCTGTTATACAGTATGCTTGGGGCCTGGGGTTTTCCAGATAATGGATCTTCACACCTTAAGTCTACTAAAAGAAATCATGTAAACATTAAATAAACCTAATAGGCTGTTTTTTTTCCAATAAGGTTTAATTCTTAGTGCAAGGTACTGTTTTATTATTACAGACAGGAAATAAGTTTTGAAAATTTGGATTATTTGATAAATTGGAATCTATGGGAGATGACCTCACTGTAATTTGGAGCTTTTTGGATAACAGGTCTGTTTGAAGGGATACTGTCATGGGAAAAACAAAATTTTCAAAATGCATCAGTTAATAGTGCTGCTCCAGCAGAATTCTGCACTGAAATCCATTTCTCAAAAGAGGAAACAGATTTTTTTATATTCAATTTTGAAATCTGACATGGGGCTAGACATATTGTTAATTTCCCAGCTGCCCCAAGTCATGTGACTTGTGCTCTGGTAAACTTCAATCACTCTTTACTGCTGTACTGCAAGTTGGAGTGATATCACCCCCCTCCCTTTTCCCCCCAGAAGCCAAACAAAAGAAGAATGGGAAGGTAACCAGATAACAGCTCCCTAACACAAGATAACAGCTGTCTGGTAGATCTAAGGACAACACTCAATAGTAAAAACCCATGTCTCAATGAGACACATTCAGTTACATTGAGAAGGAAAAACAGCAGTCTGCCAGAAAGCATTTCTCTCCTAAAGTGCAAGCACAAGTCACATGACCAAGGGCAGCTGGGAAATTGACAAAACGTCTAGCCCCATGTCAGATTTCAAAATTGAATATGAAAAAATCTGTTTGCTCTTTTGAGAAATGGATTGCAGTGCAGAATTCTTCTGGAGTAGCACAATTAACTGATGCGTTTTGAAAAAAAAACACGTTTTCCGATGACAGGATCCCTTTAATGAGCAGACGAATTATGGTAGAGTTCCAGGATCTCTCTGTATTCTTTAGTGCAGCACAAATGGGCCAATAAGGATTATGACTACTGTATTTAAGTGCAGGATAATTCTCAGTGGTTTTTAATATGAATCGTATTTCTAGCTAATGTCATCTCTCTGTTATTATTTTCTTTCTAGGTTTCCTAAACATACAGTCTTGGCCCAAAAATATGACGGACCTCAGTGTCTTTTCCAACCTGGTGAATATAGGTGGCAGAGTGCTCTACAGGTAGGCTCCTCCTCCTGCAGCCAACAGCAGATTTCCAGCTATATGGCACATGAACTGGTTTTCTATAGGATAAATGTCAATGGGAACAACCATTTATGCAGTAATTTCCTGTGCAGTTTTCCAAAGCCGTTAATAGTTAAATACAGCCAGGGACTGAGGTACATTAGGGAAGATAAGGTATTGACAGGAAGCTAATAGCGATAGGCGAATTTGGGGCATTTCGCTTCGCGGAAAAGTTTGCGAATTTCCTGCAAAATTCGCAAAACGGCGCCGGCGTCTCATTATAAAGCGGCGAATTTATTCGCTGCCGGCGAATTGCGGGAATTTGCAGTGCCCATTTGTCTTGCAGAGTATAAAAAACGGAATCTCAAGACTCAAAAGCACTCCTAGGAAACTTGTTTCATATTTTTGTACAGATATGGGATCCATTATCTGCAAACCCGTTATCCCAAAAGTTCCAAATTGCAGAAAGGTCATCTCCCATAGACTCTATTTTAATTGAATAATTACATTTTTATAATATTCTAACACAACCGTACCTTGTACTTGATCCCAAATAAGATAAAATTAATCCTTATTAGTGGGAAAAGAGTCCTATTTGGTTTTATTAATGTTTAAATGATTTTTAGCAGACTTGAGCTGTGGAGAATAGTGATGGCTGAATAAATTCGCCTGTCATGAATTTGCGGCAAATTTCGGCATTTCTTCGCCAGCCAATAAATTTGCGAATCTCCCGCGAAAATTTGTCTGCATCATAAAACTTTGGACGCACTTCCGAAAAGTCGATCGCGTCAAAATTGCGGCGCATCAACACTATTTGGACGCCCATTGACTTTAACGGCAGTGTCAAAATTCATGCAATCGACTTTTGGGATGCGCGTCTATAATCGGACGCTGGCGTCAATTTTGATTTTCACAAATTTTTTGCGACTTTTCTGCGTTTTGTGAATTTTGCGGGGAAATGCGCACATTTTTCTGCGAAACGGGAGAAATTCGCCCATCACTGGTGGAAAAGTTTTTTTGTACGTTTTTGCAGTATTGGAGGAATGTTGTGTACCAGGAGAAAAGCTAATCAGACACTTAAGGAATATGCAAACTCCTAGTAGATAGGTCAGGACCCCAGTGATGCAGTACTAATCACAGGCCACTTTGCTATGTATTTCCAGTTTCACTCCTGTGAAACCATCAGCACTAGTGATGGGCGAATTTGGGGAGTTTCGCTTCGCCGAAAAATTTGCGAATTTCCAGCGAAATTTGTGAAACGCGAAAAATTAGTGAAACCGTGCTGGCGTCTCTTTTTTGATGCCGGTGTCCATTTTTTGACGCCGGCGCCAATCACAGGAATTTGCCACGAATTCGCACCTGGTGAATAAATTCGCCCATCACTAATCAGCACTACAAAGGGTATATCATAATAAATTGAATGAGAATCACCACCCATTTTGCTGTATATTGCTGGCAAGAAAGGCATCATTTTCTTAATTTTCTTCGGTAAAATACAGCATGGTTGTGCTCTTAAACACACCTGTTATTTGTGTTTAATCTTTGTTCACAAAACATACAAGGCCTCATAAGCAAATGCCACAAGTGGACAAGTTTTTGCACTTCACAAGTGTGGTCTACCTTGGGCTTCACTTGATTCTAATGGTGGGAGGAGGGAGGTGTAAAGCTGTTTTGTAACCACCCCTATCTTTTTCATCATTCTGCTGCTTGTGCTCCCATAAATAATCCCTATAGTGCTGTTTGCTACTAACTGAAACTTTACTGAATTTGAAATGAGTCTTAAATTACTATTTTTCAAAATGAATCAGTTAATAGTGCTGCTCCAGCAGAATTCTGCACTGAAATCCATTTCTCAAAAGAGCAAACAGATTTTTTTATATTCAGTTTTGAAATCTGACATGGGGCTAGACATATTGTCAATTTCCCAGCTGCCCCAAGTCATGTGACTTGTGCTCTGATAAACTTCAATCCCTCACTGCTGTACTGCAAGTTGGAGTGATATCACCCCCCTCCCTCCCCTCCCCCCCAGCAGCCAAACAAAAGAACAATGGGAAGGTAACCAGATAACAGCTCCCTAACACAAGATAACAGCTGCCTGGTAGATCTAAGAACAACACTCAATAGTAAAAACCCATGTCCCACTGAGACACATTCAGTTACATTGAGAAGGAAAAACAGCAGCCTGCCAGTGCAGGCACAAGTCACATGACTGGGGCAGCTGGGAAATTGACAAAATGTCTAGCCCCATGTCAGATTTCAAAATTGAATATAAAAAAATCTGTTTGCTCTTTTGAGAAATGGATTTCAGTGCATTCTGCTGGAGTAGCACTATTAACTGATGTGTTTTGAAAAAAACATGTTTTCTGATGACAGGATCCCTTTAAACGCTGGCAATTTTTTAATGACATTGGCTTGTTACCATGATACTGGCCACTTCTGTGGATGAATAGGTGGGCAGCACATACTAGAGTGTAAAGGTGTGATCGTCATCAAGCGCAGAAGGGGTGAGATGTGATAACTGGCAACATTTTGTGCCTTAAAGGCTACAGTGGACATTGCATATGTATGCTAGCTATACATAACCATACACTCATTGTTTTTTTAAAAGCACTGGAGTTACTTTATAAAAAGGTAGCAGAACACAAAAAACATGTGTCTGAAAAGAAACGTCATTATTTACTAAATAAAGGAATTCCTGAGAGCTCTCCATAACAGTTTGCAAAACACTGGGTTTTAAGATTACAGGTTTTAACCGTCAGACAAAAAGCAGCAATTATGGTATCAGAGTTTCTTGTTCCCCACACGACAGACAGGAGAAAGCTGGTGCCCACTGAGGTTATGACAAACTGTATACTGTATAATTATTTGTCTATGAGCTGAGGCTGAGATGGAAGGGCAGGGGGCACGTTTAATGATGGCCTTAGCTGAGAAGTTATGAAACCTCCATAGCAGCAAACGAAGCAGCAGATTCTCTGGAACAATTCTACTTTTGTCTGGAGAAGTGACAGTAAAAGTAGTTTTTGATTTAAAGCTTCCATAGGGCAGCACTCTTTGAAATAGCAGGTGGCCCTTTTAGTAGTTTAAGCTTTTCAGAGTAATGGAAGGATGCAAAGTAATCTAAGCTAAAGGAAGGCGGTAAGCATCAACCTTCTCTATTAAACTGAGGTTGAAGCACTGTATCAAACACTTGCCGGGTATCTGCTTATCCTCTTATTAGTTACAGCTGCACCTCACAGCTCTCCTACCACCTTACAACTTTAAATAGCTAAACACTAATTATATATGTGCATATAAAGTAAAAATGTTTTTTCTTTCAATCTTACTACTGTTATTAGGGTTCAGACTCAAGCTACTGGTATCCATATGCTCTAAAACTCTGCAATTTCTCTTTTCACAGTGGGATTTCCCTGCTGATCCTAAAGCAGCAGAGTCTCAACTCCCTGCAGTTTCAGTCTCTCAAAGAGATAAGTGCTGGGAATATATATATCACCGATAATCCTAACCTGTGCTATTACCATACAGTCAACTGGACATCACTCTTCCGGACATCCAACCAGAGAACCACTATCCGAGAGAATAAGAAACCAGAAAACTGCAGTGAGTCCCATTACTGTTTTTTTTGTTATCTATTGTCACTTGTATCAAGTGGTTTGCTCTTCTGAAAAATTTCCTTCAGTTGGTGAAAACTATGTTAATGAAATAACTACTGTAATTTTACTGATGCAAGTTTAGCATCAGTCCCTGTTTCCGGCTCCCTTTTTAGTGTCCCATCACTGTTCCTAGCTCGTTTTTGCAGCCACATGTCCTGCTAAATTAACTACTATCTCAATCAGTGCTTGTTCCACCCTCTGTTTCTTATATTTGGCCTTATATTTGGATTCTGAGAAGAATCCCTAAGTTTCATTAAAGTTGAAATAAACCCTTAACATTGCACCAGCCTAAGGTTTCAGCTTGTCAATAGCAGTAATGATTCAGGACTTCAAACTTGTTACAGGGGGTCACCATCTTGGAAAGTGTCTGTGACACTCACATGCTCAGTGGGCTCTGAGCAGCTGTTGAGAAGCTAAGCTTAGGGGTCATCACTAATTATCCAGCAGAAAATGAGGTTGGTCTGTAATATAAGCTGATGCTACAAGGCTGATTATTAAATTCTGATGCTAATTGCACTGGTTTTTGTGCTGTGTTAATTACTAATCAGCCTAATATTGTGACATTTATATTCTATGTGTACTGTATATTGTGAGTCGGTCCCTAAACTCAGTAAGTGACAGCAGCACAGAGCATGTGCAGTGAATCAGCAGAAAAGAAGACGGGGAGCTACTGGGGCATCTTTGGAGACAGAGATCTTTTCTGATAAAGGGCTGTGGTTGCCTTGGGCTGGTACAGAAGAACAAAACATAATGTACAACATTTCTACCTACTTCTTTATTTTAACTTTCCTTGTCCTTTAAATGCAAATGTTAGAATTGATACAATAGTTGCTAAATCCCAGAGATGCTGCTTAGAGATGTATCAATTTATGTACCAGATTGTAAACGTTCTGAATCTGCACCTGGATTACTGAGCTGCTATACGCAAATACCAGACGGGAACTTTTCAGTTTTGGGGAACAATCTAGAAACAACTGAAAAAAAGTATTTGGAATGTGATCAACCCCTTTACTATAATGTCACAGGGGTGCCAGTTCATGTCAATTTAGTGTGATTAAAAGCAGTGCTGGTTGTTCAGACCATCAAAGCACATATTATAACATTCTCCCAGCAAGTAGCACAGTAATACATCAATGCCCAGGGTCGGGAAGGGATAAACCAGTCCTGCTATTGCTGCTATCAATCCATCATGAAAGTAATCATGAAAGCATGTGTGTTTGTTGACAAGTATTATATGAACAGTTGGGTCCATTGTTTAGGAAAATTATAAGCTGTGTCTACACTTATGCACAACACAGAGAACTGTTGCAGCATAGAGCTCTATCACATGTCCAAACCCTTGCCCCCCAATTCAGATTGGATGTGGGGAGAAAGTGTTTAGACAGTTATTTTCTGTGTTGGAATGTTTATTTAATACTGGGTAAAAATGACTGATGGTTAATAAATCAGCCCTTTACTTTAATACTATCCTTCAATTATATCAGTGTAGTATTATATTTGTATTGTATTTTAAGCAACCTTTCATTATTGTAAGTCACCATGTAAATATTGTGTTAGTCATTGAGGATGTAATGTTATAAAATATATAATGTTTATATTACATTCATAATATTCTATCATTCATACACTGATAGTATTGGATGGTTTCCCTTTTCTTTCCAGAGAACTGGAACTGTACTGTTAGATACCATAAATAATTTTAAAAACTAGTAGGATGTCTTTAGAACAAGGGAGAAAACTAAAAGTTGCAAACTGGAGACAGCTTCAGATTTATGGGGGTGGGGGGTGCTTCCTAAATCAGCTGGAAGCAAAGTTGGATTCCAGCAGAAAGGTGAATTCATTGACGCTCTTTTTTTTTTTTCATACCCAGATACTATGTTATTAGCATGTATTCTTGTTTACTCTTATGCAGCTGCTGAAGGAATGGTTTGTGACCCTCTCTGCTCCAATGCTGGGTGCTGGGGCCCCAGAGCCAATCAGTGTCTGTCTTGTCGATATTTCAGCCGGGGGAAGTCATGTGTCAGATCATGTAACCTTTATAAAGGGTAAGAGAATAAGGACAGTATTTGACAAGGTCATTGCCAGAATTTTAAGTTTATTTTTCTGTTGATGGTAAAGCCTATGGGGCAAATTCACTAAAGCGCGAAGTGGCTAACGCTAGCGCAATTTCGCCTGCGTGACGTCATTTCGTTACTTCACCGATTTACTAAATTCGCTAGTGAAGTGGACCTACTCTATCGCTACTTCGCACCCTTACGCCAGGCGAAGTTGCGCTATGGCAAAGGGACATAACTACGCTAATTCACTAACTTTTACTGAACGTTACCTCTTGGACCAGACTTGCCTTCACCACCTCAGACCAGGCGAAGTGCAATAGAGTAGATAGCGATTGCTTCATAAAAAGTTTAAATTTTTTCCAAGTGCTAAAAACTGCTGGCGTCTTTTACTTTTTTCTGGGTGATAGGCTGAAAAAGATTGTACATTTTTTTGGGGGTACCCTCCTTCCACCCTACATTTCCTAACATATGGCACCAAAACTATACAGTGGGCACATGTATAGGGCAAAATAACAACTCTATTTTATTTTATGAAGCTTTCCCAGGCTTGTGTAGTGTAATGTATTTGCTGTTACATATACGGCCATTGTACTTTAATTTGGCGCCGTATGCAAATTAGGCATCTCTAGCGTAACTTCGCTTTGCTTGTTGAAGTAATGCTAGCACAACTTAGCTACCTTTCGCCTCCCTGAGCGCAACTTCGAATTTTAGTGAATTAGCGGCGCCTGGCAAAGTGCGGCGAAGCCAACGCTGGCGAAATTCAAAGGTAAGTAAATTTGCCCCTATGACATGATGTGGGGACATGCAGCATTTCATTTTGTAGCTGAAAATAAACAGCAACTGCAAGTGTCTTTCTAAAGGCAGTGGGAATTTGTAAGAGGTCTGGGCAATTGTGCAGGGTTGTGGTGACACTAATATCACACTTGGGTCATTTATTGTTACTCTTAAGCAGGACCTCAATAGTAATTACTGGTAATTAGAAGTTGGTTCTAGCAGTATAGGGAAATCAGAACTGAAATTGTGGTAGGCCCAATGCATCTTACGTCTTGCTGTGCGAACACATAGGGGCAGATTTACAAAATTCGAGTGAGGAATTCGAATGTAAAAAACTTCGAATTTCGAAGTATTTTTTGGGTACTTCGACCATCGAATTGGTTAAATTCGATCGAATTCGATCGAATTCGAACGATTCAAAGTAAAAATCGTTCGACTATTCGACCATTCGATAATCGAAGTACTGTCTCTTTAAAAAATACTTCGACCACCTACTTCGGTAGATAAAACCTACCGAAGTCAATGTTAGCCTATGGGGAAGGTCCCCATAGGCTTGCCTGTGATTTTTTGATCGAAGGATTTTCCTTCGATCGTTGGATTAAAATCCTTCGAATCGTTCGATCGCAGGATTTGCGCAAAATCGTTCGACTTCGATATTCGAAGCCGAACGATTTTAGTTCCCAGTCGAATATCGAGGGTTAATTAACCCTCGATATTCGACTCTTGATGAATCGGCCCCATAGACCTCTAGGGTACGGATGTAGCAAACTGTTCGCCGGCGAACTAGTTCGCGCGAACTTCGACTGTTCGCGTCCGCCGAATGTTCGCGAACGTCGCGCGCCGTTCGCCAATATGAGTTCGCGTTCGATTCGAACAAAAATCGTTCGACCATTCGACCATTCGATTCCTTCGACCGCTAAAATCTAAGGATTTTCGTTCGAATCGAACGATCGAAGCCATTCGATTGAATGAAATCATTCGATAGAATGGCTTAGATCGTTCGATTCGAATGAAAATCGTTCGATCGAACGATTAAAATCCTTCGATCGTTCGAATCGAACGATTTTGCGGGTGTTCGAAGTTCGCGAACTGTTCGCGAACTGTTCGCATTTTTTGCCGGTGTTCGCGAACGGCGTTCGCGAACACATAAACGTCAGTTCGCTACATCCCTACTCTAGGGACCATTTACCTTCTGGGTCTTTGAGGTTTCACGAAATTGTTGCTAAAATAATCCAGATGCGCTATAGAGGGGTAGCTGTCACTTTTTTGGGACTACCTTCTGCATTTATTTGAAGCTAAGAAAGTGATAAATGACCAATTTTTTTTTATCTCATATTCAAGGGGAAGCAATGAATGAAATTAGGTATCAAGGCAAGGTAACAAACAGATGAATAGAATTTGTTGGGGAAGGGGTTAAACTATGTAATAATATAAGCTCTAGCCCCCTCCATCACTTGTTTATTAGTAAATATAATGATCCTTAAGAATGCACCATCAATTTCCATGTCTCCCTCCTACAGCAAGATAATAAACAGTCTTTCATTGTAATGAAATCTTCTTCCCCCGGAGATCATCCATTTTAATTAGCGGATGTTTCCTGGCAAAGCAGGGACATTTCCTCTGCTCCCTTCCATTTTTCATGCCTGCTGAACTATCCTCCTCACCTTATCTCTTTTTACACATTCCCCCAACTGATTCTCCTTTTCCCACTTGTGCAGCTTTTGCTTTATTGGTTTTTCAGTTCTATCTCTTTTGAACATCACTGGTCCTGATGAAGTGTTCTCAGACACAATTGTGGCATTCATATATTAAGCACATTTAATTAGAGGGAGAGAAATAGATCTGAAAGAGTAACAGTATTTTATAATATTTGCAAGCATTAAGGATGTTTTCAGGAGCTATCAGAATTTAAAGGGCATCTCAAGTAGGATTAAAATTAATTTTATATAAGGGAAAAGGACTTTTGGGTCTGGAGAGTGGTAAATGATAGTGCACATTCTAGAAGAACGTACCTTCAGGGTTGCCCTAGTGAGGTAAAGGTACATTCACATTGCACTGGCTTGACCTTAGCTACTTGTCGGAGTAGACAAGTAGCTAAGGGCAAGTGATATTTACCCCTATTTTACTATTCAAATCTTGATTTTTATTTCTCTGCAGAGAGTCCCGTGAATTTGCCAATGGCTCTGTCTGTGTAAAATGTGACCCCCAATGTGAGAAGATGGAGGACAGCATGGCCACCTGCTATGGAGTGGTAAGGAACAGCACAATGGGCTCTTGTAGAGTTTCAAAAAGGCAGTTGTACTTTTTGGATACATACAGTATGTTTTTCTTTATTGTAAATGGACAATGATTTAGACCCATGGCAAAGTTTTATAACCGTTGGCTCTGATTGTTGTTAATGAGACACTGAGCTGTACAATAATTGGTTGATAGCTGAATCCATTTCTTTTCCATACAGTTCTCTTTTTAAGTTAGATATCAAAGCTTTAGAAAAGTAGGCCCTACAGAATGGCATGTGTTACAGTGATTGCTTCAGTCACAGCTCCCTTCCCATAGATCTTTCTTCTCCTCCAGAAAAAAACAGAGAATCCAGGAAACATGCTGTTTTCATTTCTGTTCCTTTAATATGAACTTTTTATTGCCTTGCAGGATACTTTTATCAATTTATAATTACAGGGTACTGTATTAAAAAAAACAAAAAACTTTTTTTAACAATGTTTAGCTTGTTTAGACATTTAAAAGTTGAAACGTCTTAGTGAGGAGTTTTGTTGTGTTTTCATTGAACTTTGCTGCAGCAGTTCTTATATCAACATTAGTTATAGCAATTTTCACACATATCTAAGAACATAACCTGACATTAAGGGCCAGCTCTTAAAGGAAAACTATACCCCCCAAACAATGTAGGTCTCTATTAAAAGATACTGAGTAAAACAGCTCATGTGTCAAACCCTGCTTCATGTAAATGAACCATTATCATAATAATATACTTTTTTAGTAGTAGGTGCCATTGGGTAATCATAAATAGAAAATTGCCATTTTAAAAAATAAGGGCCGCCCCCTGAGATCGTAAGATTCACTGTGTACACATACAAACCACATGTTAGGTCACATGAGCCAATTAACAGATAGAGTTCTGCCTTTTGCTTCCACACTTCTTCCTGTTACAGTTAGAGTTGTAGTATTTCTGGTCAGGTGATCTCTGAGGCAGCACAGATAGAGTCACGAAATGGTGGTTCAAGGCAAGAGATGTAAAAGGGCAATATTTATGTAAATATATATTCCAGTTTGGCAAGATTCTTTAATATGTCATTCAATTTGATATAAACTATCTGTTGCTTAAGTATTCATTTTGGGGGTATAGTTTTCCTTTAAAACGATGTCCAAAAAGAGCCCACCAGGCTCTGGGCCCACTGGGAGACTCTCTGGTGTTCACACAGGCCACTGCAATCCTAAAAACCCAGGATTTCTGTTATGCCATGTTTACTCTATGCTTTATTGCACATGATGATGTTTTTGGCACTACAGCTGAAAGTCTGTAAGAAAGGCCAGAAAAAATACAGAAACAAAATCTAATAAAATGTTATAACAGATCGGTCATATGTTACATGTAACTACACATACTGTAACACTGTTTAAATCATATATTTTAATCATATATACTGTGCAAATAATGACAGTCCACTAAAGAACATAGTGTTGATCATGCTCTTATCCTGTACCTACATTGTCCCTAACAAGCAATTGATTTTCAGGGCCCAGATCACTGCACAAAATGCTCCAATTTTAAAGACGGGCCTAACTGCGTAGAGAAATGCCCAGAAGGTCTACAAGCGGCAAACAGCTTCATCTTTAAGTACGCAGATGAGGACAAAGAATGCCGTCCCTGCCACCCTAACTGTACAGACGGGTAAGAAGCTTTCCTACTGTACGTGAAGGGGACTTTGTGAAGTGTCTGGGTTATTGAGATTTTCTGTAAATTACTATAGGTATTGCAAGAGTTCTACATAATTATATGTTTACGTTTTACGCTGTTATTATTAATACTTTTTTCTTTAAATTCTTCACCGAAGCAAGAGTTTGTGGTTAGGTTACTTAAAGGCTTTGCTATCAATATCATAACTTTTGCAAAGAATGCATTTCTAGTTTATAACGATAGTAGCCAAAAATATAGTCTACATCTAAAGCTTCCCATGTGTTTCTCTTCTGCTGGTCTGCAGTTCAACAGAACACAAATAGTTCCTTTTAGCAAAGGTGGAGATACTTAATTTACAATATTAGCAAAGTATGAGTCATAGAAGAGAAACAGAGATCCCTCCACTCTCATTCAATGCCCATGGACCAAGTCTAAGATTAGTGAAATTAGGCCCCGCAGGGGTTGAGCAATTTAAATTGGAATCTGCACAAACAGCAAAATGCTGAAAGGTAACGGGCAGCAATTACATGAGCACTAATAAAAACATTGTTTCACAGAGTTCTTAGAGCATTGTTGAGGGGAGGGAGGAGAGGGAAATAAACATCTCTCAGGCCCATCCCTGATTCATTTCCATGATGTCAGCATTTTTTGGGATGGCCTTAGATTGTGCAGGGAAATCCAGAGATATCATATTTTCCCCCTTAGTGTTGACAGGAGAGTAATCCAGGTGCCAAAGCTGTTGCTCTCTGTTTATTTGCAGTTATGATATATGTGGCTTATCACAACACAACCATGCAGAGCTGAATCCTTTATTAGCGAAAACTCTGAGGGAAGGGGGTGAAATGAGCTGGAATTGCTAGGAGCACAAGTATAATGGTGATTAGACTAAATTGCTTTGTACTGACTTCATAGTAAGTGACTGCAAATTATCAACAAACTGTAATGTTTTCTGCTGTGCACACTATTCATTTCACCCCTTGGGCACCTAACAGGTTGGAGAACTCTAGCATGAGAAATTGTGCATTGGGGCCTGTTACAAGTTTCTTTGTCAATACCGAACATTCTTAGTGGAATAAATACTGTATGTGTGCTTTTCTATACTGCTTTTAGAAAACACACAGGTGTTATTTATCAAGCTCTGAATTTATCTCAGTATTTCTAAGATGAAAATCAGAGCAATTCCCGAATGGACCTTATTTATCATTCAAAAGAATAGGTTCGGGCCAACTTCGGACCTTTGGTCAAAAAGTCTGAATTTTTCGGACTTTTCCGCAAAAGCCACAATTTTTCTGGAGTTTCTGGACTTTTTGGCCCAAAATCCCCGAAATCATTCGATATCGGTACAGCAGTGCAGACACTGGGACCTTCCCCTTGACTAATACAGGACCACGAGAGCTTTGAGATGCTGGATTTTTTCGGATTTGAAGTTTTCATACCATCGGACTTTAATAAATCCCAAAAATTCCGATTTTATTTTTAAGGTCCGAAAAATCTATTTTTTTTGGTTTTCGAGTATTCGGAGCTTGATAAATAACCCCCACAGTGTTTGTGGAAGTCAAGCAGAAGGATCCTCTCAGTTGTAATCACTCCATATAGGTGAGACAGCCTGAAACTTGCATGCCCTTTTTTAATGGGTGTTCACTCAGAGGACTGGAAACACAAAGCCGTGACAAAAGCAGAAATTACTTGCATCAATTTTTTTTGTTTTTGGAATGTATTTTTTTTCTTCTTGAGATGGAGTGGAAGAACAATGCAGAGAGCAAGGAGAAATGCCAAGGTGTCGCGGAGCCAGACAATTCCATCTCACAGTTCTTTAGCAAGTAAAATGGATGCAGTAAATTATTCAGTATAGCACATTGATGTCAACAGCTGTTGTCATTCACAATGAGACCTTTTACCACTTTCACAAATCTAATTACAACAGAGCCACAAGGGAGAATTGATTCTAATGGAAGTGTGGCAGTTCCCCCCTTTTCTTTCTCATAAGTACATCAGTTTGGGGTGCAGGAAGCACACTTTTACAGACAAGGTTGGAGCTTTGGGTGCAAGACAAGAAAGAAGCAAGCAATAAATAGCATGTCCTGCAATTCGTGTGCAGTAAGTAATATTGCCAATAATATGTAGTTGTTTTTGCAAGGCCAGAATAAAGTAGAATAACAGTAGCTTTCTGTGGCAAAACATCTAGGCAACAGAGTAAGTATTAGTAGATCATATCTCCAAACACAAGTTGTCTGCTATATATGAGAGCTTGTCCACATGAAAAGCCTTTAGAGCTAGAAGAACTTATATCATTTGTAAAACAGAAGAAATCTTGAGAAGGAAATTCAGTTTTTTAAACACAGGTAGGACTGTTGCTGATTAGTGATGAGCGAATTATTTCGCCAGGTATTGCCGCTTATAATTACCCCCATTCAACTGCTGGATATTCTTGGCAAAACAAGGTAAGGCAATACAAGAGAGCAGGCAAAGGTCCAGTATCTAGTGAAGTGACAAACCTAAATACAAGGCCGGTTTTGACTATGCCAAGAGCTATGGGGGTTACATAGTAACTCCTTCTTAAACTTACTCCTTAAACTAGTTACTGATTATGATAGTTAAAGAATAGATACCAATAGTTAGTATTTGTTGCTGGACTGTGGCTAATATTGTTTATGCTGCTATTAACCTCCTGTGCTTTACGACACATAATTATGATATGATGTTGCTGCAACAGCACACTACAGCTTATTTGCTAAAATTGCTGGGGCATGTATAATCAAAATGTAGAGATCCCTTCTTTTAATCCATACTTAGCCCACTATAAGATGTCTGAAAAATACTTTAATATCCAAAGCCACACTAATCATTATGATCATTTCTGTAAGAGAAGAACCAGAGGAAGATTAAAAGATATTAGTCATTTTATTTTATTATTGCAAAATAATAGTCAATTATACAGGAATTTCATATAATTATTAAAGCTTTGTCTTCAGCCTGCAGTCTTTATTGCATTTATAGCAGGTGGTGTGCTCACCATACAGGAACAGATTGCTTCATTACTAATGCTACTAAACACTAAGGGCCTGAAAATGGAATCTCTCCGACCTGTCAGCAGGAGGATGCAGTAAAGGACATAGAGATACCCAGGTCCAGGAGATACAGCAAGGAGCTAGGTTTATGCAAACATTCTGCTCTCATCTGCTTGCCAATTAAAACTCAGCTAGCTCTGAATGACAAACACAAATCTGTAGGGGTCATTAACTCAACCAAGATGTGTCTCTATTGCTTGTCATAATATGTACTGCAGAGGAATTATTCTAGAGAGAAGCAGAATTAAACAGGCTTGGTTTAATAACAATTTGGTGCAATTTTTGATGACATAAAAAGAATCCGGGATTTATTCGGGAGCCGTGGTGCACTGCCACCTTTTTCCCAGGATTTGACTTCTTGTTCATTCATGATACAATACAATTCTATATATGAGGTTTTTATCATTATGCCAATTATTAAACAGCAGTTTTCAATATGTTGTGCCAAGTGCCTGATTTAAATAAATCTGCATTTATCATATATGACTGCAAAGCTCAGTGGGCAGTATTTGAGAAATGCACATCAAATTTTTACAGTAGCTAACAAGATGACCTTTCAAATGGAAATAAAATATTTTATTAAATGAAAATTAAAAGTGTTTACATAACAAGCTTTGGCATGGGGTGCTGTAAATAATATAGCAATGGTATTTTCCACTTTCCCACTTCCAATATACAGTATAAAGTAGTGAAAGTAAGTTGGGGGATTTTCTTTCCCTTCAGGCAAGTTTACAGTTTTACACTATGTATTTTCAGGTACTGCAGTCATTTTGTTAGGGGTAATACCAAAGCATATTAATGCTCTATAGGGTTTGATGGAAACTCTACATATGGCACATGAAAAAAGACAATTTTAAAGGAGAACTAAAGCATAAAGCCCAGCTCAGCTGCTGGACTTAAATCAGCCGTGAAGTTGCCCCTTTATTTCACCAGTTAAAATACAAATATATCAATATTAATTAAATATATCTGCCAAGCAGAAGATATAAGCAGATGTAAGCAATGTAAGCAAATCAAGAAGATAAAGGAAAACTAAGCTTGAAAATAATATGGCTATAAATGTTATTTCAGCAGTAAAGAAAGTGCCAGTGTTCCAGCAGTACCTTGCTAGGAATAGATACAGCCCTGAGGTCTGTAGGGTACAGAAACCCTGACCTAATGAAAAGAGATAAGAATATAAGCAGAATGCTGGGGCCTGGTAGTCTGGAATTCTTATTCTGTTTTATTGGAATTTGAACTATTGTTGGAGAAGCTATACTGTTGAATACTGATACAATTGTTCCTATATATTCGACTAGTAATTACTAAAAGTTATTTGATACCACTTATGCGCATGCACACAGTTGTCAACAAGATCATAGATCTTAACTGCTAAATTGCTGCTGCTGTTAAAGAAGCCCAGAACATAAAGTGCAGCATTTCTAGCCTGATTATTTTCTAAGCTTTAGTTCTCCTTTAATCTCTACTCCAGTTTTGGAAGACTTGTTCTGTTGTGAGGGATTCTTTTATTTCTGTTGACATAATATGGGAAAAAAAGCACTGATTATTGACTATTTCAAATGGAAATTTACAAGGGTGTTTTTTTTAGAAGACTTCCAAACACAACTAAATTAAAATAAACCTGCAACTACCAACCAACCACTTATTCAAACTACTGTTTCTTATCTTTTGGATGTCAAAAGGGCCAGAAGCGGTTCATTTGTATAACCTTCCATCTCTTTAATCATGAGAATTTTATTTGGAGCAGCTTTAAAATTGCAAACAAAACTCTAAGCAACATGAGTTTAATGAGCACCTGGCTGAACTGCTTATGGTGGGAAGTGAAAAGAAAAGTCCAGGTGTTTCTACATCCAGCATGTGAAATCTTAAGCCCTGCTCTGCTGTTGAATATAACTTGGTTGGCTTTGAGAAATTGCTATTCATTTGAATGCCCTTACTTTATTTAATTTGAAAAAGACAGGTCTGCATCAGTCTGCCCTGCTGTTGCCAATTCTGATTTCAAACTCTTGGGGTTTTGAATAGAAAAGAAAGAGAGAATTATTGTGCGATGGCCATTAAACTGCCATTCTAATGGAGATCAGCTCAGATGTGCTTTGCTGATTCTGAGTAATAATCATGGACTCTGTGTTTAGCAAGCCAGAGAAACAGAGAGGGGCAGAAAAACAAGACCTTGGCATAGACAAGACTCCTGGCGGGTGCAGGTGAAGGCTGTCCCTGTAAGGCTGATACCAGCTGTGGATGGGCGGGAGGCACTTTTTTTTTTGCTTCAGTCTGGAATCCAAACATTCTAATTATATCAACTGCATCTCAAGCATGACTTGGTCTAGTTAACCCCTTGGAAGAGATTTAATAGCAAGAAAGGCTCGGAAGCACATATTGATAAAATCTTCTCTGTAGTAGATTTTTGCCTTGTTTGATGGTATGTTCCCAATTTTTTATCTCATTTGTTGTATTTAACCTGTGCCACTGACACTGTTACTGAACCCTAATGGATGAGGTTAACTCTAATTCATTAACATATTAATGATACAGTATGTATAATGATATATATATGTATATATAATATGAATTCTTACAGCATCTTCCTATCTCCTATACCTCCCTTTTTCTTCTGCCCTTGCACCTTCATGATCGTACTACTTTATTAAATGTCTTCCTCCCTATCATGTACTGTACATATTTTATAATCAAGATTTTTTTATCTCCCTTTCTCCTTTTTTATACTTTTGTTTCATTCTGCTTGTTACCAATTTTTTCTTTTAGGTGTAGAGGACCACGTTTGAAGGACTGCATTGGAATCATAGATAGGTACTTGCTAGCAGCTAAGGAATGTCCCCTATGTGATGCTAGAGAGCATGATGCGGAGTGTCTGTGCATGTCAGTGACCCCCGTGCTGTGTTTGTGATTGCCTGCAGGTGTAACAACCCTACTTCCCATGACTGCTTGTGGAACGGCCCTCTCACCCTACCTCAACATGCTAGGTAACACTCCACTTCACTTACCACCGAGAAGGGATACATTAACTTCCTAGCAGAATAATAATATTGCAAAAGAAAGGATAACCTTTCAATAGGAGCTTGAGATTTGATATAATAAAAAAACATTCACAGTCTCAGAGAGAATTATGGCGTGGCCAGATCTCACACCAAAATGACAGGGGCAATGAATGAATTTTAGATTTTGACATAGAGTTAAAAAGAAGGGAAAATAGAAAGGAAAGGCTTCATTAGTCTCCCTGTTTACTGATAGGTCATTATGCATACGGGAATAAGGCATTCTCCTGTTGAGAATAGTTGGCTCTTTAGCCCTTTTTGCATTCAAGCCTGATCACAGCTTATTACTCAATACTACTACTACTACTTTGACTTTCCCATGGAAAGCATTGCATTTGCTCATTGCTTCTGATTATAGACAGTGGATCTGTGACTAGTACACAGGTGTGATTGTGGCCTGAAAATACCATTGGCTGTTTTCCAGGTAATAATATTGTGTGTGCCATACTCACCAACTTTTTGCTTCAAAGACTTGCCCTGCAAAAAGTTGGGGGATTCAGAGACAGTATATATATATATATATATATATATATATATATATATATATATATATATATATATATATATATATATATATATATATATATATATATATATTAAAAATGCAAAAATATGTACGCAGCCCCCCCATGAGACTCGCAGTTGAATCCATAAGTGGCACTGTGTGGAGGGGTGATCAGTTCATGCACACTAAGTAAACTGTTCTATGCATGCACTAATCACTCAAAGAATTTCATCCAGTCTGGTGCCTAGGGCAGTGCTGGACAAAGATGCAGCCTTAACCAGTCTATCAAACTGGCATTCTTTCTTTTTTAATTCGCAATTATTTCTGTAAATTGCTCCATAAAAGAACCTGTACAAGTATACCACTTTACACTGTATGTCATACAGGTAATATATGTAAGGCTGTATGCTATCAGAGCATCTCAACCATAAAAAAGATCCACTGCACATTCCATATGTAAAAGATAAGCAAGATAATATTAATTTAGGTACAATTTTGATGTCCTCTCTACAGTGACCCATACACCCTGTCCTACTCACACAGGAGTCTTATTGCAAGAATTCATGTCTTCACAGCGATCTTTGTGTCCATCTGAAAATGAAACATTTTTGATAGGAGGGATAACATCATAAAACTGATGCTTTATAATATCTAAAAATATATATTTTACAAAAAATAAGATTGCTGTGCTTTCACAGTGCCATTTTCACGGCAGGGAAGTGTTCAGAAGATCTAGATCAGTAACACATATGGTATTGTAGCACATGGTAACACTGCTGTAGTCTGTGCTTCCCAGAGCGTGCAGAATAAAAACTAGACTACAGCAGTGCCTGACTATAATGTTTACTCAACATTGCTAAGCAAATACAAAAATATGGTGCTATCTGCATGCTCCACTTTTCTCTTACGACATTGAATGCAATTCTGCATAGTACAGAACGGCTCCTTGCTATTACAAATTGCTCCACACAATTCATGGCCATTTACTGTACATCCAGAAGTATTCACAGCAATTTGATCTTTTTTTGATCAACTGTTATGTTCAAATGTTATTGAACCGACACACTTTATCAAAGCAAATAGATGAATTAATTCTTCCCAATGGATGTCACTGCTTTGATCAGTGGAGTGTCAAAGCTCAGTACTGCTCGTCAACAGCACTGAACTCTAACTACCTCTTGATAAATTGCCATATTGGTCTTTTTGAAAGTGCAGCTTAGGGTTCCACACACTAATCACTTGAAACTATTTATCACTAATCACATACTTATTTCTATGGCACAAGGGAGCCCCATATTTTAAGTTTTCTTTAAGCAGGTGGTAAGAACAGAGGCTCTTAACTGCACCTTGTTGCAGGCACTCCTATTTGACAGTTGTAAGTTGTAAAGACAACATATTATTATTAGCTGTCAGGTACAGCTCTTCGTGAACCCAACTTCCTTGGGAAAAAGTGCATTTTGTGAAAAAAGAATGACATTTCTTACTTCTCACCTTGGCATTATGGTTTTGATAAAAAAAAACTGTGCCTCTCATCGCCACATATTACCCACATTGAGCCAGGCATCGCCTTATCTGTTCCTAATATATTTTCTGTAGCCATAATTTTCTGTGGTTGTGGCTATTATCTTAAAGAGATACTGACGGCAAAATCAAACCTTTGTTTTACATCTATCATAACATTTTCTTTATATGCTATTTATAAAATTGCGATAAAGATATTTCCCCGATGCTTTTTCATTACCTATCTGTTCTCTTATGTTTCATTATATAGGGGCTGCCATATTTGTGCATCAGTAGTCCATTAGAAATTCTAAGGGGCCTATTTATCATGCTCTGTAAACACGTGAAGAAAAACATCGCTGTGATGTTGCCCATGGCAACCAATCTTTCTTTTGTTGAAATATAATTAGTGATTGGTTGCTATTGGTTGCTTCACTGGATTGAGGTGAAGAACTGCAAAAACGTTTTGTGTTGAAATCTGCCAAGTCTGTTCGCCCGGAGCCAACACAGCAGTTCCGGATTCAAAAAAGAAAGGAGACTACAGCCTGCTGTAGGGGCTGAAATCAGCCTGCGTATTTCAGCTAGCTGAAATACTTTTGTATCTTTATAACAGAAGTAGAAAGATGAAGGTATAACTCTAAAAGAATCAATTTTTCTCCTGTTGGTCAAATCAAATCAGATCTTGATCTGAGAGCAGTTGGACAGATTCTATTTTTATGGCCTTTCCCAAAAAAATCACTGTGGGACCCAGGCAGCATTATTTGCTGATTTGCCGATTACCATGCATACATGCCAATGCAGTCAACATCCATTATGCTCTATTGATTTTTACTCAGTCTGAAACTGATTTCATCAAGTAATCTGATTGGTCTCCTGCTGTTGCTTACTTATAACTCCCAGGATACCGAGGCAGCCAGCAACGAGTTAGCACTGTAACATATTACTGCAATATGAGACTGAATCTATGGAATAAAAATATAAAAAATGTTAAGCTTAGTTCACCTTCACGAAACATACAAAGTATTCCATAAAAATTTATTGGTGGCAACAGTTTTAGCCCCTACTGACCCTATTCCTTTATGATTTGATTTTTGTAGAGCAAAAATTAGATATGTGTTAATTGCTGCAATGCCTCAGTGAGCACGCTTAGTGGTGGCCGAAGCTGCGTCTGCCGTGAAATAATCACTATTGGAGCAAATTGTAACAGATTTACGAATTGACAACTAAGCTTCGAGCTACTTCTGGGGAACACAAGAGAGATAAAAACAAATTTTTTTCAGACATAAATGTCAGCAAATGGGCATAAAAAAAGAAAGCAGCTAAAAAAGTATGGGTAGTGTTTGAAAGAAAAAAAAACGATGC
The DNA here is from genome assembly GCF_017654675.1 of Xenopus laevis. Classification (NCBI taxonomy): domain Eukaryota; kingdom Metazoa; phylum Chordata; class Amphibia; order Anura; family Pipidae; genus Xenopus; species Xenopus laevis. The sequence goes on from NC_054388.1 coordinate 75,458,499, forward strand.
CCCATAACTGTCCTATTTGTGTCTATTTAGACTTAAACAGAGTCAGTGGGTTATATTCAACTCCAAGACAGAATTTGTGGCAGAAAACAGATAGTCGGAGGAAGTCATGTTTCCATGATGGTTAATAGTTGCTAATTTGTGACTAATTTCTGCACACATTTGCCACCTGTTCAGGGGAGATAACTGGATTTTGTGTCTTTTCACAAAATTGTTGCTCTAAATTTGCTCTGTGCCAATTACTAAAAATGACTGCATTAAGAGGAATCTCGACAGTGGCTAAATCTTCCAGGCTCAGCAAATCACCCCACCCACACTAAATGACTTCCCTCTGATGAGATAGTTGCTAAGTTGTAGAGCATTGTACAAATTATCACTTTGTGTGGTTGTCTCTTCTAGCATGTTTGTATTTTTCTGCCTTTGAACTGTTCACCTTTGGACTATATGCCCTTTTTGGTTTTTTTGTTTATCAAACCAGTTTCAAACATTACTGTGAAAATAACACCAAAATATCAGAAGCTTGTGGGGCATATATGTGGGATTCTAAATGTCAAGATGGTGGCTGCAGTTATTGTGCGCATGCACATGCTCAAATTGTATAACGTATATCCTCAACAATTCATTCCCTTACAATCCAAAGTCATAACCATTATCAACATGTTTAGTAGGGCTGTCCCTTATAACCCTGCCTTTGGGGCAACTATCTGACCTTTGGAAGCTATGAGGAATCAAAAATATTTGTCGCTCAATATAACATAATTTACACAATTTTTATTAGGGAAAATATTTTCATAATTAGATTTATAACAAGGTTTTACTTTTCTTTATAGCAGGAGCTTCCTTACAAGTGTTTTATTCCACTAGAGTTCAGTAAAACATATGGAGCAGGCAGGCAGATCAGGTTCAAAGTCAGAGCTTCAGGCAGGAATCAGGATCAGGATAGCAATAGCAAAAACACACCCAGGTTCTATAGCACAAGAAACCTATAATTGGGCAGGGTTTCAGTGTCCAGGGTACCCTTTTATGACAAAACCCGGCACCAGTGATGACGTCATCATGCAGTGACGCTGCACCCATGTGTTCAACATGGGCGCCGCCATCTTGGTTTTTCCACCTGGAAGGTGAGCAGCGCTGTCTGGTGCTTCTGGCAGTCCTGACACCATCGATGAATTAATATCCTAGTACATTTGAACATGAACATAAAATCATACAAAACTTTACTTTCTCATGCTTTTATAGTTACATGTATAGCTAGCTTTAGTGCATTTAAATACTTGCGAAATTATAAGAGGAAACTAGAGGACTCAAGTATAATGTATCTAACAAGTCCAATTTTTGGGCAGAACAGCACTTATAGTGGTATGCAATAAAAGATATAAACGTATCCAAAATGTGTAAAAATCTAATTGCACATCTTTAAGGCCAGCTTAAGAGCGGCATTATTTTTTGGTGCTAAATAATAGCCATTTCAGTAAAACATTTTGGGTCATTTGATGAAAAAAATGTATCTCCTAATTCAGTTCTGATTTTTGCATAGAACCATCTGCAATTCAATAAGAATATCTTATCTGTATATAGGGTTGCCACCTGGCTGGTGTTTTATCGGCCTGGCCGGTAAAAATGATGGTTGATTTCAATTTATTAATAGGGAAAAAAGTTAAATATATAGGAAGGCCGGTATTTTTTTCCAGAAAAGGTGGCAACCCTATCTGTATATGACTTGAAAAACTCTATTGAAGTCTAAGGCAAAAACTACAACTAAATTACAATAAAAGTTTTTCTCCTGAAATTGAATCTCGGCCAAACTTTTTCACATGATAAACCATAAAATAAAATGTTCTCATTGATTTCAATCAGGCCCTTTATTTCGTATAATACACACCGGCACAAAGGACACAATACACAGTCTTTGTCCATTTTGCTCACACTGTATTTGTTCCATTAATGTGCTTTTTTATATTCCCCTGAGAGTGTATTGAGCACAGATGTTTTAATGATACAATATTATATAAATATATTGCTGGTGCTTCTGAAAACCTATAGCAATTGGAGTCTTGGAGGCACATATTTGTAATCAGTAAGAGATCCTGATCAAGAAGTTACTTTGTGTATTCAGATGCAAGAAGGGTGGGTAAATGAATAGAATTGTGTTCTTGTAATTTAGATGCCAAGTTCCCATGGTAGGAGTACACTAATGTTATCAGACAAAAGATTCTCCACCTTGTTTTGTTGTATCTCACCATTTTAGCAAGTACTGTTACAGCCAGTAATGAGATAAGACGACATAGCGAGGTCCTTGGGGCTTTGAAATCCTACTAAACCAAGAATTCCTTTTGCATTTCCACTAATACTCAAGGGGAAAGTATCTGTAGCCTTCTTTGTAATCAGACCATCGCTTCATTAAAGAGATAATTGACTGCCGATGCACAGAGCACCATATCTCTATTAGCTTCTTTGTAGCACTGGATGCTCAGAGTGCTGCTTTATCAGGGGTGAAATTGCTGATATTGGTAGCTTTGACTTCATGTCAGATGTTTGTTTACTCTTGAATTCTTGAATACATGGTGACGTCTTAGGAAATCTTCTTAGTGTATCTTGGATTTTGTAATTAAACACAGCCATTAAATACATCAAAGCCATCTCTTACATACAAAAACGCCCAATGTAAAGCTCCAGGACTTTTAAATGATAGAAGATAATGGCACAAATTTTACTCAGTGAAAGTGACCCAAAAAAGAATTTCATTAGAAAATTGTTATTGTAGACACAACCTATATCAGAGATGGATATTATTATGGACAAAATCAGTATGCAATCAGTAGTAAGTAGCCTAAAACTAAACTTAATAGAAATCATGAGTGCATGTTGCAACCATTGTAAATGTAAATATAGTAATGACCATGTTACATATAAGGCCTTTTGCAGGAAAATGAGAAAATGCTTTTGCATGTGCATATGAATCTAAAAGGTATTCTAAAACTTGAATTTCAAGTTCGGGGAGAAATTAATAAAGGAAGATATCCTCGTAATTATTTGACCACCTGCTGCCAAACTGATATAATAAAACCAATAGTCAAAACTCCACCACTAATATATGTATAACACAGTATCTCATGCATATAAATCATCATCATTGCTGTACAAATGACAAAGGTCAGATGCAAGGGTAGCATTAAATAGGAGAATCTAATTGTACATGGTCTTACACAAGTCTACTTCTTATACCATCATGCATGCTTAGGAAGATCCGAAACAGGCTGCACAAGCATCTGATGTGTTGTGTATTGCCAGTCTAAAGGAACAGTAACCCCAAACAATGAAAGCGTTTGAAAGTAATGAAAATATCATGTTGCTCTGCACTGGTAAAACTGAAATGTTTGCTTCAGAAACACTATTATAGTTCATATAAACAAGCTGCTGTTTAGCAATGGTGGAACTTGAAAAAAGGCTATATACAGTACCTGTAGCATAGGTTAAAGGGATACTGTCATGGGAAAAAACATTTTTTTCAAAATGAATCAGTTAATAGTGCTGCTCCAGCAGAATTCTGCACTGAAATCCATTTCTCAATAGAGCAAACAGATTTTTTTTTATATTCAATTTTGAAATCTGACATGGGGCTAGACATATTGTAAATTTCCCAGCAGCCCCAAGTCAGTAGACTTGTGCTCTGATAAACTTCAATCACTCTTTACTGCTGTACTGCAAGTTGGAGTGATATCACCCCCCCTCCCTTTTCCCCCCAGCAGCCAAACAAAAGAACAATGGGAAGGTAACCAGATAATAGCTCCCTAACACAAGATAACAGCTGCCTGGTAGATCTAAGAACAACACTCCATAGTAAAAACCCATGTCTCACTGAGACACATTCAGTTACATTGAGAAGGAAAAAAAGCAGCCTGCCAGAAAGCATTTCTCTCCTAAAGTGCAGGCTTAAGTCACATGACCAGGGGCAGCTGGGAAATTGACAAAATGTCTAGCCCCATGTCAGATTTCAAAATTGAATATAAAAAATCTGTTTGCTCTTTTGAGAAATGGATTTCAGTGCAGAATTCTGCTGGAGTAGCACTATTAACTGATGCGTTTTGAAAAAAAACATGTTTTCCGATGACAGTATCCCTTTAACTGCTTTCTGCTGTGTAACCTGAGCCTTCCTCCTTTGAATGGCTGCCCCCATTGCTACACACCAGCATAGTTATAGAAACAATAGTAGTGTTTCTGAAGCAAACACAGCAACACTGCATTATATTTGTATTACTTTAAAGGGATACTGTCATGGGAAAAAAATCTTTTTTTCAAAATGAATCAGTTAATTGTGCTGCTCCAGCAGAATTCTGCACTGAAATCCATTTCTCAAAAGAGCAAACAGATTTTTTTTATATTCAATTTTGTAATCTGACATGGGGCTAGACATATTGTCAATTTCCCAGCTGTCCCAAGTCATGTGACTTGTGCTCTGATAAACTTCAATCACTCTTTACTGCTGTACTGCAAGTTGGAGTGATATCACCACTCCCTTTCCCTCCCCCCAGCAGCCAAACAAAAGAACAATGGGAAGGTAATCAGATAACAGCTTCCTTACACAAGATAACAGCTGCCTGCAGGGGCGATTCTGGCTATAATGCCGCCTGAGGCGGCCTTCTTTCGCCGCCCCCACCCCTCCCCACGGCACTAACCTTTATAGCGCCGGAGAGGGCAGGGGCGGTCCGCGACGCTTAGTGCAGAGAGCGCAATAGCGCTCTCTGCACTAGAAGAGCCGAATTTCCGGTTTGAAAACCGGAAATTCGGCTCTTAGTTACCAGGAGCGGCATTTTTGCCGCCCCTGGCAACCAGGGGGGCGCTGCCGCCTGAGGCGAGTGTCTCAACTCGCCTCATTGGTGGAGCGCCCCTGGCTGCCTGGTAGATCTAAGAACAAGACTCAATAGTAAAAACCCATGTCTCACTGAGACACATTCAGTTACATTGGGAAGGAAAAACAGCAGCCTGCCAGAAAGCATTTCTGTGCAGGCACAAGTCACATGAACTGGGGCAGCTGGGAAAATGTCTAGCCCCATGTCAGATTTCAAAATTGAATATAAAAAAATCTGTTTGCTCTTTTGAGAAATGGATTTCAGTGCAGAATTCTGCTGGAGTAGCACTATTAACTGATGTGTTCCGATGACTGGATCCCTTTAAATAAATTTCATTTTTTGATGTTTTTGTTCCTTTAAATCCTATCATAACCTCTGTGTGGTACTTGTCTGTTCCCAAATTGTCCTTGCACAGATTAATTAGGTATTTGGCTCTAGGTCATTTTTACTTCTTCATTTTAATGTTGCTAACTCTACATGGCAGGACTCCACTCATCGCAGCCAGTGTAATTGGAGGGCTCTTCGTAATAGTTATCATGGCATTGACCTTTTCCGTGTACATTCGGAGGAAAAGCATAAAAAAGAAGAGAGCTCTGCGCAGATTCCTTGAAACTGAGGTAAGTTCACAGAAATCCTATGTAAAGGTGTTAACATAAATAACCCTCATTTATAATAAAAGGCACAACGTTTGCCCAGATGTAACCCATAGCAATCAGTAAGATGTTTACGGGTAATTAGTAAATGCTACTCACTCTTTAGATGGCTACAACTGTAGCACCTTTTTTATACTTTGCATCTTTTTTATACTTTGCATCTTTTTTATACAGTTAAAGTGGAAAGGGTTAGTTTAATGTCTTTCCAGTGGCCGGTTATAACAAAATTCTAAATAAATAAAAATATTTTAATGTGAAGACACATTGGATGATATAAAAGTAGCAAATTAACTTTTTAGCTCACTGCTGAACTGTGTTCAATCTCCTTGAATCTTTACTGTCTAATATTCCCTATAAAAGCAGTGTTCCCCTTATGCATTCATGGTAATGACACTTTCTGCTGGGGGTTCAGCTAGCTTATAATTAGAATGGAAATGCAGCAACTTCTTATGCTAACATTTAAAGGGCATTTTTCCGCTTCTATTCACATGCACCAAATAAAACATTGGTCTTATATGCTAAAAAAATCAATTTTCATTAGAACGTAAATCATTAAACCATGTAGGCTTGAGCTGGTCTTGGATAGATGATCTCAGTAGGCTGTTTGTATTAACCTTGCAATAGAGACTGACATTTATCATTTAATTTATCAAGAAGAAGGAAAATCTTTGTGCACTTGGGGGTGCCAAATGTTAGGCACCACCATGTGATTGTATTGACTTACTTGAAATGCTGGGTCGGTGCTCCTATTGGCAGAAAACTGCACCGGCCCGGGGTTATACCAGCGAGGACCACAGTGAGATCTTCTTCCTGTTTCCTCTTTCTTCATGCGATTGTACACGCGCAGTAGAACGGAAAGTCAAACTTTAACTAAAAAGTCTGCTATTTTGTTCTACTGCACATGCATTTTCCCTGGGGCAATTTGAAGAAAGAAGACGCTGGAAGAAGATCTCTCCATTGTGCTCGCTAGAAAAACCCCCGCCGATGCAGTTTTCTGCCGATAGAAGCACCGGTCCGGGGTATCAGGTAAGTTAATACAATCACTTGGGAGTGCCAAACATTTGGAACCCAAGTGGAAACAGACTTTCCTTCTCCTTTAAAGGGGCCTGTACATTGTTTAAGTCTCTTACCCACTGAATATAAAGATTAAATGAATGACATTCTTGAAAGGGATTCATCACTAGGTATCCAAGGAGCATGTACATTAACATGTGGGCAAATAAATTATCTTTAGGGCAAATTTACTTAGCTCGAGTGAAGTATTAGAATGAAAAATACTTCAAATTTCTAAGTTTTTTTTTTTGGCTACTTCGACCATCGACTACGATTTCGAATCGAACTAAAAATCGTTCAACTATTCGACCATTAGATAGTCGAAGTACTGTCTCTTTAAAAAAAAACTTTGACTACCTACTTCACCACCTAAAACCTACCGAGCACCAATTTTAGCCTATGGGGACCTTCCCCATAAGCTTTCCTAGCAATTTCTGATCGAAGGAAAATCATTCGATCAATGGATTAAAATCCTTTGAATCGTTCCATTTGAACGATTTTTCCTACGATCGTTCGATCAAACTAAATGCGGTAAATCCTTCGACTTCGATATTTGAAGTCGAAAGATTTTACTTAACCCTCGATATTCAACCAATAGTAAATGTGCCCCTTTGTGTGTTTCTAGATTTTATCATATTGTATCATTTCAGAGTCAATTTGGGTTGAAAAAAGTCAAATGTTTAGCAAGTTTAACTCATCTAAATTAACCCCTGTGTGCATATTTACGCTGGCCTATATGTTATATTCACAAATTAAAATAACTTTAGCTCTAAAGAATATCTATATAGCCTTGGATATGCTTGTTCACAAAACATCCAAGCCACTCCTAAAGGCATTAATAGAAGCTACCATCACCCAGCTGGGCATTCCACAACCTCACTGTCTTCACAGTGAAGAACCACCTAAGATGCTTCAAACAAAAGTTCTGTTTCTCTAATCTAAAGGGCTAGCCTCTAGTGCATTGATCTTTTCAAATGGTAAAATAGTCCCTGCTATCTGTAATATTCTCTAATGTACCTGTAAAGAGTAATGTCCCCTTGCAAGCTTATTTTACAAGTTAATTTACATCTATTTACGTTTTCAGTTGGTAGAACCACTGACACCAAGTGGCACAGCCCCAAATCAAGCCCAGCTGAGGATTCTCAAGGAAACAGAACTGAAAAGGATAAAAATTCTTGGATCTGGTGCTTTTGGAACTGTCTACAAGGTGAGTAACCTGTTGCTTAATCTATTATGGATTGAAAAAGATACTTCTTATTGTATTCAAAAAGCCTGAGTCAATAGATATCTCTTGAGTCTGCTTCCAGATAAGATGCCAGTCGATCTGTGTATGGCAAAAGATCATCCATCCACACAGCATTGATGAGCTCCAAAAGGATCTCAGTGCTATTCTGGGTTCCCTGAGTTTTCCTAAGTCTTTAGAATGAAGGGGATGAGAGGGTATACGTATGAGAAGTTCTTCCAGCTGTATTTCTTCCAACTGTTCTTTCACTTCTGATTCTTTCATCAGATTGCTATGCAATTTTATGGTTCATAGCGAACAGGATCTAAAATCCCCTTGATAAATTACATCTTGGGGTTTTCTCATATGCCATACATGTCGGCATTGTTCTTTTTTTTCTATTTACATTAAATATATTATCGCTAACTCAGGAATACACAAAAAAATAATGTATATTTTGCAGGAGCAGTACATAAAGAACCAGGGCAAAAGTCAAAAGCTAGTGCAGTCTACATTTCTACATTATTTCCAAACTGCAAAGAGGATTGGGCAGCTAAATTGCATATGAGATTAGTTGATGCAAGGTTATAGATCTGGGGAACAAAACAGACATGCAATCACATTCCTAAGTGCACTGTATTTGGGGATTATTGTACAGAATATTTTAATAAAAATAGATATATACTAAAAGGATAATAATATAGGGCTCATTTACAGAGCACAGTTGTGGTTACTGCTGTTGTGTGAATATACTGGATTCATATTAGATGCTTGTAGCAGCCTGGAGATATCTCCAACTCAAAGGTAGTGGTAGTGCCAGGGTTTCCACTGTGTCCTGCTTCAATTGACGCAAATATGCAATTGCGTCAGATTGCATCAAGTGCACCTTGTTGCATTGCAGGTATAAAACATAGCAAATTGTGCCCAAAATTGCATTGTGCCTCAGTGCATAAATGGTCCCTTATGTTTGCCCATTTTTAAGTACCTAGTATGGCTTCTGGATGGTCTGAGTCAAATATTACTGAATGGCAGACAGTGGTGAGCAAAAAAAAAATGTAAAAGGGATGAAAGAATTTATGAAGAGTTGATGAGAAGCAGAATGCTCAACTGCTGTTAAAGAGTAAGTTAAGTACAGGTACAGGATCCCTTATCTGAAAAGCCATTATCAAGAAAGCTCTGAAGTACAACAAGGTCATCTCCCATAGAGTCCAGCAAATAATTCTGATTTTAAAAAACTACCGTATTCCCTTTTCATCAGTTATTATAGAACAGTACATTGTCCTTAATGCTAAAAAAGCTACATGTTCCCATATTGATGGCAAAACAATTCTATTGGAATTATTTAATATTTAAATCATTTTAGCAGACTTACCAAATGTTTCCAAATTACAGAAAGATCTGTAATTCAGAAGTGCAAGTATTTGGGAGACTAGATCCTATACATGCATGCATGTATTTCACTAAAGGGTTTTGTGAAATGTTATTAAATATTGTTTCTTGCCTTTTTATAGGGCATCTGGGTTCCTGAAGGGGAAACTGTGAAGATCCCTGTGGCAATTAAAATACTAAATGAGACAACTGGACCTAAAGCAAATGCAGAATTTATGGATGTAAGTTCCAAAACTACTTTGTGTTTATATATAATAATGGTGGGTCCATGTAGATCATAGTGCCAACCCCCACAAGATCTCACTCTAGTAGTGCAGTTTGCTCAAAAAGTGTGTAGTACTTAGTCGCGTCTATGTCAGACATATTCTTGGTATTATCATTCATAAAGTATTCAACTACATTTTCTAATTTTAAAGTAGGTTGTAAATCCCCATTTTCAAGAAAAAGATGCAGGTTCATATGTTATAAAAAGCAGTATTACTCCATGTTACTTTCATTGAAAATCTAGAAAAGCAATACGGTTCTTTGCCTTACCGAAAGGAGTTCATAGAGGAAATAATCTTCAACTATCTACCTGTCACTAATCCTCGACTGAATAAATAAATCCGCTACTTGCCTTCTGTATGTGGCATAAGAATCAAACCTTTTTAAAAATTCTGGGCCATCGCTGTTTTTTTGGTCAGACATTTTTACTACTGTATGTGTAATAAAAATGCAGTAGTGTGTATTATTTCACAGCTTCATAATGTTCACTCTGGGAAGAGCTGCTCATGTCTAAGGAATTTACAAACAACTGCACAGTCTGACTTTAAAAGGAAAACTATACCCCTCAAACAATGTAGGTCTCTATAAAAAGATATTGCATAAAACAGCTCATATGTAAAACTCTGCTTTATGTAAACAATTTTCATAATAATATACTTTTTTTTAGTAGTATGTGCCATTGGGTAATCATAAATAGAAAATTGCCATTTTAAAAAATAGGGGCCGCCCCCTGTGATCGTATGATTCACAGTGCACACAAACATACCAAACAAACCATACTTGTTAGGTCACATGAGCCAATTAACAGACAGAGTTGTGTCAGGCTTACCAGTATAATCCAGTCGTAGAAGGAGCTGGAGCCGTAGATAGTGAACCCACAAGCGCCTCACACAACCGCTACCCACCTGGAGTGGAACAGGGAGCAGGGTTGTGGAGAGTAGCCAATGAGACGATCAACGAAGTACAAAAGGATTAGGCAAAGTCGTGGTCAGGAGGTCCAAGGTCAGAAGTCAGGCAGCGAGATTCGTAAACGATGAGACAGGCCGAAGAGTCGAGACAGGCAGCAGGAATCGTAGTCCGGGTACAGGCAAGGGTCGATAACAAGAATTCGAAGAGTATAAGACGCTAGGGTTTCAGTTAAACAACCTAATAACCAGGCAATGCATCTCAGTCTGAATCAGGTTTAAATATTGTTACTTTGGCGCCAAACTGGCGTCTTTGCACTGGCGTTGCGGAACTGACGCCAGCACGTCCGTCTTAGGCGTTTTCGCCCGCGTCCTTGCGCCAGCGACCGCCGCCGGCGCCTTCGCGCCCGCGCCCGTCGCCGGCGTCACGCGCAGGCATGCTTCCTTACATTGCCCCCCATCAAGAACCGGCCTCAGGACGCGACAACCAGAAGGCTTACCAGGGTAAGTTTCATGGAATTTTTCCAGCAACTCCGGAGCGTGGATGTTAGAAGCTGGTTCCCAAGAATTCTCTTCCGGACCATAACCTTTCCATCTTACCAGGTACTGGAGACGCTTGCCTCTTAACCTGGAATCCAAGAACTTCTCAACCTCAAATTCTTCTTGACCATCGACCACAACACGAAGCGGAAGAGGAGCCGTACGCCCAGGAAATCGAAACGTTGAGGCCGGTTTCAGAAGTGCAGCATGAAACACTGGATGAATGTGCCAGGATGCTGGAAGTTTAAGCTGGAAAGCCACAGGATTAATCTGACGAATAATAGGAAAGGGACCCAGGAAACGTTGACCCAACTTCCTACTGGGACAAGAAAGCTTAAGGTTAACAGTTGACAACCATACACAGTCACCCACCTTGAACTCTGGGTCACCTCTCCGTCTCCGATCAGCATAAGTTTTAAAGTTTTGTTGAGCCTTCTTCATGTTCTCTTGAAGTTTTTGAAAATTATTGGACAGAAAAGTTAATCGGTCCTTGACAGCAGGAACTAAAATGTCAGCAACAATGGCAGAGGGAAAAGTTACTGGATGAAGACCATAGTTTGCGAAGAAAGGAGAGTGACGGAGGAAGGATGCGCATTATTATAAGCAAACTCTGCAAGAGGAAGAAGATTCACCCAATCGTCTTGGAGGTACGAAGAATAACATCTCAGATATTGCTCGAGAGTCTGGTTAGTTTACTCGGTCTGGCCATTGGACTGAGGATGAAAAGCAGAGGAAAGGGACACCGAAATCTTAAGTGCTCCACACAAAGATTTCCAAAACAGTGATGTGAATTGCGGTCCCCGATCCGACACCACCTCATCTGGAAGACCATGAAGTCTTACTACTTCCTTAATGAAGGTATCGGCAGTCTCAGAGGCAGAAGGAAGTCTTGGTAACGACTTAAAATGAGCCATCTTGGTTAAACGGTCAACAAAAACAACAATGGTGGAACAATCACAGGACAATGGTAAATCAGAAATAAAGTCCAAAGAAACTGATCCCCATGGACGAGAAGGCACTGGCAGTGGTTGAAGAAGACCAATAGGCCTAGAATGAGAGTCCTTGGATCTGGTGCAAACTTCACATGAAGAAACAAACTTAAAACAGTCTTTAGCCATCCCGGGCCACCAAAATAATCTCTTAGCCGAGATAATGGTCTTCTTGATACCTGGATGACCCGCCAATTTGGAATCATGAATATTCTTAAGGACCTCTAAACGCATTTGTTCTGGAACAAAAATTTTGCCTTGATGAAGAAGAAAACCCTCCTTGGGAACTAATGATGGTTCAGAAATGTTTATGGATGCGTCTTTAAATCCATCTACAAGAGTAGACTGTAGCAAGAGGAAATTATTAGAGTTTAAAATCGTCTCAGGAGCCAGAGGAACCTCGTCTTCAGGAGAGAACATTCGTGATAAGGCATCCGCCTTAACATTCTTTGACCCAGGTCGGTATGTGAGATGAAAATTAAATCGCATGAAAAATAAAGCCCACCTTGCTTGTCTAGGTCTCAACCTCTTGGCCGAACGTAAATACTCCAAATTCCTATGATCCGTAAAGATGAGAATCGGATGTTTAGACCCTTCAAGGAGATACCTCCACTCTTCAAGTGCCAGCTTGATAGCAAGTAATTCACGGTCAGCTACATCATAATTACATTCGCTCTTGGCCAACTTACGAGAAAAAAAAGGCAACAGGATGAAGATCCTCTTGAATCCCAGTTCTCTGCGACAACACATCCCCCACCGCAAGTTTTGAAGCGTCTACCTCCAAAATGAAAGGAAGGGAAACGTCTGGATGGTGAAGAATTGGGCCCGAAGTGAAGAGTGTCTTCAGTTTCTCAAAAGCCCCCTGAGCCTGTGTGGACCAACAAAACTTTTGATTATTGCGAGTCAACTCATTAATTGGAAGGATGACTTGAGAAAAATTCTTTATAAATTTTCTGTAAAAATTTGCAAAACCAATAAAACGTTGAACAGCTTTTTTGGAAGACGGAATTGGCCAGTTAAGAATTGCAGAAATCTTCCTGGAGTCCATCTGGATACCCTGAGGAGAAATGAAGAAACCCAAAAAGTCCACAGATGATTGTTCAAACACACATTTCTCGATCTTAACATACAGCTGATGAGTGCGCAGACGTGCCAGGACCCTCTTTAAATGTAATCTATGTTCTTCCAAAGAATTAGAAAAAACAAGAATATCATCCAAATATATGATGACGAATATATCAAGGAAGTCTCTGAATACATCATTAACAAAATGTTGAAACGTTGCAGGGGCGTTGCAGAGACCAAAGGGCATGACCAGGTATTCAAAATGCCCGTAACGAGTACGAAAGGCCATCTTCCATTCATCGCCTTCTCTTATTCTGACCAGATTGTAAGCGCCCCGGAGATCCAGCTTAGAAAAAATCTTAGCCTCCGCCAAACGTTGAAATAGTTCAGGAATGAGAGGAAGTGGGTAACGATTTTTGACTGTGATTTTGTTCAAATCCCCGTAGTCGATGCACGGCCTTAACGAACGATCCTTCTTCTCAACAAAGAAAATCCCGGCTCCTGCTGGAGAAGAAGACTGTCTAATGAACCCTTTAGCCAGATTCTCATCTAAATAAGAACGAAGCTCCAAAAGTTCAGACTCGGATAAAGGATAAACTCGTCCAAAAGGAATCTGAGCCCCAGGAAGAAGATTAATAGGGCAATCGTAAATACGATGAGGAGGTAACTTGTCAGCCCCTCTTTTATTGAAAACGTCTGAAAATTCCCAATAAACCTGAGGAAGAAGGTCATGGATTTCAGAGGCAGGGGATAAAGAACAGACTCTTTTTGAAGAGGAAATACATTGAGAAGAACAAAAATTTGAAAGAAAGTTTACTTCACCGGTAGCCCAGTTGATGGACGGGTTGTGTTTCTGCAACCAGGGTAATCCCAGGATGACGGGGAATAAAGGAGAAGAAACCACATCAAAGTTCATGACTTCAGCATGCCCTTTATTCAACAAAACAAAAAGTGAGACAGTCTCTTGCACCACAGGGCCTGAGGTAATCAGAGAACCATCTGCCACACGAAGAGCTATGGGATTCTTCTTGGTCTGGAGCGGTATCTGGAACTGTAGCGCTACTTTATTGTCCAGGAAACACCCGCTGGCCCCAGAGTCAAGAATTGCTTGGAGTTCTACCTGCTTGTCTCCCCACTGTAAAGATAAAGAGACTGTCAGGAGAGGCACAGGAACATGGCAAGCGGTAAAGTCTTTTTCAAGCAACCTCTTACCCGTTGGGCGGGTCGGACAACCCCGAAGCAAATGACCTGCTTGTCCACAATAGAGGCAGAGGTTAAGTCTGCGACGCCTGATACGCTCCTCTGGAGTTAATGCAGATCTAATGGCTCCAATCTGCATGGGCTCTGGAGCTGCACTGAAGACGGGTGGAGGAACAGCTGGAGAAAATGTAGAAGGCATTCGGACAGGAGGAGGAGCGGATGGTAGCATCCAAGTCTGAGGTGGAAGGCCCGCTTTCTCAGCCTTTTCTTCCTCTCTGCGTTCCCTGAGCCTCTGATCCAATTGGATAGAAAGGAGGATGAGGTCCTCCAAACTGTCAGGGATGCCAGTACGGGCTAACTCATTCTTCAGTTCGGATGAAAGTCCGAAACGATACTGATTCTTTAGTGCTGCCGGGTTCCATTCAGTATCATCCGCCCATTGCCGGAACTCCAGCGTGTAATCTTCCGCTGGACGGATCCCTTGCTTCAGGGCACGCAGGGTCGCCTCGGCAGTAGTGGCTCTGTGTGGATCATAATAATATATAAAATAACCGCCATTGCGTCAAAGAAAGAATCCACTGTGGCCAATACGGGACTGTGACGATCCATGAGACGGAAGGCCCAAGTCTGTGGTTCTCCCGTGAGAAAAGAAATATTAACCCCAACCCGGGTTTGCTCAGTAGGGTATGTGTGGGGTTTGAGCGAGAACAGCAGCTTACAGTTGCTCCTGAAGTTCCGGAACACCTTTCGGTCACCAGCGAATTTCTCCGGAAAGGCCACTTTGGGTTCAGAGATTTCCGAAGTAATCACCTGGACTTCTGTTGGAGCAGGAGGAGTTGCAGCAGCCGTGGAAGGGAGTACAGCTGGCGGATGGGTTCTAATATGCTCCTGTAGCTGCGAATAGCCACTTTGCAGCTCCCGAACAGCTTGCGTGAGAGAAGACAGCTGTTGGGTTAGGACAGCAAACGGAAACGCCCCTTCAGCTGGATCCATCCTGGCCTGGTTATACTGTCAGGCTTACCAGTATAATCCAGTCGTAGAAGGAGCTGGAGCTGTAGATAGTGAACCCACAAGCGCCTCACACAACCGCTACCCACCTGGAGTGGAACAGGGAGCAGGGTTGTGGAGAGTAGCCAATGAGATGATCAACGAAGTGCAAAAGGATTAGGCAAAGTCGTGGTCAGGAGGTCCGAGGTCAGAAGGCAGGCAGCGAGATTCGTAAACGATGAGACAGGCCGAAGAGTCGAGACAGGCAGCAGGAATCGTAGTCCGGGTACAGGCAAGGGTCGATAACAAGAATTCGAAGAGTATAAGACGCTAGGGTTTCAGTTAAACAACCTAATAACCAGGCAATGCATCTCAGTCTGAATCAGGTTTAAATATTGTTACTTTGGCGCCAAACTGGCGTCTTTGCGCTGGCGTTGCGGAACTGACGCCAGCACGTCCGTCTTAGGCGTTTTCGCCTGCGTCCTTGCACCAGCGACCGCCGCCGGCGCCTTCGCGCCCGCGCCCGTCGCTGGCGTCCTGCGTCACGCGCCGGCGCGCTTTAGCACGCCCGCGCCTGACAGGACGCAGGCATACTTCCTTACAAGTTGTGTCTTTTGTTTCAGCACTTCTTCCTGTTACAGTTAGAGTTGTAGTATTTCTGGTCAGGTGATCTCTGAGGCAGCACACAGACCATGGTGGTTCTAGGCAAGAGATGTAAAAAGGGAAGGTTTACTTAAATATATATTCCAGTTTGATAAGATTCTTTAATATGCCACTTAATGTGATATGTTGCCCAATTATTTGTTTTGGGGGTTAAGTTTTCCTTTAAACACAAGTATGTCATAACAAAGAGTACCCTGAATGTGTTTAGTGTGACACAGACCTTTTAGTGATATTCTCATTGTTGATAACATCTTGATGAAATACCCTATATGGTCAAAAGTATCCAGACACATTCTTAGCCAAAAGTATCTAACTCTAAACGATATGTCCTCAGCTGGAACACTCACTGCTGAGTCCCAAACTGTCTCTGAAAGCAATGTCAGCACAAGAACTATTCAAAGGGACCACTGGGCTTTTATGGATGATTATAGACAAACAAACCTAACATCATCATGTACAATGCAAAGCATCAGCTAAAGTGGTACAAAGGTCAGGAGCACAGAATTTTGCAATAGCCAAAGTGAGTCCTCTGGAGTGATAAATGTAGTTTCACCATCTCTCAAGTCTTGTTTTGGCAGGAACCAGCAGAACACTACCTTCCTTAATGCATAATCTACATGGTCACCCCTGATACTGTGCTGCCTGTGTTAGATAGTGCTCTATTCATGAGGGGTAGGAGAGGGATAGCATTTAAGCAGCTCCTTTCTTTCTCTCCAGTCTGCAACTTGGCAAAAATCCGAAAAAAATCGGAGTTTTCGTGTGGAAAACCTGAAAAAAATTCGTACAATCTGAATTTTTCACGTGGTTTTTATTCGTCTTTTTCTGCACAGGGAAAATGTATGGCTAAATAAGCGGAAATAACCATGCAGATTTGGTCAGATTAGATTTGCAAAAATAACATTTAGGTAGTATCACTCAAGTTTTGCACTGTAACACTTGCAAAACTAAAAAAAGTTTTTTAGATATAGAAAAAGATATTAATGAATGAAATGCAGTTCTTGTAGCAAAGTATGAAGCAACAATGTAAATAATGCTGGGCTGTTGGGGGCAACTGATTTACTAGTGACCTGTACTTAAAGGAGAACTAAACCCTCCGCAATGTTAAGTCCACACTTGCCCCCCTCCATGCCTCCCCCCTACACAGTCATACCCCAGAATTCTGTCCGCTCTTGAAATAGTGACCGCACATGCAGAGTGCAGCGGAGCTCACAGGTTCCATCTTCTTCTCTTCGGTAATCTTCGTGAAGTGATCGGTGTAATGGCACATGCGCAGTTGGAGAAATATTCCAGTTCGCAACAACTGCACATGCGCCGAAAGAGACGGAGATTGCCGAAGGGGAGGAAGAAGATGTGAAAATTATAGAAGAGAAGAAGATGGTGCCCGTGAAGTCCACTGCGCTCCCTCTGCATGTGCGGTCGCTATTTCAAGAGGGGACAGAATTCTGGGGTAAGACTGTGTAAGGGGGAGGCAGGGTAGGGGGGCCAGTGGGGACTTAACATTGTGGGGGGTTTAGTTCTCCTCTAATGAAAAACATGTGTAGATTTTTTCTATAGCTACTGAATGCCCTTTTGCAGGTTCTGAGAATATAATGGGGAAGAAAAGACAATAAGCAGAGAAGGTTTGAAGGATTGTTGCGTGTTTGCCTGTATGTGTGTGTAAACCAGCAGTGGACTTTGATTGACCTTAGTAAAGGAAATAATTTGTTTTCTAAAAGGGCAATACTATGCTCTCACTCTATTCATTACACCCTGCATTCAATATGTATAGGATTGAATATAGAGTAATTTAAGTGCAATTCATTAGGTCACCAATTCATTCTCAGTACATTTGATAAGAACAGAAACAAGCTTATCCTTACCTCACCTTCTTATAAATATTTTTTTTCTTAATGAGGAATCTTGAAGAGAGCCTTTGCTTAATGCCCATTTCCAGACAGCAGTTAAATACAAACTGCTCATTTTCCACCTCACTTCGGCTAGCTGTTCCAGCAGTTTGTATAAATCTGTCGCTGTGGCCTATGATTATTTTGCATCTGTCCTTCTATTATTTGCTTTAAATGTTGCAAAGGATGTCGATCACAAGGATGTGATTTTAACACTGAACCTTGCAACCTGTGTTCCAGGTTTTCAGGCCCATTTTATTTTTAACCAAAAGAAATTCCTATTATTTTACAAACATGTGACCACAATATTTAAGGAGTTATTTATCAAGGTCCGAATATATAATCAATATATATAAATATTCGAACCTCGAATAATTAGTGTTTTTCGGAGGAAAAAAAAACCTACTATTTTTTGAGATTTATTAGTCCGATGTTCTAAAAACTCCGAATATGAAACCCCGGCATCTAAAAGCTCTTGAAGTCCTGTATAAGTCAATGGGGAAGGTCCTAGTGTCTGCACTGATGTCCATACCGATATCCGATGAGTTTGCGGATTCTGGGCAAAAAATCTCCACTCAAACAAGAAACAAAAGCGGTGGAGCATAAATGTAAAATCACTGTCTATACAGTCATACTACTTAAAAATAGAAACCATAATAAAGAAGTAAACTTTAACTCTTAAATAACATCCTAAAGTTTTCACCTTCCCAAATATGTGAAATACTTTTAAAATATTACATCAATACTGTATATGTTGCAGAATGCTCCATCAACGTAGTAAAATGTTAGTTATCTAGGTCACCTTAATAGATCACATTTATTTATTCTGTACCAGAAACTACAGGGTTCAGGCCTCATCTACCCGTAGGGTTTACATTAATGTAGCATTCATTCCATATTGGTGATACCCATAGAATAAGACTGACATTGTTACCTGCTTCATGGAAAGATGAGGTAATGAATCTCTTTATATTATTATGTCACCTAGAAAGATGGGTTACCTTAGAAACAGATTCATTGTAAGAAATCGAATGGAAAATTTCATATGAAATTAGTACAGTAGTTTTAGTCTAAATTGGTTGTATTGTAGCCATGGAGGTTTGTAAGGATTATTTTTTCACTCGGTGCTGTTCTTCATCTTTTCCCTGAATTAGGTTATCATGCAATCTATTTACTAACAGGCATTATGTTGTTACAGTCATTAGAAATCCATTAGTGAAAGGTGAGGAGCTCAAAAAATGACTTACCCATTGCCAAAAGACTTTGCCTTTACACTTTTCTTAGAGGCGCAATTTATGTTAACCATTCTAAGGGCAGCATAATAGCCCATGTTCAGCTGCTTGACTTTCTATTTGCAGGATCATTTATAGAAAACAGTCTTTATTTAGTGCTCAGATTTCGGTGAATGTACTCTTGCATTTCAAAGTGGAATGGACCCTTGTAATATAAGGTCAGAGATGCTATTATGGGAGAGAATATCTGTCAGGTTGATGTTCCTCTCATCTCAATCCTTGGCCTGTTACCTAGGGTGCATTTCCCCTGTGAGACACAAATATTCTACATCACTCTCCATTTGAGCTAGAATTTTATGGTTTATTTTTGTCTGTAGTAAGATTTGTAGGGATTGAAATATACAATGTAAGCTATTTGTTGCCCTCTCAATCTCACATCCTGTATGCATGGAGCCTTTAACAGCACCCATCCCATTTATATTGTAGTCTCTTACAGTTGTATTTTTGGATTTGTAGCCATTTCTCCTCTCTTTTCTCTATTTTATCTTTTACCTTGACAGATTTTCTCTCTTTTACTTGCATGATTCACTTAGGAGAAACTGCAAAGAAGTTACAGGGCATTACTAGACAAGTTCCAATCACACCTAAACCCCAAATATCAATACCAGCAGTGTCCTTTCAAACCAAATCCCTCATCTGTTTTGGGCAAGACTTTATCGGTTTGCCAGCTGAAATTATGTCCCTAGACCCTATGCCAAAGTAGTTATATTACTAGAGGTGCAGGTATTGACTCTTAGAAAGTGTCACCACATTTTCCATCAATAAACTTCAGATGAAGTGTGTGGACAGGCAGAACATCCTGACAAAATGTATCCTTTGACTTCAGGGTATAATTTGGAAATTAATAAAAAGGTCTTTATTCACTGAAAAAAATAGTCCTGTAATATAAACTAGTCCTGTGAATCAAATAGTGATAACCATGTGCAGTAGATATGGTTAGCTTTTTGTAGACTGTATTTCGATCATTAATCCAGCTAAGATAAATCTGCTAAGCATTTGCTTAATTACTAGTTGATGTCCCATTAATCTCTTTGGTGGTCTCACTCAGATACAAAATTACCCTGCCCGCACACTTCCTGTTCAGTAAGGGGTCAACTGTGCATAATAACAATATTTCCTAGCACAATTTATTTTGCTACTGGCTGATGTCTCCTTGATTATTACAGCACATTATGTAACTCTTCTAAACCCTAGTGTTCTATTAGTTGACTAGATATAATTACTAGCTAAAAGTGGAAAGCTTACACAGGCAGGTTTCCTGGTGTTTTTAGTGTTCCTCATTTTGATGTCTATGAGACTAATGCAGTGCCAGCAACAGAGAATGGAACTTGTAGCCCATAAGTCGTTCGGGAATTTCATAGAGAAAGAACACAGCTCTATTGTAAATGTTTTTCAACAGAGCTTGAGCAGAGGGTGGATGGGAAAATGAGAAAAAAGACTTGATATACTTTACTTCAATCAGTTCTGTAATTAAAATTCTGGCGATTAAGACATTTTACATGCCACAAAAATATGTGACATTGTTAGTTGGAGTTGAGGCAGTACAGAACTTTTGAATATGACTTTTAAAATGCCTAAAGACTACACTGTCTATTGGGGGGGGGTGCATTCTCAGTTTCTTGAGTAAACCTTGTAGGGAAAATATCTAAAGAAAAAAAAAAAAAAAAAAAAAAAATATATATATATATATATATATATATATATATATATATATATATATATAAAATACATTTAATAAATGTAGTTTACCTTGTTATGAACAGGTGTGGTTGGGTTCAGATCCTGGTCAAATTGTGGAACCCAAATTTTCTTGAGACCTACATGGGTCTAAATAGTGTAGACCTGCCCAGACCTCCAACCTACATCTGGACTTGTAACCTGGATTTTTACCTGTTTAGTACCACCAGATCTCACACACAATTGCTTAATTTACGATCTTACCTGCTGCCTACCATAAAACTGGAAGTGGCATCATTACACTCTAGAAGTGGCATCTTTATAAACATTAAACAATGACTAGGATCCAGGTAGGCAAAGTGCAGAAAGGCAGAAAAGCCTATTTTGAGACCCGTCACCTACAGTCCTGCTCACCCCAACCCATGCTTGCATCTAACCAAAAAATACCTGCAGACACCCAATATGGTGCAAAATTCCAGCTAAACTAAAAGCTCTGCTTTAGTGTCTCATTAATAAGATATGCTGAATGTACTGTATATTAAGAGGGGATAATAACATTAAAACACAGTGCAATGGGAGGTTCTGTCAGGTTATCAGATACGTACTTATCTGCCTTTCTAATGATGGTAAAGTAATTGTAAAATAGGTAACCACAGGGGGCTCTTGAAGAAAGATGGTCAGCAGCATCCTCAAAGACACTCACAGCTTGTTACTACTGATCTCCCATGTATTGTTGTTATGTGAAGTACAATAATTCCATTACCTGTATAATATGCCTGGCAAATAAGACAGATTGACAATACTGCATATTTCTAGTGTTGCAGGGAATGTCCTAGTCTCTTCTTGTTACTAATTTTTGAACAAAGTTAATTGAAAGGGTTGATTTTGAAGTTGTACCATCTGAGTATAAATCTCTAGGGGAAAAAGAACAGGACTGGGTTGATAAAGTACAGAATTACAGATATGATACTTTCTGTCCTATTTTATTTTATTTGCATTTTTGTTTGTTTTACAATAAGCAACAGCCTGGATCATCCAGTCTGATCATCCATCTTGCTCATTAGCAAGATGGGCTTGTTCCTTCAGATTTTGTTGTTTGGCTGTTTACTATTAACCCTGGAAGCAAAGGCATTGGGAAAATGGCATAGCTTTTTGGGTGAAAAGCTCCTTTGAGAAAGAGAAATCTGTTTTTATTGTTTATAAACAAATTGGCAGATGATGGAAGATGCAAGTGAATTGTCTTGGGTATTGCTGCTTGTGATGCTAAGCTTTTGGTTTCAGATGAAAAATATTTAAGGCAAAAATCTTGCATGAGCAAGACAATCAAGAGTAAGTCAAAGCCAATATTTTAGTTTGGAAACATACAGTAGTTTTCATTATGATACTTCTTGGCATGGGTATTTATTGTTCTACTGCTAAAACTACAACACTAATAGGGGAAGGTAAGAGCAAAAAACATTCGCAAACACTTTTGCAAACGTTAGCGACCAAGTTTTCATTGTTACCTTTTTGTGTGATTTGAGACCTCAACGACTTCCTTGCAAAGTTTGCGAACAAATGGCTTGTGCCAACATGCGCATTGTATGTAACAAATCTAACAATCACAAAGTGTTTTTGCAAAAAAAAAATATTTAAAGGAGAAGGAATACCTGGCCTGGGGTTTCGGGTTAGTAAATGTGATCACTTGAGGGCACCTAACTTATGGCACCCCCAAGTATAACAGGACTTTCCTTCTCCTTTAATGAAACTTCAGAGATTTTAATTACATTCCCCCTTATAATTCATATAACTTAAAAGTAGTGGAAAGCGGAAGGTGACCATTCTTCCCACCTTATGCAGTTTTCCAAATGTTTATTTCAAATGTAAATATGTATTAAGCAACATTTTTGCCAGAATAGGTAAAAATTATGGCATTTGTGCACCCCTAAAATTTAGAGTATTGTCTTTCCCTTGTAGTTACCTGAACTTCTGATTCAGAAACCATGTACTGTTCACATAATGTTGCCATAGTCAGCTCTCCATCAACCAAGATTCCAATTGTCCCGATATCTTGCATGTTCTGTGATTACCAGATCTGTAAATCAAAATTATGCCCCCCCAGAATAACGGTTACATTAGTTTTCCTCTGGGTTAGGATTTAGCTGCTTTACCATCAGGCAGTGAGAGACTTACCCTAAATATAAAATTGACAAGAGTTCAACTCAAGTTTGCTAATTGGTTAAATTGCCTATTTTCCTGAGCATACAAAAAAGGACAGTGGCATCTGCATTGCCTGAGGCAGGTGTCTTGACCAACTGAGGAATTGCTGGTAGCAACTACTCCATTAACCAAAATGTACAAAGGAAGGGATGGCTTTGTGTTTCTCTCATCACTATAAAAAAGCACTTTTATCACAGTGGATGGGTTTGGCACAGAAAATAGCCAGGCTTGCTAAGAACAGTGTATGTCTGTCACGCACTGAAAATAGTCTGAAATACTTTCAGTAGATTAACCCATTTATAATCAGAGAGTCCTGCCCATTCAAAAGCTAAAAACCATTGATTTTATTCATTCAGATTCATTATTTGAGGATAAATGCCAAAATGATTGTGGATGGATTCAGATTTTGATGGGTCTGTAATGATTTTTGGTATCCATTATCCAGAAACCTGTTGTCCAGAAAGCTCAGAATTATGGAAAGGTTCTCTCCCATCAACTACATTTTATCCATTATCAAAATTTCTAAAAATGATTCCTTTATCTCTGTAATAATGAAACAGTTCCTTGTACTGTAAGATACAATTAATCCTTACTGGAAGCAAAACCAGCCTATTGGGTTTAGTTAATGTACATCATTTTCTAGTAGTTTGATGATCCAAATTACAGATAGATCTATTATCCAGAAAACTCCAGGCCCTGAGTATTCTGTATAACAGGTTCCATTCCTGTATATGCTATATCTCAATGTCTATCTGTGTGAGAATGGGCACTAATTAATTCAATCATAACATGCTTTTGAAGTCCAAACTGATCCAGCCATACCTGTATTTCAGCAACCCTAATGACTCAATACATGGAACGTGACATTTAAAATTCAAAAGTTAAATAGCTGCTTCCTATGACTGTCTTGTTTAAAGATGGAAAATTCATTCAAAATCTGTATTTTTCATCTCAACGTTTAGTGTAGAGCATGTAATTTGGCTTTGGATATTTAATACAGACAATAAGGGGGTTATTTACAAAGTCCAAATTTTCGAACATAAAAATCTGATCAACTCAGACTGCCTGAATGGACCTTATTTATCATTTAAAAAGTCTGAAAAAATTGGGTCGGGTAAAAATCCGATATCTTCGGAGCTTTGCCTGACTGGGACCTTCCCCATTGACTTATACAGGACCTCGAGAGCTTTGAGATGCTGGATTTTCGGATTTTTTAAACTTTTATGACCTTTCCGAAATTTAATAAATTCCGAAAAAATTTTAGTTTTTTTTTAGTCCAAAAACTACTAATTATTCGAATTTCAGATATTCGAAGCATACTAAATAACTTATAACACTTATAATAACACTTATAATAAATAAGTGTTAAAAAAAGCTAATTTCCATCTTTACTCTTATTGGTGTCAGTGTGAAAAAGCCAAGTGCAAGCTATTCTGTATGCCTTGCACTGTGTTGCCAAGTATAATGACAATGATCCTGATGATTGAGAGCTGTAGAGATGTCCCATATGTTTCTGACTGTAGCTTTCTCTTCATCTTCCTCTTGCTTAAATTTCATTTTTCCCACCTCCCTCATATTTGTTGCATTTATGCTCTTTGCTTCACATCTCTCTCACTCATGCACATATCTACATATCATTGTGAGCCTCAGGCTATGAGATCCAAGACCCATCCAGATGCCAGTGCTGGTGTCCAAAGCTGAGCCTGGATCACAATCTGCTAGCTCTCTAAGAGGAAGTCTGTCTATGTGCATTGGGAGCCCCTCTCCTCCTCCTTCTTATGCTTATTTCCTCTTCAAATATTTACTTGGCTGAATGATCACTCCTTCTGCCTGATTATATTTCACACCATCAGGATTTGTTTTCATACAGAAGGAATATGTGTTAACTCCAAGGTTCATGGCTCAGTATAACACTGAAAAAAATATTACATTTCTAATTATAGAATTTTCTTTAAAGCCTTGCAATTAATTTATAATGATATTCATTACACCATTTTATATCAGCAGTCTAAAATATATCTTCTTCTTCTTACTAGAGTTCATTTAGCCTTTTGGTTTTTATAGGAAATACATCCAGGGGCCAATTCTATCAACTTACGTTTTCAAGTTTTTTCAGATCAGTTTCAAAACTGTGCCCATGGCTTTTTAATGTCATCTGGTAGATATGTACTATATGTCTTGTATCTTCTGTACATTCTATAGTCACTGGACCACAAAGCCATATCTTGTTTATCCTGGGTAATTCATCCATAATTTATTTTCTCTTGCATATATGCCTGATAAATATCACCACATAATATACATTAACAACAATGTGATATCGCTTGGTTTAAATTCAACATTTTCTGTGCCCCTAGCCCTTGTTCTTCCAACCTCCGCCAAGTCCAAAACAGACCTCCGCTCATTTTGCAAATTACTGGGTCTGGTATGTTTCTCTCTAGAAAAGAAAAACTAAAGTTGGATTGCAGCACTTCTCCCTTTCCACATTGCTTGCAACTAATTAACATGTTATCCAATTTATATTCAAGGATGCCAGTTTTAAGAAATCCCTTTAGCGAAGCTCAAGTGGTTTGTTGAAAGAAAAAAGGCATTCAGGGGAGACCCAGGATACCAGCATTCTATAAATAAGAACTTAATCAGGGACATATGAACAGAGTGCACTACTAATTATTTAAGGATTTTTTTATTATGCACCAAATATAAAAAGGCATGCTCTGTTTTATACAAACACGTGTATTTTTTTTATCCACCTAAAAATCTTCTCTGAACATAATTTGCCACAGCGATATAGAAACATGGCAGTATCTGGATTATGCATATGCATCTCATACAGCTACTACAGAATCAGTGTGTGTTATCATTTCCCTTGTCTCCACTTGGGCTTGTTTAGAAGATAATATGCATGAATATACAGTGCTTTGTTTATATGTATTATTTAGTTTACATATTCTCCCAACTATCACCGCAGACAGTGATGTAAAACAATTGATGCAGAAGATCCTCCTGAAATATATATACATCCTCAAAGCTTATACTTACCTTTGAGAGCTAATGCACAGAACTTCCTTCCTCTTTGGTGTATGTGAAAGGTCCACACCACTAACCTAGCCCATGCACGCTCTCTTCCCTGTCTGGCACACAATCGCCCTGGGACAGTACCCTAAATCTAAACTCCTTGTCGTTGCCAGCTAGTCCTAATTAACTCTTGTTTCTAGAGTGAGCTACTAACCCGACTACCTAACTATCTATTCCTAGCAAGGATCAGGTACCCACCTGGTATGATTGCCTATTTCTCCTGTGGGTGGCATTAGGCGAAAGAGGAAGTGCACAGCTACTGCACTTCCTTATATAGGCTTCTGAAGGGGAATTCCCTTACAGGCTAATCTTATGGGTTGGTGCCCTCTGCTACTTACAGGCAGACTGACTGGTCGCATATGTGGAAGGTTCTTCCAATGTTGCAATACCTTTTCTGTTGTGTTTATTTTCTCTCTAAATCCTACCCCTTATAAAACCATTGTGCAAGCAATCCATAGGTTAAATTACGGCACTGAATTTATGGCTGACTTTATGCTATTAACACTTTCCATGTTATGGTCTTTTTGATCTTTCCCTCCTCCATGTTGCCAGTAACCAAAGAATACAGTTATTTGTACAATAATAATTATATGCACTACAAGGTTTAAAACATAATTATTTTGTTCTTCGATTAATTTGAAATATCTTCGGCCAATATACCTAGGAACCAGCCGTATATAATTTGGCTTTTTCTGATAGCTGGCACTTCTATCTGTATATACTATCTGTATATTCTCATTTTTTGGTAATGAGGCAATGGAATATTTATAGCTTGAGCCGTGACCTGTTGTAGGGATGCTGGAAACACACAAAGGGGAATGTAAAATCATTCACTGGTGAATATTACATTGCGCATTGTCGCTAAGCAAAGGTTAGCATGAACACCTGCTCTGGAGCTTCGTTACATATTTTTTTTACAAAAAACGCTTTGCTATTGCAAAATTATATTACCTACACTGCGCATTTTTGCAAAAGCTATTTGTTCACAAACATTGCGAGGAAATCATTGAGGTCTGTAATCAGCCAAAAAGGACACAAACATGGTCGCTAACACTCGCAAAGGTATTTGCAAACATTTTTTGTGCTAACAAAACATATTACATTCCCCAAATAAGGTTATGTTACATTAAAGCTCTTTGCAAATATGGATAGCAACTTTTTGTTCACAAATGTCATTGATTTGATTTTGAAATTTGAAATTTCTCAAATTGAATATGCAAATATAGGCTTGGATTCAGTTCGGTATTCAGCCAAATTTTTTTCCTGAATGATTCAATATTAGCCAGAAAGCACAAAAGATGGATTCAGAGCAACCTTAGTATTAAAATTTTGCATGGAAGGTGTTAATTTCTATTTTATATAAGCTTATAATAACACTGCAGGCTGTGCTGGGTGGTGTACCTTTGTGGCCTTGTGTTAGCTCTTTGAGACAAGCAGCATCCTGCATTCAAGTCAACTCATTTCCATTCACTTGGTAATTAAAAAGCAGTTGATTTTTAAATTTTTTGTATGGGGGACCTTATTATACCATATTTTGTTTGTTTAGGAAATACGATTAACAAAATATTAAATAATTTAATTATTAAAGGTTTTGAATGAAGACTTGCACATGGGACATAGACCTAGCAATGTCACCAGGAGCTTCTAGGAAGCTCTTGATGAGAACTTAACTTCTTTCCAGAGAGACAGTATTAGAGAGGACATCTATAGCATCCGAAGGATTAATATTCATATGACACTTTCCAGCTGGAAAGGAAATTAAAGTTTGCTGTCATGAGTACTTATTTTGCGGCACATATTAAAATGATAATAAGAGAATGTATAAAACAGCAAACAATTACTGCCCAGCTTTGATACATTCCCCACAATGAAATAGACAAAGACCTCTAACTGTAAGTACATTACAGCTTTGTAAGTAAAGCAATTAGTGCCAGAATGGTACAATAAGAAATTGAGAGCCTATACTTAAGAACTTCCTATTATTTAGCGTAGCTCTTTGTATGCTTGAAGCTTTATTAGGAAGAACAGACCGGCAATGAGAAATTTCAATATCCAATGGAGTGTTTATGCCAGAATAGCATTTCATGCTGTTAGAAAATTGCCATTGATGGGAATTTCTGTTCTTCACATAACATGCTCATCTCCGCAATATTTATTCTAAAGATGAAAATGGAAATATACATTTATATCCTGTACCCTTAGGCAGGTACTTGAATATGTTATAGTATTTAAAATATTTCTCAGTGGCAAATTTCATATGACCAAATTAGCTGTTTGAATTGTGCCACATCCCTTATGGTAGGTCTGTTAACAGATCTGAATATCAACCGGGGTAATAACCCATCCATTTTTAATTCTTGTGCAATGTAATAAAAGTCATGAACATTAAATATATGTGCCATGCAAAACATTAAATTTCTACACAAATTTAGGAAATGTAAACCCTACCAACTAACAAATTAACATAAAATTGTGCAGAGTGCATCTTTGAGCACTTTTCCACTTTTGGTTAAGTATTGTTTTTTAATCTAGTATTTAAGATATTATCGGGTTTTACACTGCCAACTGCCTGACAGTCTGTAAAATTTCAGAACAGGAAAGTCTTCTGATGTTGCTCTGTTTGCAGAGACATCTGACATTTCTCTGCTCTGTAATAGGCAATTTTCCAATTCTGCCAGGTCATTTAGCAGAATTGGGCAATTCAATATCATTAATTTTGCAGTAATTGTTTACATCTAAACTAAAAAATATATTAGAACATTGTAAACTCCAAAAAAAAAGTGCACTCATTCGTTTGTTTTGAGGGTTTTCAAAAGCATTTAAAGACTGCCAGGAAAAAAGAATACATGTATAAGATCCATTATCTAGAAACCTGTTATCCATAAAGCTCCAAATAATAGAAAAGAAAACTCCCAGAGACTCTCAACTAAGTTATAATGAAGGAACAGTCTACATAGCATATAACATATAGGCCCTGTCCAATACAATTTTTATCTGTTATCTGCTATGTAACTTGTGTATTGTCTCCTTTTTCCAGCCTGAATGACTGCCCCATGGTGATACAGCAGCTTGTTTATATAAGTATAGTAGTCCTTCTAAAGTAGGGTTGCCACCTGTCCGGTTCTCCAAATTAGGAAATCCGGACAGGGATTTAATGTGAATGAATCAGCCACTTCACCGGACCCTCCCCCTGACCTGCCCCACTCGGTTTGCCACTTGGCGAAAGGTAGCAAACCTATTCTGAAGCAAACACACCAGTTTTACAAGTACATTATATTTGAATTGCTTTGATACACATTCACTTTTTGGTGCTATTTTTCCTTTAGTTATTACTATGTAGTGACGGGCGAATCAGATTTGATTCGCTGAATTTGCCGAAATGCATTAAAGTCTATGGGCTGCAACATTCTTTTTGACACTCCACAAATTGCTCAACAAATGATTTCATCCATTAGAATCTATGGGCATAATTTTTGTGCCGAAACTTGGTGACAATTTCACTCATCACTATTACTATGCTAACTAGGGTTAGTGGGAAAGTGAGAGGCTATGGCAGGGAAATGAGCAGAGGCAGAACCGTTCATATAATGATTATCGGGTGGTGGAGAAGGTAACAAAAGGGAGGGATTTATAGGGTATTACAAATTTATCAGCAATGTACTTACCAGTAAATTTGTTACACCAGCCCTGACCCTAGCTGGACATTTATCAACTAGGCTGGCCAAATACTGGCCTGGTGTCACCTTTTTCTGTCTTCAAATTTCCCAGGGCAAACGCATGCGCAGTTAAACGAAAGCTGACTTTTTAGTTAAAATTTGGCTTTTCATTCTACTGTGCATGCACAGCCGCACAAAGACAGACGAAGACGAAAGCAGATCAATCCGTGGTGCTCACTGGTATAACCCTGGGCCGGTGCAGTTTTCTGCTGATAGGAGCGCCGGCCCAGGGTTTCAGGTAAGTAAATACAATCACTTGGGGGTGCCTAACATTTGACACCCCCAAGTGCACCAAGCCTTTCCTTCTCCTTTAATGCTAACATGTTGTGTCACATAAGAACAGCTTGTACTGTCGTGTTAAACCTATCCTCTCAATAATAGAAAATCTATCATGTGATAGATTTGACTGTGTGGAATACACTTTATTTGTATGTACATTGTGGCAGTGTAGAACAAGTGAAAATGTCAGATTTTGTTGTTTCATAATCTGTCAAATACATAATTTATCAGAATTTTTCATTTGGTTTACAGACTAATGTAAACGTGAAACGTCTATGAAATCTATTTACATTAGAGGTTCATTACAGTCAACCAGTTGCACTGTACAAAACCTTATTTTATTCCTTAACGTGGCCTCGAATGCAATTCTATATACATTTAAACAAACTGATTCATAACTCTCAGATGTTCTAGACCTGCACAGTTATGGGTACTGTCATTATATTCTGCCCATTGTTAGTGCCAGCTGTCATTGCTAATATGAGGGGAAGGTGTTAATAGAAATATCATATACTTCAAGCTGGAAAGAATCCCCCAGGTGTAAGTTAATGACTTGGCATTGTGTGTGCTAAGAACCTTGCGTATGAAGAGATCCCACATGGGGTGCCCGTTTAATCGGTTCTCTGCTTCAGGTCATTGTGAGCAAGTCATCTCAGACTCAGGGAGCAGCAGGGAAAACGTTCACTTCAAGCAATCATTTCTACCCCCTAATAATCAGGCACAAAGCATGCCAACTGGTGGTTAAAAAATAATATAAATAATGTTGGAAGTGTTTGGGGGAATAACTCTTCTCTGTAACCTTTTTAGAAGCACATGGAGCATTAAATTGCTTCTCTAAAATCATTGCTTTCCTATATTAAGCATGTATGGTAAAACCATGAAGTGCAGAGCTCAGCACTTAAGCAGAAATTAAAGGGCAGCCATCTCCCCTATTCTAGACATGGTCTTCTGCTTTAATAGTGTGTGGTGGTCTTGTCTCTACTAAGTCATACTTTATGTGTTGCCTTACTATTATGTCATACTTGCACTAATAAATCACATTTTATAACCACTGTACTTTCTGCAATTAGCCCACTCATTTACAGTTTGTTTGTTTTTTAAAAAAGTTTTACAGAAGTTTATATAGCTTATGGTAACTATTTTATCCTCATTTGATCATTCTTATGATTATTAGAATGATTATTAGAATGAGCAAATGTATTTGTACATATTGACATATTATTCAGTACTGTACAGAGATTCTGCGTCACTGAAATCAGGCCCTATCCCAGTGGCGCTTACATTGTACCTATCACATTCTTGAGCACACACTATGGTCAGTTTTATCAGGAAAAAATTAACCCTACTGTGTGTTTTTAGAGAGTGGGAGAAAACAGGAGTGCCTTAACGGAAACCTTCTCAAGCACAATGAGAGCATACAAACTCTTTGTAAGCAGTGCTTTTCCTGGAATACAATTCTGGACCCCGGTGCTAAGTACTGCACCATGGTACTGCCCATTTTGCCTTTAGTCCTAGCTTCTTTTATCCACACAGAAGAACCAAATAATCTACTCTGCCAATTTGTGTAGAAGCTGCTCTTGATGTGTCACATGTATAGCTTTAAGGATTTATGCAACAGGCCGTAGTCACTTGTACATTCTGTACTTTAATCTATAAGTGCTTTAGTAACTAGAGATTAGTGCAATAACATCCAAACTCTATAAATCCTACCACCTTGAAAATGAGTAAGTTGAGTCATTAATGAATATCACAGCCTTTGTATTAATGATACTGTCTCTTAATGACTGGCTGGCGGTTAATGAGATGAGTTTCTGAAGTTAATGAAGTCAACTGTCATCAATGAGTGTTTCTTATTATAAAGAATTAAAATGGACTTCTAATGACATTGGTTGTATTCAAATGATTGATTAGTGCTCCTTCTAACTCACTGGTGATAACCTTTTATTCACCAGTCTATATAGTGCTGTGTTGTAAAAAGCATACCTTGATTTTATTTTACTGTATATGTGTGCATTTGGTGCTAAAATCTTGAATGAACTTGACATGGGAAAAAATGGATCTGAATTTTAAAGGAATGTCTATAATGACAATATTTACCATTTAAGGGCAGAGACACATGCGGAGATTAGGGGAGATTTAGTCGCCCGGTGACAAATCAACTAATCTTCCCTCACAAGGAAACTTCGGGCAACTACGGAAACTAAGTGATACGAGTGCCACCCCGCCGGAAATTTAGATTCTAGATGCCGGGAAGGCATTGTGGGGAGATTAGTCGCCCAAAGAAGTGGCGATTTGTCGCCGGGCGACTAAATCTCCCCAAATCTTCACGTGTGTCTCTGCATTAGCCTATTTTCTCTTTCTTCACCTTAACCAGATTTTGTGTTTTTGGGTGCCTTTGCCTAATTTTTTTTAATAATTTTAAGCTATATAATGATTCGTGAATTTTGTAATAGCAGTGTCACCTGCTGGTCAGTTTCATTGATTGTATGGTCGGAGATATATACATTCAGAAGGAAAACAGAGAAATGTTCAGGAAAGAAACCTCAGATGACCTTTCCCTTCTCTTTCCTAAGCAGAGCATCTTCAGAACAGTTCTGTGTCTTCCTTCTGAATGTATATATCTCTGACCACACAGTTGAAGAAACTGAACAGCCGGTGCAATTGTTATTACAAAAATCAATATATTAGACGTTAATAAACAGCTTAGAAATGCAAAAAATAATTAATGTAAGTAGTAAAAGTGCTTAGGAAATCACCTTGAGTAGTTTTAAATTGATTTTTGAAGGTTTATATATCCTAAAAATTAAGTGGAATGTGCTTCCTTTTATTTTCTTAATTTTTTAAGGAGGAGAAAATAGATCACAATCATTTAGGGGCCGATTCACTAACTTCGAGTGAAGGATTCGTAGTAAAAAAACTTCGAATTTCGAAGTGTTTTTTGGGCTACTTCGACCATCGAATGGGCTACTTCGACCTTCGACTACGACTTCGACTTTGAATCGAAGGATTCTAACTAAAAATCGTTGGACTATTCGACCATTCGATAGTCGAAGTACTGTCTCTTTAAGAAAAAACTTCGACCCCTAGTTCGCCATCTAAAACATACCGAACTCAATGTTAGCCTATGGGGAAGGTCCCCATAGGCTTGGCTAAATTTTTTTGGTCAAAGGATAATCCTTCGATCGTTGGATTAAAATCCTTCGAATCGTTCGATTCGAAGGATTTAATCCAACGATCGAAGGAATATTCCTTCGATCGAACGATCAAACTATTTGCGCTAAAATCCTTCGACTTCGATATTCGGATTTTAATTCCCAGTCGAATATCGAGGGTTAATTAACTCTCAATATTCGACCCTTGGTGAATCGGCCCCTAAGGGTTTATCTGTTTATTGTGGTTATACTGTAAATAACAGATAATGGACTATAAGGGGTAGATTTATCAAGAGTCGATTTGGAAATTTGAAATTCGATTGTTGCGTTTATTCATGGTCAAAACTTTCAAATTTGACCAGGGAGTTATTCAAATTCGATTAGAGTTTTTTAAAGAAAATTCTAATTCTAATTTCGAGATTTATCATATTTGACAATTCACCACCTTAAACCTGCCAGATAGATGAGTGTCAATGGGAGAGGTCCAGGGATAAATTTTGAGTTGTTTGCAGCCTTCATGTCATTCAAGTTTTTTCTGAGAAAAAAACTTGAATCAAGTCCTTTAAATCTGAATCGTATCCTATTCAATTTCGGTTGGTCGAAATTTCAAGTTCAAAGGAGTTTATGGGAGTTTTAAAAAACTCACATGAATTCGAAATTCGACCATTGATAAATGTGCCTCCAAGAGTTGCTCAGTTTATCAACTATGTTAATAAATCGGCCCAGTGCCCACTGACTGCAATTTCAGTCGGTGGGCACTCAGCTTAACTTATCCAAGAAAAAATGTGTATATGGAAATATATGTTCTTATTAATACACCAGATTTTTCACTAAACTAATACATAATTCATATTGCCATATTGTGTGTATTTAACATGTGTTACATTATTGTACAACTCCGCATCTCCAAGATCTGTATAATCTTGTATGTTCTTGGATTGCTTTCTACAGATTCAGCACCATCAAATATGTATTTTTGTCCTTCTTTGAATATACGATTATGCCAACAAGAATGCAGAGATGGGACATCTGCTCTTTCCTTCAAAAGAGAAAAAAAACAGAAATAAAACCCGTAATTAAGACCTTTTCAGCTTTTCTGATTCAAAACCGGAACTATTATGCAAATGTTGTGCAATTTTCTACCAAGCGCTTCTCCTCAACCACACTTTGCTACACAGCAGAAATAGTTACTGTACAGGCCCAGATCTAAGCTCTCTCTGAAATGTATTGTTTGTTGTAAATAATATCAAATATCTCCATTCATTACATACCTCTGCCTAGATAAATGCAGATTTTTTAACATTTGTTCAGCAAATGTACAAATAAATAATTGCCACTCATTGGTAATGGCACAACAGAGCACTTCACAAAGTGTATAAAGTTTGTATAATACATTGTCATGGTCAGTCAGTAACTATGCGAATAACATACTTTATATTTATATTTGCTGTGACTGTGTTTGAAGTAATCATCTACTGTATGCTTTGGGGTTTGCAGGAGGCTTTGATTATGGCCAGCATGGACCATCCACACCTGGTTCGACTTCTAGGAGTCTCTTTAAGTCCCACAATTCAGCTTGTTACGCAGCTAATGCCTCATGGATGCCTGTTGGACTATGTGGATGAACATCAGGATAACATTGGTTCACAACTCCTTCTTAATTGGTGTGTCCAGATTGCAAAGGTAAGCACATGTCATCGTTGAGAGGGAAGGTATGTGTTACTGTTTTCTGTTAGTAGTGGCAACAAGATGAGCAAGGCACATCATATAAGGTATACACCATGTATATATGTAATGTTGGTACATCAGCCAAATAGGTATCAGATATTTTGGCTCATTTACAAAAGGGGAGCAGGAGGCAAAGTGCCCATAGGTGCAGTTCTTTTTCTGTATGCCGCATTACCTTCACTTGGCAGTGCTGTGTACAGGGGGGCATGGCAGGAGTAGGACATTAGCATCCCAAGAGCACTAAGGGGTGCAAGAGTACACACTATACTCCATGCACAGAGCAGCTGCAGGAGATGTAGTAGATGAGGAGATGTAGAGATAGGGAGCCACAAGTCTCTATGCTCCAAAACGCTCTGCAGCTATTTGCGTAATGCCCTATGCAGTTCAAAAAAAGTTCAAATAGCTGCTTTTTGCTGTAATTTGCACGTCATCTACATACAGGTATGGAATCTATTATCCAGAATGCTTCGGACTGAATAAGGGGTTTCCTGTAATTTGGATCTTGATACCTTCATTTTATTAAAAAGCATCTAAACATTAAATAAACCCTATATGATTGTTTTGTCACCAATATAGATTCATGCAGCTTAGTTACCATCAAGTACAACATACTGTTTTATCATTACAGAGAAAGAGGAAAACATTTGAATGTTTTATTTTTAATAGTAGTGCATTTGCCATAAGAGTTTCCCTGTGTTTAGCCATCTTTTATATGTCAGTAAATGTACCGGTGTTTTCATATTCAAATATGCTTTCTAGAAATGGTGGCACATTTTCAGAATTGCTGACTAAGTGAATTGTAAAATGTAAATGCTTTCAGGGAAATTGCATTTTCTCATGTTATTGGCCCTTCAAGTGATAAGTATTTTTAAAAACATCAAAATAGACCCTGATTATTCTGAAAATAAAAGGTCCCGGGGTGAAAGGATTTTTTTTTTTTTTTAGAATATCAATACCCTAGTGCTGCTTTTATGATACTGGGCCTGGAAAAAGGCAGTTTTTACACTTGTATTTCCTTCTAAGTGATGTGTTCTGAAACAATGTGGTCCCATGTGATATACTCTGTTTAATGTTTTTAATGTAAACAGCCTGAAATCTAGCAGAAGTCATTCATACTGTCTTTTATTTAATGTCCCTGATGTGCAGCTGGCTCTATAGTATTTCTTTGGAAGATTAAAAGGCTCTCAGCTTACAGCCTCTGACTTTATTAAGCATGAAGCTGAAGGATGTTGTAAGCATGGCAAATTGATGACTCTCAATCTATTACACTTCAGTAAACAGAACATATAGGGAATGAATGACAGGTGGCACATATGGGCTATGGCAACACTTATGCCAAGTGTGCAAATTATCTTTCAGTTCTTATAATTTCTATGTGAGGTGCATGCAAGTGATTCTGTAGAGCGATGAAACATGATTGCATCCAATTTCTTTACAATCTACAGTTTCTTTTTCAACATTCAGTACTTTAGACTGCAGTAAAAGAAACTACAGTCTCAGAAATGTTTATAGATATTTCAATGCAATGAAATACTTTCTTTCCTTCACCACATCTTCAAGGCTCTCCAAGGTGAAGTTCAAAAATGTGTGTGCCGCAGTCTTCTTTGTACAACTTTTCAGATATTTCAGTAGACACAAGGCTATATGGCAAGGAAATATGCCCAACTATTAGTAGGGGGGGGGGGGACATTAACTTTATTCTTCTGTAAGTGGTCCATAAATACCATGCATTGTTCTTCTTAGGAAATCTTATTTATGTTTATATTTGCAAAGTATATTTAAAAAATGATGAAAGGTTTGTTTAGGTTTAGCAGCTTGAATACAACACATGATAAATAATGATATTCTTCAGTTAAATATCTCTATAAGCAAGCATTGATTATAAAGTGTCAATGGTATTCAACACCTTTCAAGTGGAAGTCGATGTGGTTAGACGTAAAGTCCACTTCTTAAGACTGTTCCTTACAAATATTTTAGGTTTTTCTTTGATGAACAGAAAATGATCAGATGTATGAATTTAGGAATTCTGCTTGCAAACCTCATTTTTATTCCTAAAGCTGCCATCGCAAGCGTAAGGTTCTTGTTCCTAGAAAAACTCAAGTGCACCCATTAGTCCCTGTTAACTGAAAAGGAAAGGAAGGTAGCTATTACATATTTACCCTTTCATTTCACTGTGTTATTACTATTATTTTGAAGGTAAGGTAAGATGGTGGTGCAACAATGTTAGTTCACACTAGTTTATGTAGGATATCCAGGTCTACACTAACAATAACTGGGAGAGGGAGGTAAGATAAGGGTTGTTGCGCTTCAATAGAAACTGTAAAGTTAGAATGACCATACATGGGCAGATTTAAGATGCCGATTAAGCCCCAATATGCCCATGTATGAGGGTCCTCGGCAGGCCTTCCTGACCTATATCTAGTCCAAAATCATTGATGTGATCTTCAACCGACAGCCTTGTGATATGATTGGTTCAGCCCATTTTCATTCAATAACAAGATTGGCATATCAGGGCATCTTTCTAATGTATGGCCAACTTTATAGAAGCCATTCAGATTCTGCCATATGGCAGCTGCAGCACTTGAAGGAAATAGCTAGAAATAATTCCATAATGCAAGACAGGACTGCAGTTGTTGCCAATAAGAAAAAAGAGACTGTTACATAAAACAAATGAGTAATTTAGAAACTTCCACACTTAAACCCAAAATGTTAAATGATAGCATCCCTGTAATTATGCATAACAATTCTGCCATTTCTACCTCTACTTCGGGCAAAATCTGATTATACACATAGCTGAATGAGATGATATAATACCTAGGAAACCACCTCAAGATACAGTAAAACAGCTTAGCTTATTATTAGTGATGGGCAAATTTGCGCCGTTTCGCTTTGCCGAAAAATTTGCATCTAGTTTTTTTGCCAAAAATGCGTCAGGGTCCAAAAAACGGATGCCGGCGTCCATTTTTTTTTATGCCGGTGAATTTTCGCGGCCGTTGCGCGAATTTATTTGGCGGTGGCGAATCGCGTAATTTCGCACCTGCCAAATAAATTCGCCCATCACTACTTATTATTAGTCTGTGAATTTATGTTCCAATCCTAATGTCAAAGCCTGGATCACACATTACAATTGCTAATGAAGATTATGTGATCCTTACACAACATATGAAGGGGAGCACTTAAATTGAAATTAGCACCAGACTGGCTAAGCAACTGTCTAGCCTCTTTGTTGGGGGTTGCCAAAGCTTTACTGTTCTCTCATTACACTGTTCACATCAAATGCAAACAGTGTGACATCTCTGTCTTGTTGGAGATAGGGGAGTCCAGCCCCCACTGTGAAATCCCGGTGTGCCAGAGTCTGTTTCCCGAGAAACCAAAGCGGTCCCTTAAGAAGGCAGCGGAGAAAATACTCAGTGGTGCCTGTAATAAAACAGTATGGTAGCTAATTAAATATTGATTTTGGAAAGCTACTTATCCAACGACTGCAGTATACACACAATAAATCTAATTCCACTGTGCTTAACACTAAGTATTTAGACTTGTTTTGTAGTAAATTAACTGTGTTAACACTTTTCCTGCTGAAAGCAGCACACGCTGTTCTAATCTGTTCTAATCTGGAAAATACGTGTATATTTCTGGGAATTAGCCAAGAAATGAGTATCATTAGGGCTTGAGAAGGGTTTATTAGGGATTGGTCACATCATAGTCCCACATACTAGCATCTACTGATGTTGCAGTAATGATACTATTTGTACATGAATAGAGAACTGACTGAAGGATTGTGTACAGAGAGTAGTTGTCAGTGGTACATTCTGCTCTAATTAAACTTGGTAACTAAGGGGCATATTTATTATGCTGTGTAAAATGAAATTCAATGAAAAAACTGTGTAGCAGATTTGACACCATTATTTTACATTGCTTCAGGCAGAAGTCACATAAGAAAAAAAACGTTTTTTACACGTTGAATCTTAGTGATATGTGGTGTATTATCCTGCCGTTTTTTTACACAGCATAATAAATATGCCCTTTAGTGTTACCCTGCAGAACACTACATTGGGATGCAGAAGAATTGGATCAATCCATTATTTGTCATCCTTGCAAGGTAGAAATGTAAGGTGATATAAATATATGCAGTCTACTTAATATCTTAATGAGAACAAGACAGGGGAATACTCGATGGAGAAAAAACTAGGCAATGGCAGATTGCAATAGAAAGGCCCAGCAAGGTATTGCCTTTTATTAGAGGGGTTCTATCTTAAACACAGAAGAGAATCATTATTCTTTTAAAGCACTGGTTAGGCCTCATCTAAAACATGCAATGCTATTTTGGATTCCATCATTACATAGTAACATAGTAACATAGTACTGTAAGTTAGGTTGAAAAAAGATACACGTCAAGTTCAACCTTTTATCTTTTTTTTTTAACCTGCCTAACTGCCAGTTGATCCAAAGGAAGGCAAAAAAACCCCATCTGAAGCCTCTCCAATTTGCCTCAGAGGGGGGGAAAATTCCTTCATAAAAAAAAAATCGACTGCCAGCGCCAAAAAATAATACGCTGGTGCAGTTTCGCAAATTTTTCACCAAATTCGCCCATCACTGTGGAGCAACACTCTCAACCTGCCTCTTTTTACTATTAATATATGAAAAAACTTTTTGGGGTTAGTCTTAAGGTGGCCATACACGGATAGATCCGCTCGTTTGGCGATGTCGCCAAACGAGCGGATCTCCCTCCGATATGCCCACCTTGAGGTGGGCAATATCGGGCTGATCCGATCGTGGGCCCTAGGGCCCAACGATCGGATCCTAGCGTTCGCCAAACGGGCGGTCGGATCGCGGGACCGCATCAACGAACAGATGCGGCCGCGATCCGACGGGATTTTTAATCCCATCCGATCGAGATCTGGCCAACTTTCGGCCAGATCTCGATCGGGGAAGCCCGTCGGGGGCCCCCATACACGGGCCAATAAGCTGCCGACACGGTCTGTCGGCAGCTTTTATCGGCCCGTGTATGGCCACCTTTAGCCTCCGCCACACTGTACTCTTCATTTCCTTTCTTTGCCTTCCAGATTGCTAATTTACAACATTTATTATAGTGTTTATATTCATTAAATGCAGCTTCTGCCCCAACAGACTTGTAGTTTTTAAATGCCTTTCTCTTCCTTCCTATTAACTTCTTTACTTCTATATTAAGCCACATAGGGTGATTCTTAGAGTGTCTATATTTACTCCTTAAGGGAATAAATTGAGAACAGTAATGATTTAATATAATTTTAAATGAAAACCATTTCTGTTCTGTGTTTTTAGCTGAAAACTTAATGCCCCAATCAATGCTCTGAAGGGCAGCCCTCAAGGCACTAAAATTAGATTTTCTGAAATTCATGTTGTTTGTGGCCCCAGTATATATTTGTTATTTGCACCAGACATTAAATGCTATAACATTATGGTCACTATTACCCAGGGGTTCAATGACTTGCACATTTGCTATAAGTTCTGGGTCATTTGAGATCACTAGATCCAGAATAGCATTTTTTCTGGTTGGCTCCTCAACAACTTGTGCCATGAAATTGTCACGCAATAAGTTTATAAACTTTTCCCATTAACTGATCTGGCAGTACTGTTGCTCCAGTCAATATCTGGGTAATTAAAATCCCCCATTAGCATTACTTTACCTAAACTAGCAGCCTTTTCCATTTGCATCAGGAGCTTCGCCTCCTCCTCCTCACTTACATTAGGGGGTCTTATAGCATGCAATTAATTTGCTGGACTCTTTACAATTGGTGAAGAACTCATAAGACTTCTGCCCCCTCATTTTCTAACATAACCTCCTCCTTTATATAAGCTTCTAAATCCTCCCTAACAAACAGACATACCCTCCTCCTTTTCTATTGCCTCTGTTCCTCCAAAACAAAGTATAGCCGCTGAAAAAGAACATTACTGAAATGTAGTGATGGGCGAATTTGCGCCGTTTCGCTTCGCCGAAAAATTAGCGAATTTCGCGTGAAATTCGCGAAACGGCGAAAAATTCGTGAAACGGCGCCGGCGGCCGTTTTTGGCGCCGGCAACCGTTTTTGACGCCGGCATCCATTTTTCTGGAAAAAAAATTTTTTCGACGCCGACGAATTTTTGCCGCGATTTTTCGCGGGCGTTTCGCGAATTTATTCGCTGGCGGCGAATCGCGCAAATTCGCCACGAATTCGCGCCTGGCGAATAAATTTGCCCATCACTACTGAAATGCAATACAAATAAGCTAATACATAAGGAGGCAAGAGTACTCTGAGGGATCTCATGGAAAGGTTGATCCTTCTTTGCTTTTTTCAAACAAAATGAAATATGTAACTATGTGATAAAGGTTATGGAAGATCTCGCTTATGAAGAAAGATTGGCCAAGTTGAAATTGATTTACACTGAAGAAGCAAGGGGAGATAGGATCATAAATATAGAAAGGGGCACACAATAAATTGTGCTTTTTTTCATCAGAAGATCCATCCAAAGGACATGAGGTTATCTCCCATTATAATAGAAGAGGATTAGTGTCTGTTCTTGTAGCAAATGTTAATAAGGTAGCCATACAAATGGATACCCTATGTACTACCCGACCAATCAGCATACAGGATGAACAATGATACTATATGAGAAAACATACGCGCTCTGTGCCATCTGTGCCTGTGCCATAGGCAGATGGCAAGTACAGGGTTCTGCTGCAACTAA
Source organism: Xenopus laevis (assembly GCF_017654675.1). Classification (NCBI taxonomy): domain Eukaryota; kingdom Metazoa; phylum Chordata; class Amphibia; order Anura; family Pipidae; genus Xenopus; species Xenopus laevis. The sequence goes on from NC_054388.1 coordinate 75,499,982, forward strand.
TTTGCATGTCTTATGGACTCAGGCCCAGTCTGACCCTTATGAATGAAGTCCAGGTCATTACACTCCATTCTGGAACATTGATTAGTTGTGATGGGCAACAATACTGGAGAAAATAACTGTAAATGTCCTAAAATTAGTTTAGAAATTGCAGAAATATATTACGCCACTACAGTTCGGTGGGGTTTACGTTAATAGCAGCTCCTTTAATTAAATAAAATGTTGTTTTTGGAAACATAGGATATAGGAAAATATATGAAAATATATAATTCTTTTTTTTAAAAAAATTGCTAGAAAATGTCAAAAACTACAACAAAGCGCAACCATTCTATCAGTTTGGTATTGTCTCCCATTAACTGGTATAATGTCTTATATGTGCCTTTTAACAAACTTTTGTAGTTTTTAAAATAATCTTTGCGTTTTGTTTACTCCAATGTCTTTATTTTGTCTGTTTAGTACCACAGGAGAATACCAGATATTTTACTCAAATGAATTGTTGTGCATGTCTGGCAGCAGTAAAGTGCTTATCTAGTTAGTGTGCATTTGTGAGGCATTGAATTAAAGGAGTCGTGGCTGCTCATTAGTGATCTGCTTCCTTTATTAGGGCTGTTAAGCTGATAGCAATGTGCTGTGTCCTGCTAATGAGAGCAATAGCTCCTGTTTATTTCTGTGGGATTACTGTTTAATTATACAACACACGGGTTAGAAAGAATCAATTATGTTGTTGGTGGAATAGGTCCACTGAGATTTGAGAGTACATAGGAAGGCCTGGGCCATTTTTATAAATGGTTTGTTTATAAACACTGGGGCCAGAAGGTCATAGACGTAAATTATTTATGTCCAAACAGATCTTAAAGTTGCATGATGGTTTAGCCTCCTCTAGTCACAATATGGTGAGTTTGCAATTCTGGTTTGTTTTCAGTGGAGCTAGGGGAAACTGACAGTTTGTGCATGACTTTAAAAGGCTCTGACAGTAATCTCTTTGCCACAGTGTACTGAACTGCTTAAGAGCTTCTTCAGTTGTCAGATGTAATGGATAGAATACATGTTTTTAAATAATGATCCATTGTTTTTTATGCATCTGATTTTCAAATCACACACCTGCTTCCTGCTTCTTGTTAAAGCTTGCAGCCTTGCAAACGCACCTTATCTGGCACACAAGCACCATTAATTAAGGGCACCACCACATTTTCATTGGGTCAGTTACTATACCTGCTATAGTGGCACATGCACGCTTCACATAGAAGCCGATAACTGTGCAGTGGTGCGATAACTTTATGGCATGCCCCCATTAGAGTGAATAAGTTTGTCAAAGGGAATCACCCCATGTTGTTACTGCTGTGTGCCACCCTTAGACAACTGACAATTGGTGCCATGTGAATGTGTTTTAAAGGTGCAAAAATAAAACCAAAGATTAGAGTATAGATATAGCAAGCTGTGAAGGGCTGGTTAAAAGATGGGAGAGCAGCAATGGTCATTATGAGGCACAATATTACAGTTTACAGAGATATTTCTAAAAGAGAATATTGTCTAAAAGTGGGTTAGTCTCTGGATGCCAGTATGACAGATGTGTCAGTTAAGAACCAATATCACGTAAGCAAATAATAAGCCAATTCCAATAATAGACACAAGCTGGATAGCTACTGTACAGTTCCATGCTGATTAATCCATAGTTCATCATGTTTTTTCGAGGGATTAATGACTTTAGTTAGAGTAGTGGAAGAAGAAAGATGAGCAATAACAGATAGTGGTGATAATTAGTTCTTATGAAATTGGGGAGATTTGTGCATGAGATGAAATTCTGCCAAGTGCAAACTTTGTATATGTACTGTTATAACCACAGATCAGATGGCATGAAACTACTGTATCACAGCCAAAGGCATAATGGTGATATTTACAGTAAATACTGCCTTCTATAGCTGTAGCTGTTGACTTGCTCATTTTCTAAAACACTTTATAATGGAGTCATTATTATTTTTCACTTTGCAATTGTAGTAGAGTGCTTTGCAATTGTAGTAGAACACCTTTGACTTGGGACAGAACTATCTGGCTAAAGCATAAACAAGATTTGCATTCAAGTAACTGTAACTCCTAGGTGTAGGTTAAACTCTGCTCTCTGTTTTTATTCATGTGTAAAGGAAAGCCCCTGGCTAGATGTGAGTGCACAAACACTGATTGTTTTAATGATCTCTATAGGGATCAGGGTGAATTGTTGTACAGTTAGTTTATTACAGATGTTTTGGAAAACAACAAGCTGTTGACATGTCGTAATTGTAATAGAAAATGTACTGCAGTATGAGGGATAGACCTGTTTTCTATGAAATTACGTTGTAATGCAATGTTCCTAACTGTTTTTGTGTTTAATAAAATTTTCTATTAAATGCGGAGGTCATTTGCTTTTTTTGTTCAGGTCTAACCTTATCCTATAGTAAGATTATCAGTACATTTGTTTCCATGTTAAATTCATAGAAGAAAATATCTATTCATCCCAAATGTCACCATAATTGTTGTTTACCAGCCATATTGTTTGCTGTGGACCTGCTTGTTGCTGGGCAAGTCCCAAAAATTGTAAACCTCTGATTAGAAACTGCACCTAAAAAATTTTTTTTACTGAAATCAGATTGGTATATAAATCAGTTTGTTGTAGATGTCTTGGTGAAGCTGTACTTAAATACAAGCTGGGCTCACAATTATATATGTTATGTGTCTCAAATTATAAAACACCTTTTGTTTTTAGTGTCACTTGATTCTACAACCCCATTTACCACCGAAATAACCATATTTTCTAGGGGAGTTTATTTAATAATTAAACTGTTTCAAAGAAAGAGACATTTGAAATAAATTACACACCACGGAAAATGACAATTGTTTCCACGCATTATACCAGTAACTAAGCTGGGAAAGTTGAAATCTGAAATATATTTATTTATTTATGAATCATTCGATTCTGTTTTACTTTCAAAACTGTTTGCTGTGCACTGGGAGCAATAACCTCTTGTGCTGTGGTGACAAAAGCAGGAGAGCTACCCGCGCATCTTTTTGACAACATACAGTCATGTTAAAGTGATAGACTTGGGCTAAGTAATAATATTTTCTTTTAATAAAATATTATTTAAATTATATAAATAATAAAATGTTTTATTATAATACATTTTCATAATAACAATTAAATCTGCAGTTTCTCTAAAATATAGTTGAACTGGGTTGAAAAAAGACAAAGTCCATCAAGTTCAACCCCTCCAAATGAAAACCCAGCATCCATACACACACCCCTCCACACTTTCACATACCCATATCTATACTAACTATAGAGTTTAGTATCACAATAGCCTTTGATATTATGTCTGTCCAAGAAATCATCCAAGCCATTCTTAAAGGCATTAACTGAATCAACATCACAATATCACCCGGCAGTGCATTCCACAACCTCACTGTCCTGACTGTGAAGAACCCCCTACGTTGCTTCAAATGAAAGTTCTTTTCTTCTAGTCTAAAGGGGTGGCCTCTGGTACGGTGATCCTCTTAATGGGTAAAAATGTCCCCTGCTTTTTGTCTATAATGTAATTGTAAAGTGTAATCATGTCCCCTTACAAGTGCCTTTTTTCCAGAGAAAACAACAACACAAAGTCTATCCTCCTAAGTTGTCTTCCATCCCTCTAACTAGTTTAGTTGCATGTCTCTGCACTCTCTACAGCTCATTTATATCCCTCTTAAGGACTGGAGTCCAAAACTGCACTGCATACTCCAGATGAGGCCTCACCAGGGACCTATAAAGAGGCATAATTATGTTTTCATCACTTGAGTTAGTGCCCTTTTTTATGCAAGACAGAACTTTATTTGCTTTAGTAGCCACAGAATGACACTGCCCAGAATTAGACAACTTGTTATCTACAAAAACCCCTAGATCCTTCTCAGTTAGGGTGGTGGCAGACGAGGCTACTCGGTGAGATTAGTTGCCCAATAACAAATTGCCTCTTTTTCAGGCGACTAATCTCCCCTAAATGCCTTCCTGCAGGATGGCACTCGGATCGCTTTGCTTTCCAAAGTCGCCTTGTTTCCTTGTGAGGCAACTTCAGGCGACTTTGGAAAATGAATCATTCTGAAAGCACAATGAAAGCACAATGGCCTGAGATGGCTGCCTACACACCAATATTACAACTAAAAAATACATTTATTGGTTAGAAAATAAAATTTTTAATAAAATTTTTTTTTAGAGTGGATTATTTGCAATGTACACAGTGTACTTTAGTAATACAAACTACACCATAAAGAATTCCTTTAAATATATAAGGCAATTAATTCTCAAAATGGGCTAAGATGTTGAGACAGTGGGACATTAGAAGGAATAGGGGATGATCGACAGTATCAAACAATTGAGAGAGTGCTAAGGCACAGGTAATGAGATAACCATTGTAAAGATATTTCACAGATTATTTTATGGTGACAAGAGAGGATTGTGAAGGAGAGATTGAGGTGTTAGGGTAAGAGAACGATTTCTTGGCAAAAACAGTCATTTCTTGTGTGTACTAAGATTTTTGAACAATGCATTGCTCATATAAACCAGGACTTCATCATTTGTACCAATTCAAAAATTGTTCTAGTTGTATTTCTAAATATACAGCATGCAACTTTATACTTGATTACTTTACACTTTCAAGTAAAAATACATTCATGAATCCCCAGCCCATTAACATACACCTGTAAATGATTCCATGTTTTAAAGGCTGAATGGCAGCTATAGGCAATATTTGGCTACAATATGTACATGAAACACTGAAAGAAATCACCACACTGTGCATTGACCAGCTGCTAGAAACACCCAATAAAAAGCCAATATTTGTACACCAAGAGAAAGGAAAAAATGGTTCACCTTTAAAAATAATTATTACAAAAAATGAGGTGTTAGTATTACACTTTTGAACTGGTTCAGCAATGCATCACGCAAATATATGTTCTGCCAAGTCTGTCATAGACAATGCATTTCCTACAAGTCTGCCGTAGGCCTTAAAACTGCATGATTTCAAAACATTTGACACCGCAGCAAATATTTTTATACTCAAACCTTAAATTGCAGGAATTTGCATTTCAAAAAGAAGTACACCTTGCCCAAAGTTGCCAAAAAGTCTTGATAAACCAAATGCTATATCAATGTAAGTTTCTGGTGTTTTTGCTTTCAAATTATTTATGCCTTGGACAAGAAAGGATGAAAATGATATCACGCTAACAAGATATAAAAATCAAAAGCTTTGTGTTCATCCAAGAGCATGCCCTGTATTGTTCTCTGACTGCTCTACATGCTATAGCTTTTCGACATTCTATATTCTTTTATACTGTGCAGCATTATATTGGAGTAATCCCCCTTACATGTAGCAATGTAAAGCAATCCCTTCTTTAGTCTCTTAATCCCATGGTTTCTGTATTAGTAGACAGCACACCTCATTGATTTTTAATTATTTTTTCGAGAGCCACTGAGCAGAGCTCCATCGGTCCACTGACGTCTCACTACTTATTCACAACCACATCCGTATTGATCGCCTGCCTAAGAAGCAGAAGTAATCCATTTTAAATAAGCTTCTTTGAAAGAGAGCGGGAGCCTGACAATGCAGATTCTTGCTGTGTATTTATAACACATAAGAGAGAAGTTAATATGGTAAAAGAACAGGTTCTATGGAGAAGGATAACATAGATTAGGAAATTGGACAGTTTGTTTGGAAATTTGTCAGGCGCATGTATCAGGCCTGAGTTGGCCAATAACATTTAAGGCAGGACTGTCATGTCAAGTTACAACTGGGCTATGGCTCCTGATGACATATTAAATGCTATAACAGGAACAGTAAGTCCAGCTAGATAGTTTTGGCCATAGGGGGTCACTGTACTTCAGTGCATTATTGGTTGTTAATGGCATACAAATATACATACAGAGTTGTGCATTATGAGGAATGTGGTCCAACAATAAATCTTTAGAAAGTTATAAGCTTTGTGTCAGGGATAATACCATGCAGTGATACTAGTAATATGCAGGGCTGCATCAATTGCTCATCCCCCCACTCCACAGATCTTACACTCTTAATTGTGCATATAAGGTTCAGGAAGATTTAGGGACAAGCTGTGTAAAAATTGTTACATAAATATACCTCATGGCTATCCAATGTAATTCAAAATTGTGCACATAAGGTTCAGGAAGATTTAGGGACCTGTTTATCAAGCTGTGTAAAAATGGTACATAAATATACCTCATGGCTATCCAATGTAATGCAAAATCCAATGTATATATCAAGATTTTAGGTGATTTGTGTTAAGTTCTGGTGAAAAACGCATCATAAACAGTAGCGGGGGGAGGTCTGCTTATTCTATACTGGTAGAGAATCCACCTCTCAAGCGGCCAGGCTGTAAGTAGGGGGCACAAGCAGGTGGGTGAGTGGTTGGGGAGAGGACAGGTAGGCACAGAGGTTTGCACCAGGCCCCTGCAATATTTTTGTAGGGGGCCTGGTATCCTGTAGTTATGCTACTGCAGCACTTGCTTCGAAAATGCTGTGTAACTAATAACAGCTTCTTCTGTATGCTGTTTTTTACTCAGCTTACATTGTCCTCATATTGTCTTGAATAGCTTCCATCATGTGCCTTATGAATTGTTGTAAAAAAACTGACTATCCATCGGGTGGCAAAAAAGGAATACACTTATAAATACTGCAACTACTACTGTTTGTAATGGATAATTTCAGGGTTCACAATGGACAGAGTAAAGTCAAGTGTGAGCAGCTTTATAAATACACCTTTCTATTTTATATCTTTTATTATTATGCTTTTCCATTACAATTCATTTGACACTGCTTGATAAATAAGCCCCTAAATTTGTCATTTGGTGCCCTACCCCCCTGTGTAAGACTATAGTAACTGGGTTGCATTCCACCTGACATTGCAAAATTGCACACACTGGATTTGTGTTAAGAAAAGAAGTGCCTTAACATGGGATGTCATGCTCAAAATGTACAAGCCTACAAACGGCCAGTAATAGCATTTGTATAATAGGTACCTGCCTGAACAACTAGACTCTCCAAACATGAAATACTATCCACTGACTTTCAAATAAATGCTGCTCAGTGCTGGTGTAGGAATGACTCCATAAGAAGCCAAAAGAGAGCTGATCCATGGCACAAGGGAAAGCTGTGTGTCTTTGAAATGCTCTCACTGGAATTCAGTAGAAGTCTGTAACAGTGATCAGCAGACTGTGGGATCTCAATTTGCTACTCAATTCAGACTTTCTCCTTTCCCTGTCCTCTAGCTGGAATAATGACTCTCTCACAAAATTACAGCCCACGTCATATTTATCCAGAGAATAAGCCTTAGAAAAACACACTGATCCTAAAAGCAATTTACATTCACCCCTTCGCTGCACATGATGGTGAGCTACTTCTTGTCTGGATCTGAAGGAGAGAGACTCTAATCTCTGATACACAAACTGTGCTGTAATGCATAGTGTTTTATTATAAGATTGAAACGTGCAAAGGAGAACAAAACCTAGAGAGAATCAAGGATGAAAGAGGGGAGAAAAGCAAGGTCTTGAAATTTGATCATAATGTTACAAAAATCCAGTACATAGTTCCAAGTAGTGTAAGAAAATAATAATTTGCTAAGTCCCTGTGAAAAGTTATCCCCACCCAGGCTGCACATTACAGTATTTATCTGCACTAAATACTATTCTACATTGCCCTGTCTTGATGGTGCTTTGAATTTAAAAGGGACACCCAATTTGACTAAAACTGATCTATTTGTGCTCCTCTCTGCCCAAACCTAATTACAGACCAAAGAAAATTCTGCAGTGAAAATGATTCTTCCCAGTGCTTTTACACTAATCTCACTCATCTGAAGGGCATAAAAAGAAGTTCAGAGCAAAAATAACCAATTTATAGTGCTTACAGTTATGGCTGCATGAACACTGTGCAGCATTATGCCAATTTTACAAATTTTTTGACAAGCAGTGAAAAGATTTGACTCGTATATACTAGGGATGCACCGAATCCAGGATTCGGTTCAGGATTTGGACTTTTTCAGCAGGATTCGGATTCGGCCAAATCCTTCTGCCAGGCCGAACCGAATCCGACTCCTAATTTGCATATGCAAATTAGGGGTAGGGAGGGAAATTGCATGACTTTTTGTCACAAAACAAGGAAGTAAAAAATGTGTTTCCCCATAAGACCTATGTGGTAGGTCTTATGGTAGATAGGTTAGACCAAAAGATTATCGGGGGAATGTAATTAAAGTGGCAAAGAGCAAAACAATTTGCACCAATAAGACTAAAAATCCTCATCTCGCAATGCAATATTGTGCCTTAAACTGATATTACTTTGCGAATTTTAATTGCACATTGCAAATTTTAATTGCGCACTCTTAAGAAGTGCTTGAAGGTGTCGTAATCTTTTGGAGCAAACATAACGACTCTTTCATTAAGACGTTTTATTGCATTGACTGCGCATTGGCGCAAACTATAAAATTCGCAAAAGGTCTTCTACTATCGGAAGTGGTCGCTTAACAGTTTCCGGGTTCGCAAAAGCTTTATTAAATTCGCACAAAGCAAAATTTGTTCACCCAACAGCATAACTTTTTGCATTGAGAATAGTTTTTCCGTTAGCGACTTTTATTACATTCCCCCGTTAATGGGATAAGTAGTGTTTGGTATTGTATACACTATTGACTAACAATTACTGTAAGTTGCAGTGTTCCTCACTGAAGGTGACATGATCCAGCACTGCTGTCTGAGTATCTGGTATATTTCAGTTAGGGTACTCTTTGTGTATAAACAATTTTCTCTACTAAGGCTTTGCTTAATCCAGCTCCCAAACAAGTCTGGGATTGAAACATTGGTAATATCATGTGTATTTTGTAACCGGTGCATTTCACTTGCATGAGGAAGTGTATTTTGTGGTGGTCATGTGACATTTTATACTTGGTCTTTGACACAAAATCAACCACTTTATTGCTGGAACTCTAGATATTTGTCAGTGGTCCAAAAGACATTATGTGCATCTAAATGCTACCATAGCTTGACTTTGACTATTAGATATTACAGGCTGCATGTACAGCCTTAGAAAATCATTAGTTGATCAACTAGAATAGTGTGACTGTGAAATAAGAAACTAGAATGGTTAGCTGTAGCAGAACAAACAAAACCAATCTACTTATAATTTATACCGATGAATGAATGTTGTTTCTCTAAGTCTCAAAGGAAAATAACAAAAAACTATTCGTGCCTCTGATGTTCAAGTACTTTTAGGCACAATTAATACATGACTGAAGGTATTGTGACTCCTTATCATAATTATGTATCTTGGATGAGAAAGTCTTGTGGAACCTGTGAGGTTTATTCTAGCTCTCTGCTTAATCCAGATTTTAGGTCACAATGGCTGTAAGCAAGTTGCATTCTCACCTGTCAGATCCCTTCTTCAGCCTGGTGCTTTTCTGACTTAATGTAGCTCATTTATTCCAGACAGGACACTGGAAAATCTTTCAGCTGAAACACAACATTCATACAGCTATCTCTCTTTTATTCCATTGAAATTCCAACATGGTGTGGGATTTAACTGTGCAGACCCCCCAATCCACACCATCACCTATTTTAGAAGACATCTCCATGTGATGCTTTTTTAAATGACATTTCCAGTTTTATATATATATTGTATTTGCCTTTGTTACTTAAGATTGTTTAAAATTGGGCAGTCAGCACAGATGAGCTCCTGCTGTTTGTTCTTTCTTTCCTCGCTCACAAATGAAACAGTGGAGGATTTTATTTCTTTTCATGTCAAGATGTATTTTTCTGGATCTGTAAAAGTTACTGATGATTAGTATCACTTTTAAAAGGAACCTATTCTTTATTAATTCTATCCTGAAAAGGAATGCCCTCTTAATGTATTGCAGAAAAGCTGATAACATTAAATGAATAGTGGTTTTTCAGCAAATTGGGAAAATAACCTGATAGTAACATTATGACAACGAGGTAACAAATTGCAAGGGAAAATTTTATTTTCCCGGCTGTTAAAAATACTCTTGTAAAATATTGACATTTGTAGGGAAGAAAAGGACATTGACTGCTGTTTGCAATATATAAAGTGTTGATCTATAAAGGTTGGCAGGGAGATATGCTATATTAGCAAACAATAGGCAGGAGGAGCAGTGTTAAAAATGCATATCGAAATAAAAAAAAGTAATCCCCTCTATTCTAATGTCTTTATTTTTTGTGGTGTTGCTACTTATCCTATGTCCATTCTCTGGTCCACCCTTTCCAGCTATAGTCAGGTGATCCCATAGGTGGCCAATAAAAGGGCAACCATACTTGGGAGTTTTAACCTTGATAGCAAGTGAGTTGCAGGTAAAACTTAGTCATTGTATTAATGTATAATGAAGCAGATGAAAGTTGAGTGTAGATCTGGGCAGACCGGGGATAACTTTGACGTAGTTGGCCAGCTTAAATATATTGCAATATATGAACAAATGATCCCCGTCTTGTTTAAAAGGGGAGGACATTTTTAGTAGCTTAAGGCACAAAGTTTGGGACAGTTAGCAAATGGTAAGCAGGCAGCATAGGACCAAGGAGCAATACAACAGTGACACTAAGCTCTTCAAGGAAACACAGATTTATTTTTCCCAAGTTTTAGCAAACACAGTCAATCATGCACAGGGTGACCATTGTAGTAAACAAACATTAATCATAAAATAAAACACTTCACACTTTTTAAGCAGAGGCATACATGGATGTCAAAAATGCACAAGAATTGAAAAGAAAAGGGAACTTCAGGAAATGACATGTGGGAAAGTATCACATTTATTTGGGAGGAAATTATTTGGTACTCAAAACTTGTACCATGGTGTTAGGAATTTGAATTTTTGGGAGGACCAGCGCTCATAAGCAGGAAAATTAGACAATTAGAGGGAAAAGAGAAAAAATAATTCCAATATAGTGTAGTATCTCTTAGCATAAATTTAATACACCTCAGGTGAGAAAAGTTAAGATAAAGACAAAAATTGGTGCTAAAAGTCCTTTCCCAATTTTTATTTTTGCCCTCTATGTGCCAATCCTTTAATTACTCAAATGGTGGGGTACTCACGAGTGTTTAAAAGGAAAAAAGGCGTTGATAATAATAACCTCTCCAGATGGCTTCTGTATCCACATTTCTAAAAGATACAGTAGTGTAAAACCGTCATTTTTTTAATTTTCAATAAAGTTAAAAAAGTACATTCACAATGTTACTATTAAAATCACATATAAGAAAGATTCTTTTAAATTGTCACCACTTCGCCGCTTTTTTCGGGTCTCCAGAGCAGTCAGTGCAGATGGATTTGCCAGCGTCTCAACCGCATGTACCCCAGGCTTCTGTGGATGATGTCTGGGGTAAATGCGGTTGAGACACCGATATCCATACAATCCCATAAATAGCATAGTAATTTATAATTCAAGAATTTAAAATGAATTGTTAATGTATAAATAAAACCAAGGTAGAAAAGTTAAAGTAAGCGCTTGTTTTTTTTTTTGTTTTTTTTACATATTTTTGAAGATGGGGACTATGCTGGCAGTTTAGGCTGTAGCATTATTAAAAACATAAATCTGAATGCTTTCAGAGAAAGTTAAATATAATAGTTTAATATTGCATATTGATATATTGTTGCTGTACCGTTTCCTAGCAAAACAGAGCTATTAGAAACATATGCTAACAAAATATTTTCTCTATATAAATGTACAAAATAAATCTACCAGGCTATCCTGGAATAGATGTTTTTAACTAAAGAGATCAGTCTGTAGAGTAACCTATCTCATTTGCTTTGTGCAGTCATATTGTATTAGACAACAGTCAAATACAATTTAGTGTTCTTCTTAGATAGACTTATTGAGCTGAGCTGCTATCTACTCTTTGTTTTCCAAGTGAAGCTTCTTCGTGCTTGTGCCCTTCAGAATTGACTGAAAAGTATGAGAGAAACTCAAGAAAAAGAAATAAAATCATAATCAGAATAATGTGCAAGAACAGAGAGGCAGGTATTTTTTAACTGTAACAGCTCCATATAAATTTGGATTAACAATAATAATATCTCTGTAATAATAGTTCTTTTAGCTATGGAAATGATCTCTAGCTGCTTAGTCCAGATCAGCTAAACTATACATTTTGTCAAAATGCTTCTCAAAGGCCGTCCTAAAGGCAAGGCAAATTTACGCTTACTGCGAACTGATTCTCCTCTTGATGGCATATTGGCAGTGGAAAGTTTTATAATGTCCAGGTTCTCTGTGTATCACAGGATTTCTCTTTAATGCATTCCCTTTGACCAGATTTCATCCTTGGAAAGCTACAAGGAAGTGGTGGAGAAATACCCAACTAAAAATAAATTAAATAAAAATGTAAAATCCCTACATGTATGTATGTGCACCCTGCTATCTCACATTTATGTTTTTATATAAGTAGGGACAAAACCTATATGCTTTTTCAAGACCTGTGTTTTCCCTGGACAGGAACCAGCCAATGAATTAGATGCTATATTGGCATATATTGGCATGTGTATAAGGAAATGTTACAATATGCAATGGAATTTCACTTATAGGTGGTTTTCGATGGATGCTATAGCCCTACATTCCTCTATAGACCATGAGTTGGGCTTAAGAGCTATAGAGTTTTGGCTTGTGAGTGAATTATGTTTCCTTGATGAACAAAATTATATTATTCTACAGTCTTATAGGTACTTATTGAATACAAGTTATTTTTATTTTGATGGGAAATACTATCTCCAGAGGAGTGTAGCCGCGATGGGTGCATCACATAACAATGGGTTCCATATATGCAAACCTCTTTAAAGGAACAGTTCAGTGTAAAAATAAAAACTGGTTAAATAGATAGTATTTGCAAAATAAAAAATATTTCTAATATAGTTAGCTAGCCAAAAATGGAATCTATAAAGGCTGGAGTGAACGGATGTCTAACATAACAACCAGAATGCTACTTCCTGCTTTGCAGCTCTCTAACTCTTAGTAAATCAGTGACATGGGGGGGGGCATGGGACATAAGTGTTCATTGAGTTTGTAATTGATCCTTAGCATGCAGCTCAGATTCAAAAGCAACAATTATGACTCATGTGGGCCCTCCTCAAGTCACTGATTGGTTGTTACTGCCTGGTAACCAATCAATGGAAACCAAGGGAGCTGCAAAACAGGAAGCCAGTGTTCTGGTTATTATGTTACACATCCAGTCACTCCAGCATTTATAGATGACATTTTTGGTCAACTAACTATATTGAAAACATTTTTTACATTGCACAGCCTATTTTTTTGCCCAGTTTTTATTTTTATACTTAGCAAATCCTTTAAGGGGTGGTGGGAGAGGCACCACATCTTTGTAGATGGGAATACATTTAGGTTCAGTTTTGTTAGATTTTATTGCTACATAAATGACTATATCGGGATCTGGGAAGGTGATGAAACGTTACTCAAGGCATTTGTTAAAAATTGTAATGGTGCCATGAGGGTACCATTACAACTTTGAGACTAACTTAATGGAGATTCCATTTCTTGATGTTACCCTTATAAGGGATGGAGGGCGGATACAGACTACCCTATATTGGAAGCCAATTTCACAAAATAAATTGTTACGGGAGTTTTTAAAAACTCACATCAACTCGAAATTTAAAAAAAGAAACAACCAATCGAAATTTATTATAACTTTTTTTTTTAAAGAAACTGGTGAATAGAATGGAACTGCAAACTTGAATCGAATTTGATTCAAGGTTTTTCACCAAAAGTCCACCAAACGACTCCAAATTGATTGTAGGAGGTCCCCCATAGGCTAAAACACCAATTTGACAGATTTAGATGGCGAATAGTCTAATTCTAATTCCTAAATGGACAGTACATTGTAAATTTCAAAATTCGAATTTAGATTTTTTTTTAAACTTGAATAGATTTTGGACTATTCCCTAGTCGAATAACACTAAAATAAACTCGAAATTCGAATTTAAAAATTTGAATTTTCAATTCCATCCTTGATAAATCTGCCCCTAAGAGTCAAAGGGGTTGTTCACCTTTAAATTAACTTTTAGTATGATGTAGAGAGTGATATTCTAAGACAATTTGTAATTGGTTTTCCTTTTTTATGATTTGTAGCTTTTGAGTTATTTAAATTTTTATACAACAGCTCTTCAGTTAGAAATTTATGCAATCTGGTTGCTAGGGTCCAAATTACCCTAGCAACCATACTTTAATTTGAATAGGAGACTGGCATATAAACAGAAGAGGGCCTGAATAGAAAGATGAGCAATTTAAAGTAGCAATAACAATACATTTGTAGCCTTACAGAGAATTTGTTTTTTAATGGGGTCAGTGTCCCCCATTTTAAAGTTGGAAAGATTCAGAAGAATAAAGCAAATTATTAAAAAACTATAACAAATAAATAATGGAGACCAATTGGAACATTGCTTAGAATTAGCCATTCTTTAACATACTAAAAGTGAACTTAAAGGTGAACCACCCCTGTAATGTTTTTAGGGGAGGGGCGTAATGTGAGTTTAAATTTCCAAAGGTTGGTTGTCTTACCAGATAGCTTTTGAGAAAGTTGCTGGTAGCCACTGAACATGTAAAACAGGTGGTATGAGAATATGTACATGAAAACTCCTGTAATTTAACTGTTATAAATAAAGGATGGATTTTACTGAAATAGATCTTGCTGGTGCTTAGTTCAACATATGTTTCTGCTTATTTTTGAATCCCTGGCTTGGATGCAAGTTTTAGGTGCATAAAAAGAGATGTACTGCCAAACAGAGCCTCCAGTAGGTTGCCATTCCACATAGGGCTACCAAACAGTACTTTGTACACCAAATAAGATATAGTTAATCTGTTTTGGTGGCAAAACAATCCTACTGTTTAAATTAATGTTTAATGTTTAAATTATTTTTAGTAGACATATAGGTTGGAGATCGAAATTACAGAAAGACTCCTTATCTGGAGAGCCTCAGGTCCCAAGCATTCTGGATAATAGACCGCATACCTGTATCAATATTGTGGACTTGCAAATATTTCATCAGCAAGGAAATACAGTATGAAATGAGCATTCTAAAATTAAATAAATAGAGCAAGAATAACAGGAATTAGCCAGCTACAATATTAACAAATGGCATTTTAGACTTTAATTACAGGAAATGTTAGTAGAATGTTGCATGAAGTAAGTATCTTGTACTATGCAGGCTCTGAGCAGTGCTTTGGTTAAACACAAGACACACAGTGAGGTATTGTTGGCTTATCTGTCAAGACACCTGGATGGTTCATTAATAGCAAACAGCTCACAACAGACTGAATGTGCTCTGGGTGCAGACACGGACCATGGATCTTGTCTAACCGCCTTAGCATGCAATTGTACTGTATTAATAGGAGAAAGATTGATTGGACGATTGCCATGGGAGATTGTGCCATTAATGTACTCTTTGCATTGAGAGGCTACTTATGCTAAATAAACACTCACTTGAAATAAGGGGACAATTATTACTTATTTACTATTATTTAAGAAAGGAGGGAGCTGGTAGAACTTGTATACAGTAAATTCCCATCAATGTGTTTATAGAGGAAATACAATATAGTATAGTTTAGGGGAATGATTCTTTATAATAACAGAAGGGCTGTTTTTCCAACATGCATCCTTAGTGATCAAACAGTAGTTAGTGTTATACAGTAAGTCAACAACAAGTTAGGAAAGCAAAGATCTGTTTGGTTACAATGGATTTCTGCACTGGTGTTCTGTAACAGTGTTCATAAATTATTCCCATGTGTTTCATATCCTATCTTTGTTTACGACATTATAAAATGTAAAAAATCTATATATAATTTAAAAATATAATTAGGAGGTGTATTTCCTATTGCATTGAATGTAAACCATAATTCTTTATAGTTGCCAGTTATGACCTAATCTTAAGAACACATCACTCATCTACCCTGTTTATAGGGCATGATGTATCTGGAAGAAAGGCGCCTTGTTCACAGAGATCTGGCAGCTCGGAATGTTCTGGTCAAGTCTCCCAACCATGTAAAGATCACTGACTTTGGACTGGCCAGACTTCTGGAAGGAGATGAGAAAGAATATAATGCAGATGGTGGCAAGGTAAGTAATTAAAATAATTTCATGGTATGAAATGTTAAGTGATTGAAACAGGCTAAAATAGGTTCATTGCAAGCGCTCTCTCTTTTTCCAATCAAAATGTTGAACTGTGTTTCATTTATAATCACTTCAGATGTTCATGCTCTAGAACTAGGTTAAAGGGATTGTGTCATTTTTTTTTGTTCTGATGATTGGCTGCTGAGGGCAAAGGGAGGTGGGGTGATATCACTCCAACTTGCAGCGCAGCAGTAAAGAGTGACTGAAATTTATCAGAGCACAAGTCATATGACTGAAGGCATATTGACAATTAACAACATGTCTAGCCCCCATGTCAGATTTCAAAACTAAATATTAAAAAAAAAATTGTTTTTTCTGAAAAACAGATTTCAGTGCAGAATTTTGCTGGAGCAGCACTATTAAAGGATGCTTTTTGAAAAAACCCAAAACAAAACATGTCCCTTAATAGAATCCCTTTAAGTAATGCCCTGGCTTGTAGCATTGTCTGGCAAACATTCATTATTATACCATGGGTCATTTAGCTTTGCAAAAAGGTGTGTAAGAATATCATAGAGTCCATCCTTAAATTACCATCCAGATTTTGCCTTCAGGTACTTTTCAAATTGAACCAATGCTTGTTGTTTAAAAGTTGGATGTATTTTCCTTTGACAACATAACTAGGTTTTTATACTTCAGTTCCGTATGTGCTCTTTATACAGATGCCAATTAAATGGATGGCCCTAGAGTGTATTCATTACAGGAAGTTCACCCATCAGAGTGATGTCTGGAGTTATGGCAAGTACCTCAATTAGTGAAGTCTTAATAGAAATGTAATGCTGTCTGGTTAAAATAGAAATAAAGTAATTTCTCATAGGGGTCACTCTCTGGGAGCTAATGACATTTGGTGGAAAACCCTATGATGGTATCCCAACGCGGGAAATCCCTGACTTGCTGGAGAAAGGAGAAAGACTTCCTCAGCCACCTGTATGCACAATTGATGTCTACATGGTTATGGTGAAATGTAAGTAATATGGAATGCAAAAAATGTTAATCTGGGGTCATGGCTGAGAGATTGGTCTACTGCTTGAAAAGACCCAAATGGAACGTTTCTCTGTTAAAGTGACTGTAGGGTGAATGATAAGAACAAACACTTTGAAAACATGTCAAGAAAACTTAGTACACAATGAAGAACTCCATTTCTAATGTGTCTTCCAACTTTTCATAGCACAGAGTATAATATTATTTTTTTTTTAAAAAAGGGGGGCAAGGAAAGTATGACTTTTGACAATGGAAGAACCATAACTTCATATACCTGAACAGATGACCCACTCTTACAGGCTGTGCCTGCTATTTCTAGTGCATAGTTTATATATTTGCGTCATAACTGTTCTATTGTTCCCTTAGAGGTATAGGACTGCTGGTAAAATAAGTATGTGGGTATCTAGGTTGAAATAAGAAAGCAAATATAAATCAGAACTCATGGTAGGTGTAAGTCTTTCCAGTAGTACAAGAGTACAGTCATATAGGATGGCTTCACTGTAACCACGAGGGACACACAAAGACACACTATTTAACAGACTCGACTATTATGAACCTAGCTGGCTGATTTATGGTTATACCATAAATAGACAGTGGGACTATCATGCAGTAGTAACTTTTTATGTGATTTATATGATCCTGTAGAACGTGTAGGTTTTCCATGGGGAAATCAGGGATTTCCATCAAAAATAAATAAGAGTCATGAAAAGATTTGCATTACTTTGCTGGTGCTGCTTTGCAAGTTGAATTAACAATTGTGCTATTAGACTCAAAACAAAATAGGAATATAATTTGAAGATGAAATAAATTAAACCTCAAGCTCAGCTATATTTCTAGTGGCTCCCCATAGTGTAATCATGTATATGTATATAAGGTGTATGATTCTTTTTTGCTGCAAAACTTCTATTGGTGAACTATATACAGAGTAACCCTTCGTTCAACTTCCCCAATGTTTAATTGAGCGTTCTAATCTCACATTTTGGTAAATCTGCCTTGATGTGTAAATCAGTAGATCCACTTATTTGAATTTGGCCAACCCCTGAATCCTAAGTGAAAGATTTATACAAATACTGATCTAAATCTGAATCCTAATTTGCATTTGCAAGATAGGGACAGGAAGGAAAAAAGAGAACTTGCTCACGGTTCAAACTTTTTTACTTACTCTTTTTGTGACAAAAAGTCATGTGATTTTAAGGATACAGATTTGGCTGAATCCTGTCGAAAGAGGTAGAATCCTGGCTGAGTACCAAACCGAATACTAGATTCTGTGCATCCCTATTCATTTTAGAGTGATTTACTGCCCCATACCTGATAGAGGTTCCTTTTTATAATCTGGTTTAGCTGTTAAAGTCATTGTATACCACGACCACTATCCTGTGACAGTAAACAAGTCTGATAGTGTTTGACAGGAATGCAGAGTCTTGTGATGCCCCCTGCTGAGAGAAAATAGTGTAGTGCAGTTCTGTTAGCTATATCAACCGTAAGTAATCCATACATGGCACACAAGTTGTGTTCCAAGGCTGATTAGTTTGGAACCAGATATTAGTGTCTAATGCTCCTAATTCAAATAGACTTGCAGCTTGAATTGATTGTGGGTAAATATCAGTCTATGACGTGTGCACACAGTGCCATAAAGGATAGCCTACTGAGAAGGAGACAGTGGAATGGAATACGGTGGTCAAGTTGCAGCGCAAGGTCACATTACATTGCTGTTACCTTCACATTTGAAGGAAAGCTTAAAGCATATATAATTAGCTTTTGCTTCTAGTTTAGAAGTGAAAGAAGCATGCTTTTTCTCCACAAGGCGCAGCAGTACAGTATATGAGGCAGTTATATTTCCATGAGCTCCACTGCAATGCTTTAAAATCCTTTTTACTTTATCTTTTCAGCATGTGTACAGAAGGGAAGGGGCATGCACCAGCAAACAGAGGGCTTGAGAGAGAGAGAGAGAGAGAGAAGGGGGGGACAAGGGAGGGGAGGCATGCAGATGGTATACTGTATGTGGTTTTCTGTGATGCTTTGTGCTGGAAAGAAGGATGTTTTTCACTTAGGTCCAAATAAATAAATTCTGCACTGCTGTAGTGAAGAAGTAATTGCAAAATGATGTAAGGCTTCTGTAGGGGGTAGTTTATGCCCTTGTGTTTCAAGCCATATTGGAAAGTGGGCATCTGAACAAGAATCCCTTCTCTGCCTGCCAAAACCTGCCCCTTTTAGTGAAGCCGCTTACAAAATTCTATATGAAAGTGGGCTGTAAAATTAATGGGAATATCAATATACGCAAGCAGAACAGTTTTGTGCAAATGTGCTTTGTGCTATTGTGTAAGCTGCATTCAGTCATAATACAGACACACTGATCAGAACATATTAATAACCCTTCAGTAATTACATGCTGCTGTGCATTTGATGGGTGTGCAACTCAAGTGCATAGAGAAATGCCCTGACACAAGTTTAAATAGATACTTAATGCACACTGCTTAATGGCTGGAATCCTTCTGAACACACATTTAATCCATTACTTTTTTTATGAAAATTTTTTGTGTGCTATTAGTTGCATAATAGTTTGTTTGGATACCATTTTAAGGAACAGTTCAGTGTAGATATAAAAACTGGGTAAATGGATAGGCTGTGCAAAATGGAATATGTTGCTAACATAGTTAGTTAGCCAAAAATGTAATCTATAAAGGCTGGAGTGAATGGATGTCTAATATAACAGAACTTCCTGCTTTTCAGCTCTCTAACGTTTAGTTAATCAGCGACTTTAAGGGGGGCAACATGGCACATATCTGTTCAGTGAGTTTGCAATTGATCCTTAGCATGCAGCTCAGCTTCAAAAGCAACAGGTATGATCCATGTGCCCCCCCCCCTCAAGTCACTGATTGGTTACTGCCTGGTAACAAATCAGAAGAAACCAAGAGAGCTGAAAAGCAGGAAGTAGTGTTCTGGCTATTATGTTAGATATCCAGTCACTCCAGCCTTTATACATTATGTTTTTGGTTAACCAACTATATTGAAAACATTTTTTTTATTTTGCACAGTTTTTATTTTTATACTGAACAATTCTTTGACACTTGAAACTTCCTTGACACAATCTACGTATAGGGTGTTTGTTTTTAGAAGACTCGGATCTTAACCTCTCAATTGTCTGCTGAGCAGTAGCAGTTGTCAAACTTGGCAATACTGCCAAGTTGGCAATGCAGCCTAACGAAAGCCTAATATTATGCATCCTTATAATAATATCACTATCACTACTCTAATATGCTCTAGCAGCTTATGGGCATTAAAAAGAAGGTTGTGGCATTGTTTATGTGCTTGGCACATAAAGGAATGTTGTTGCATTTCAATGCTGGACTTTCAAACAGAAACAGCCATGGGGCTGTGACCAATTGCTGACTTGTGCCTTTTACCCCCTAGGGCAAGTTATAAATTGAATTGCTTGTTTCACGTCATCAGAAACAGGAAGCCGTAGAATGTACCTGATCACCAAGTAATTAGACCAGAGGTCAATGCAATTGATTTTAATATGGCCTTGGAATAGGACATTGGTTTTTGTGTTCCATGGCAGTATTTTTACAGATATGTTCTAACAGTTGAATGTATCGTAACGTAATTGCGATTTTAGATTCAGATTCCAAAGTTTTGTAACTGGGATATGCAACATTTTGCTCTCCATACAATTCAGAAGTAGAATTCCCAGTATACGACTGCCAGTTGAGCTGGTGATGGACCATAGGACATGAAATTTGGCAGCAGCAGGAGACTAACCTTACCCTTACCCCTTGGACATAAACTTGAAAAAATAAATTCCCCTTTAAGGCATTTATTTTATAAAGACCAAAACATTATTCCTCAGTTCAGCAATGCTGATGTGATATCTACGTATAAATCTGAACCTTAAGAATTTTCTATTTTCACACCTGCCAACTCGTGGCGGTAACTCACGAATGGAAAAGTGAACAGCAAAGTAATATGCTTGTCCCTCACTTCTTTAGGCTGGATGATTGACGCAGATAGTCGCCCTAAGTTTAAAGAACTAGCTGCTGAATTTTCCAGGATGGCAAGAGACCCTCAGAGATACCTTGTCATACAGGTGAGTCCATATTATCTTTGTCATGGATACTTCAGTATCACCCAGTGCAACATGTACTTCAGGTGTAAACAGGAAACTGTTGGGGTTATGTAATTAAAAGGTACTAGGTTTGCCATGGGGAAGTAATCCATAGCAACCAATCAGCAGGTAGCATTTACTGGTCACCTGTTTAAAAGCAAACATCTTATTGTTTAACCATGGGTTACTGCTTCTGGGCAATCTAAGTGCCTTTTATTACACATTATCCATACAATTAGTGATCCCCAACCAGTAACTCATGAGCAACATGTTGCTCTCCAACCCCTTGGGTGTTGCTTTCAGTGGCCGCAAAACAGGTTCTTATTTTTGAATTCCAGGCTTGGAAGCAAGTTTTGGTTGCATACAAACAAGATGTACTTGCCAAACAGAGTCTCCTGTAGGCTGTCAGTACACATAGGGGCTACCAATAGCCAATCACAACCCTTATTTGGCACCAAGCATTAACATTTTTTTGTGCTTGTGTTGCACCCCAACTCTTTTTACATCTGAATGTTCCTCATGGGTGAAAAAGGTTGAGGACAATTATGTATTCACAAGGCTAACATATTTTGGAGCATTTTTTTCAGATATGAGCACTGTTCAAAAGGCTATTGATAACTTTGACAGCACAATTTTTTTCCCTCAAGATCCTAAAATGAATACATCCAACTAAATAGATAACTATTATGGGCAGGTTAATTGGCTCCTGATAACATTTACCATTGCTCACAAATAGGCCAAGACCAAAATTTCCTCTAGTACACACTATTGGCTTTTAGTTGTAATTAGGTAATCCACTGGAGAACCATACATTAATTTAAACCAACAACTGAGTCAATGAAGCAAACATCACTGCACTTACTATTATTAAAGGGGTGGTTCACATTTTAATTAACTTTTAGTATGCTATAGAATTGCCAATCCTAAGCAATAAATCTCGAAAAATGTGAGGTTTTTTTTCCACTAAAAATGTAATTTTTACAGTAAAAAAAAACCCCTAGAATTTATACCCCCCTACATGTAATTTTTATTTCTGGTGTTCCTGGTTATAGAAGTACCTCTGGTTCAGTTCATTACTGGCCTGAATATAATAATCTAAGGGAAGCTAATTAAATGTTATAGCCATGAAAATCACAATGAGATGTCTGAAATCAGAGATGAAGAGTAGCATTCTAACCTACTAGTTATAAAACCTCTCACCTAATACATTTATATATGTGAATGAGATTTTTTAAATTTAAAAATGCATATTTGTTCCTAAATTATTTGAAACAAAGGCAAGTAAAAAATTGAGCAGAGCTTCTTTTTGAAAAGGGTTACAACAGGTCTGAGAAAGCATTAAGTCATTTAATTGCAATGCCAATAATTCCACATGTTAGAACTGCAACAACTAATTGTACACTGTTTTTTAAACCTTTGTAGGCCATTTAATTTGTTTGTATTTTTTGAAGAAAGAAGTTATGTAGTCTTACAACACTGTGTGATTGCACTTTCCTTACTTTTTGAATACAATTTAAATCATTATAAATCTTATAACATAATTGCCTGATAAATATCAACTGTAAGCTGTTCATGCTTCTATCAGAGTCAAAGCAATATTTGACTATAAGCAATAAAAATGTAATTCCATAACTGCCACTTCCATGTTGTACATAAAACTGTGCTCTAATAAATTTAATGAAACCAAAAGCTTAAAACGACAAAGAAAAATGAATTTAGGAATGAATTATGACATGAAAGAATTTTATTTTAATTAGATATGGACATCTTATTTCTGGGCATTTTTATTCCTTTTAAGAAAATACAGTGCTTTTGTTGTACCTTGGAAAGTATTTCCAATCAGGGCCGAATTTACGTAGTGGGCGCCCCTAGGCTCACTGCCGTTCGTCACCCCTGTCCCCTACCTTTTATTCATGCAAATTTTCATCATCTGGATCGGAGCAATGGGGATTGGCACATTGGGAATTTAAAAAATTATTGTATCTCCAGGGCATCCCCAGTGTTTTTGAACCAGTGTGGTTGGGAAGCATGCCGCCCCCCTAAAATCCTGCCACCCTAGGTCCGGGCCTAGGTGGCCTTTCCACAAATATATATATATATATATGTTCCCTTTAGAACATACTACAAACAGAAAAAAAGAGTGTATTAAAAAAATTTATATTTTTGCACTTCTATTCATTGTTTAGATTGAACTAACAAAATTCTTATATTAAAGAGGAATGTAACGTAAACCACTATAATAGCATAGTGGTATGGTATGCACTGACTATGTATCTCAACAATGCAACAACTGGATCCTTTTTGAAAGAGCATTTGGGGAATATAAAAACACAATTTAAAGGGGATGTCCACCTTTAGTGCACAAGTCTTCAGCAAGCCCCTATAGGCAAAAGAAGCATTTTAAAAATAGGGACTTGTTAGCAAAAGTTAACAGTTTCTTTAAGATTCGGTAATACAATCAGAGCTAACCTGATTTTGGGTCCAGTGCTTTGTCAGTGGAGGAGGGGGGGTCGAAAAAAAAGTCACCATAAGAAAAAACAACCAATTGACTTCAATGCATATGCGTTTCGCAAAATATTTCACAATTTTTTTCACAGGTTTGTGAATTTTTCGGTGAAATGAAATGGGACAGATTCGCTCGTCACTATTGAAAGCCAATTATTCCAGGGTAGATATCGACTAATGTAGCAAGTACCTTGCAGAAATCATCAGGTGCACAGGCATTGCATGCATAATATTCATCCATAATAAATAATCCATACCAGTGGTCAACCAACATATGGGGGCACATTTACTATTGGTCGAATATCGATATTCGACCCTCGAAGTAAAATCCTTCGACTTTGAATATCGAAGTCGAAGGATTTACCGCAAATGCTTCGATCGAAGGAAAAATCATTACCCATTGATCGAGCAATTTTCCTTCGAAAAAAAAGCTTAGAAAGCCTATGAGGAAGGTCCCCATAGGCTAACATTGGTGCTCGGTAGGTTTAAGGTGGCGAAGTAGGTAGTTGAAGTTTTTTTTAAAGAGACAGTACTTAGACTATCGAATGGTTGAATAGTCTAACGATTTTTAGTTCGAATCGTTTGATTCAAAGTCGAAGTCGTAGTCGAAGGTCGAAGTAGCTAATTCAATGGTTGAATTAGCCAAAAAAAAACGTCGAAATTCTAAGTATTTTTCATTCTAATACTTTACTCGAGCTTAGTAAATGTGCCCCATGGTGTTGCATTACATGGTTGTTTTTTAACCTTTGACAGGATGAAAATAAATACAGTCACATGCGTAAGAAGAGACGCACATAGACGAAACCTTTTCCAAATTTTTTATTTTGAGAATTGTGCTCCTTTTTAGAAATAATTAAACAAATAAATTTATTCTCTGACTCAAATAGGGAGATGATCGTATGAAACTCCCCAGCCCCAATGACAGCAAGTTCTTCCAGAACCTTTTGGGTGAAGAAGACCTTGGAGACATGATGGATGCAGAGGAATATCTAGTGCCACAGGCCTTCAACATCCCACCTCCCATCTACACATCCCGGACGAGAATTGACTCCAATAGAGTAAGTGCTTATTAGTGTGAAATTGGCAGGAAATTTAAAGAGAAATCAAATTATAAATGAGATAATGAATGACAGTGCTGAACATATGCTTCTGGAATATGTCATTCATTAAATAGATTCTTTTTATGGATTTATTTTCCCTGTGTACATTTAGATGAATGTTTCTGTCATGCATGGACATGAAGTGCAGTCGCATTGAAATTAAAAGAGACGGTATCATTTTTATGCTTTACTGACCAGTTCCTTTGGTACAGTGCAAGATTTTGTATTCTGTGCAGCTGTTATTGCTGTCTCTTCATTAAATGGCTAACAGCTCAGTGGCAGCCTGATTCGTTTGTTAGCTGGAACATTGTCCAGGTCCCTAGAACCTGTTTCACTGTAATCTGTGCACATTACTACATGAGCTTCATTAAACAGTAACATTTCGGAACTATGAAATAGGTAAAAATCATCTCTTATAGGAGAACACGGGTAACAAAAATATGCTGTTTGAATACTGATAAAAATATGCAGAGGCATCAGTAGTTTTCCTGAGACCTTTTCATAGCAAAAAGGATAGAAACACATCAGCTTGCAAATTGATTCATTTATCCCTACACAGCTTTTTTACTGTTTTTTTTTTTTTTTACAATTCCCTGTACAGAATTCCCAACTCACCAGGACTTCTTTTAGCAGGCAGAATCCCTGATTATACTACAATGCCCTTGAAATGATGCTCTTTTATATCCTGCAGTTATATGGAACAATTAGGGAATAACACTGACATACAAATGGGGGAAACTAATTATTTATTTAATAGCACTGTTTCAATTGTAGTCAGGAGAAGGGTAACACTGAAAAAGAAGCCTGATAGATTTAATCAGGGATGTATGTTTTTCAATTTGCCCATATATTGTAGATATATTTCCATTTTATTATAAAAAATGGTTTATTATTGTTTTTTACATGAGCTATAATTAATTGCATATTATTTAATATCCAGATTAATGTCTTCCTAAAGGTTTCTTTAATTAAACCCATAATATAAACTGCAAACAGAAGCAAACTATTTTGCATAATGGTGATCTTGATTTGGTGGAGAACATACACCATACAAGAGCCAGCCAATACATGATGGACAGGTTGTATTCATAATACGTGAAATGCCTCTCCTACACATGCCTGTAAAAGGGGCAGTACTGGAAGCAAGGAAGTAACTATAAAATCTGGAAAATCCAAGTTTTGCTTGCATACAGTTGGTCTATAGTGTAGAATACTTATTTGCAGTGATGTCTTGCTTTAGGTATCTCTTTATGCTTTACTTACCGTGTTAAAGGGGACCCATCGCCCAATTTTTTTTTTCCAAATCCTATTTTATCATGTTAGTCAAGCAAAATGAACTTTAATTACACTGTAAAAATGTTTTGAATCTTGCTTCCTTCCATTTGGTAATTAATAATTATAGCAAGCAGGCAGGGGCCATTTTGTGGACACTGTTATTGAGACATGCCTTGCATCATCTCAAAATCTTGTTTGTGCACCAGAATGGGGGACCTGATGTCAATCCCCATGCCCTGTTTAAGCAATTAAATAGTGAAGAGAACAGGGGGAATGTGGGGGAGTGCAGTTATATCTAGGAAGTTCTGAATGGAGAGTGAAATGAATTGCCTGCCCCGCCTCTATGCCTAAGGCTGAATTTTTTACTGAAATTTGAGAAAGAGTTGGCAGAAGTTGGACTGGGAGAGACAAAATCAACCCAGTTTTGTTCTGTTCCATTCTAAGTCCCTTTCTGTTTCAAAATTTTTAATTCATGTTGAATTATCAGTTGGCAGAAGGACCACAATTAGGGGGTACAGAGGATATTGCAGTCAGGGGCCCTGTCACAGAGGGGGCCTCTGAAAGATTTTAAAGCATGATTCACATGTTGCCAATGGGATGGTGTTTGATAATAATTGGGCAGCTTGTGGGCAGACATTTTGGTATAAAGGGAATGACTGAAGCGATCAGGACCATATCCATGTGTCTGAGGGTCATTTTTTTCATCTTTCTATTGAATGGCAGGCTCCTTTTGCCTAGGGGCCCAGATGACCAATGGGTTAAAAAATTAGGGGCCTCTTGTGGGGAAGTCTTTGCTAACATAGTATGGGGCCCCTGATGGCAGTCCTGGCTGGCAGCATGTTAAAGTAAAACCCTTTGTATTCAGTGCACACTAATGGAAATACCATTTCTAAATTCTAGGGTACATTCAAAGATTGCTGTTTTATTGTCACAATATTGAAAATGTACTGTAGGTGTTTTATTGTCACAATATTGAAAATGTACTGTGTGTTAATTCATATTGGCAGCTGCCTTTAAGCCAAGTAAAACCCTCACACCAGAATAACTAAAATATTTTACATGTTACACAAAGTACACTGCAATAATGCTAAAATAGGTCACTTCTGGCAAACACAGAAGCTTTCATATGTATATAAAACCAATGAAATATATTTGAAAATGTGTTTTAAATGAGTTATTATGCAGAAGCACTGCTTGTAACAAACTGGCTTGCCTCTCTATGTATTCTTGTTTTGACAACAGGTTATATTTGGAGGCCTGTGAGGCCTCCAGTACAAAGCAGGAACCACCTTTCCCAATTCCCATTAGCTCCATTGAAAACTTACAAAAAAAGCCCAGACAAGGAGCCCAATTACAGATGGCAGCTCCATAACCCTTTTTAGGAGAGCAGGAAAGGGATGAAAATTATCATCAGCTATCTATTCAGCTCTGTAAAATCAGAGAATCTCTGGTTCTCTGTGTTTTGTATTCATCACATGAACTAAAGCAAACCCCTTCTTTCCCTTCACTTATGCTTTTTGAGAAGCACAGAATGTGCCTTGATTGCGGCTTTGTACAGAGGACATAGAAACCAATGTGACACAACTTCCAGCTCCTCATCCGCTGTTTCTTTCTCTTCTTCTAGCTCTTTTCTTTTAGACTGTTATTCTCATTGTTTATGTATTTGTGACACCGATATGCTTGAAAGGTCAAATTGTGATACTTACAATCGCAAGACTCAAAATTGTGCAGCTGCAATACTGAAAGCAAAGCAAGGGAATAACTTGGCCCTCCCTGTATTGTTCACAGACTAAGAGTATCAGTTAAATACAAATCACACATAAAGTGGATGAATAAATGACTTGGGTAAAAGATAAAGTTTTAATAACATCATTTTTCTTGTAGTACTGTTTGCATGTTGTGTTTTTTAATAGTTACATGCACAAGAAGGGAATTAAACAGGTCTAGTACATGGTTACCCATAAGTTCTTTGTCATCTCTCTTTCCCTAGTTAACACTCCCAGTGAGCTACCAGTACAACATATCAGCCAGAAAGAGCATGACTTAGCAGTGTCTGCCATCATAGTCTCAATAATAAATCTTTTTAAAGATTAAACAGTCTGTATGATCAAATTTTACTGACGTTACATGGCTACAGGGTTCATTTGGGTTGGTAAAATACAACTGTCCATCAGCACTTCAGTGTGATACTCCAGTATCACCAATTCACTGTAAAAGGAATGAAAAACATTGGGAAGGGAACAAAGCTTGCCAACAGTGGGACGCATTCATCAGTAGATGTAACTCACTTTGGGTCACCAGAGGCAAAATTCTGCAATGTCTATTCACTTGTATGTATTTTTTAGAGGCACATTTTGATTATGTTGATTAATATGTTCCTAAAATCCTATCTTTCGATTAATATGTTCCTAAAATCCTATATTTTGTGTAATATGGTCCTAAAATCCTATATAAGTTGATAGCAGCAAAATTTCACTGTCCAAGCTCCAGTTTCAGCTTTAAATATATATATAACCATGTGTGCCTCACTGATATTCAGATTTTCCAACAATTAGAAGCAACATAATTTTTTATAATCTAGGGTCATATTGGTCACTCAAAATTGCTCTCTCTCACTCTCTCTCTCTCTCTCTCTCTCTCTCTCTCTCTCTCTCTCTCTCTCTCTCTCTCTCAGAACCAAAATGCACTCTTGAAAGTCAATGCATTATATTGGTAAATCAGCAAGTGGCCACCCATGATGTCTGTCTACAACCATGCATCTTATTGGTTGCTATGGGTTACTGCTCCTGGGCAAACCTAGGGGTTTATCTACTAAACTCCGAATGCAAAAATCACGAAAAAATTCGTGATTTTTTTTATATAAAATCAGACTTTTAAAAAATGTATTAAACCCGAGGATAGAAAAGTCAGAATCAGAAAATCTTGCATCTCAGACCTGTCGAGGTTGCATATAAGTCAATAGGAGAAGTCCCAATGATTTTTTGATGTGTGCTGGGTTTTTGGCAATACCCCGACGTTTTTGGCAAAATTCTGAGTTTTCCGGTGAAAATTTAGAAAATCTGATAAAAAATCGGAAAAAATCGTGAAAACAGGATTTTTCAAGTTTTTTCAGATTTTTTCCCGCAAAACAAATTTTCCAGGAAAGTGTATTAATACATAAGCCCAAAAAAACCATGCGGATTTGGTTGGCGTTTTTTTTAAAAAAAATATTGAGATAAATTTTGACTTTGATAAATATCCCCCTTAGTGCCTTTTATTATATATGGAGGTTTTGTCTAACTTTTTGATTGCTAATGACAAATGGGATTTAACATTTGATGTTTGATTAGGATTATTGCAACCTTTTCTTGTCCTTTGAGATTCCTTCAAAATGCAAATTACCTCAAATTGCTGTTAAAATGTTATCTATACATTTTTATATAAGTACACAAACTATTACTGAAGTACCGCTTCTTGTCTATTTTGTATTCCCAAGGACATGTAGCTCTGGATGAGAAACTAGGCTGCAGTGAGTGCTTTTGTGACACAGAAAAATTAACATTTTTCAAATATTTCAAAAGAAATATGGCTACTGTAAAATATGTGATTCAAGTGTTCAATTCAGTATTTCCTTCAGTGATAACATTCTCATGTTGAGAGGGGAAAGCTGACTCAATGATCGGCCTTCAATAAAGTAAAACTGTGATGGCAATGTGCCAGACGTTGATCAGTATTAAGATATTTATGTGTCAATAAACTATTTTATATCACAAAATTGCACAGTGCCAAAGTTCTCACTAAGCATACACAAAAGCTATATATAAAAATGAATTGTTTATATCTGTTTGTAGTTTGGTACATGAAGATAAAACCCTAGAGATGACTTTCTAGGTTTACTGAAGATTGGAGGATGCCATAGTAATGAAAGTGATGAAAGACCTACACTCTATTAAAAATACATTTTTTATTTTTGGAAATGTTTAATAATTGGACACGAGTCATTTTCTAAGGGAGCATTCGTTATCAGTATATTGAAATTGATTTATATTTGTAAGAGCTAGCACACCTATTAATGTATTACACATAGTTCTTATTGTTTTATTATAATATATAATATTACAGTATATGACTGACATATGACACAGCATAGCTTTGAGCTATCACAACATCAGCTTTACAGAGACTACGCATCATTCACGTCACTTTCTGTCATACAGTATTCCTTTAGGAGCTGTCTGGATGAATTCTGCGGTTGCTTTAGATGTATCACTACTAGATTTAGTAAATTATATACTTCTTAACATTGAATCTATAGGAAAAAAGCTTGTCAGATTGAGTAGTAAATAGGCACTGGTGATATGTTGTCACTAGCTTCAACTTTTCTTTTCAAGTCTGGCCCATAAGAGCCATGTGACCCTTCAAGGAAAGTTTTTAGAAAAACCAAACTACTTCTGGATTGGTTTGCACAATATTTACGTCATTTCTGCTCTGTGCAAATTCAAGGGTGAATGGTGTAACTTGAATTGACTGATTTAGGCTAGGGCCAGACAGGGGCCAAAATCAGCTAGCTGAAATCTGCAGGGTGATTGCAGCCCCTGACCATTAGCAGAATCCTATTTGAAAAATCTTGAGTTTCTTTAATGAAATCTGTCTAATTTGTTTTTGCCAGAGCCTACACAAGGCTTCCACAAACACAGAAGACGATTATGCTAGCAGTAAGGAGCTGAAATCGGCCTACAAATTTTAGCAGGCTGATTTCAGCCCCGTCTGGCCCTAGCATTACTTACTATTGAGTATTGTAATGAAAGATTCTAGTAACCCAAAGCAGCCAATAAAAAGGTTGCATTTACTGTATGTATCTGATTCAATGCAATTTGTTACTAGACCTCAGAAAACCTATTACATAACCCTTACAATATCTTGAGATAAAATCAAATGTTCCCAAATTTTTACTTTTTGTGATGCAATTGCTTTAAATTATAAGGTTTAGATAAGCCATTTAGCTAGTCTCAAAGTAATTTTCTATGCAAAGATGTCAGTGGATTACTATTTGAAAACACAATATATTGGGTTATTTATTTAAAAACGCTTCTGGTTCTTCCTTGCTCATGCATACGTTACTTTTTGTGTTGTGCTACTGTCATTTGACAACTCGACCCTGCACACACAACTGAAAGAAGCAATAGAGCTGAAAAATAAATATCAAATTAAAAAACAAAACTTAAAGGTCAATGGGAAAAACACAACTCTGCAGAAATCTTGCAATAACCTCAGGCAATAAACTTGTGTTGTTTAGCCAGAACCCAGATTTTTCTTATTGTACTTGCTGAGATTTACCAGTATATTTGTGCAGAGAGTGAATAAAATACTTTGCTGGAAATCAACATATTTTAGAGAGAAAATAACTTTGTAGGCACTTTTTAAATATTTTTTTTTATTACAGCAAAATTAGATTTTGATATATCCATAGATATAACTTAAAAAGTTAGAGAGGAGAGGATATGAAGTTTATTACAGAATTCAAAGCGAAAATCCCCTGTTCAAACATTATAACATATAAACACTGAAAACTCAGAAAGTATCAAAGTTCCAGTTTGGATTGAAAATAAATAGTAGTGGCCAAAGATGATTGGTTTCTGCAAGTGGAGTAAAGCTCACAGGCAAGACAGAAAAGCCTTTCTAAAACCCACACCAGATCAATGCATGTAGGTCAACTCTAGTAATGTAGTGCTGTATATCAGTGTATCTTACACCTGATGCTTATATTTGTTATACAAGGTACAAGGAGTTCTCTTGAGCATCACTAGATATGCCATCAATTCACCCAAGTAATGCTGCCTTACAATTTGAGAACTTATGCCACAAAGCAGTATAGTAGTGATGGGCGAATAAATTTGCGGCAAATTTTGGACGTGCGTCGGAAAAGTCACTTGCGTCAAAACCGCTGCACGTCAACACTATTCGGATGTCCATTGACTTTAACGCCCACGTCAAAGGAGCGTCAAAATTGATTAATTTTTGAGTTTCGAAACATTTTTGCTGTTTCGCGAATTGCACAGGAAATTCGCCAATTTTTTGACAAAGCGAAACGGGAGAAATTTGCCCATCACTAAAGTATAGTTATAGAAAATTCAGTGAGTGTATAGCTCTGCAAAAAGGGAATATAGATATTGTCTTTGGAACATCCAAGAAGCTATTTTTAATGAGATGGATTTAAATATTGTGGAAATGTAATCTGCACTCAAACTATCAGGATCAGGTCACCAAAAATGTAATTAAAAATGTAAATATGTATTTAAGACAACATGTCTTTGGCCATACATGTTTTGTGCTTGAAAAGCACTTTTTAGTTATGTTTTATGCACTTTTAGCTATGACCTGTGTGGATGCTTAGCGTGCCCATAAAATTTTTCAATAATTTTAATGAAACTTTAAGCTATCTATAACATAGTTTAACTACCTATAAATGGTTAAAGGATAGTGCAGTCTATTAGGGTTGTCTCTGCTATTTCCAAATGCTTTCATAATATTTTCTAATGTATCATAATACTTCTATTTAAACCCATGACATGTCCTTCCCATCGCCCATACGGAATTATCAACCATTCACATACTGTGCTGAAAAGTAAAACATAGATTTTGACATGAAAGCATTAAAGGAATGCAAAACAGTGATGCAAGAGCAATAAATTCGATTTGAATGGAGCGTGCACAGTATCCCTAGCTTTTTAATGTCAAGCCTAGGGAAATGTCTATTACTGTCATGTTTGCTGTAGAATGAGTTGATATAGGTCCAATAGGTAACTGGCTTCAAACTCTGTCAGCAAAGGCAATCAAGACATGACTGGAACTAACCATGGTTTCATTTTGCTTAAGCTGTCAAATGCGTCTGAATTATTTAAACAAGTGCATGAGCAATAAATATGTGCACTGAATGAAAATTTCAGAGAGCAAGGAATGGTGGACAATTTTTTTATACCACCAATGATAAGCATTAGTTTAGCAGGTAGCTCATGAACAAGGGGTATCTTCACCTCTGTTCACTTATTATATGTATTCCATGACTGTCTTTAGTTTCTTTCTCCTCAGATATATTGAGAGCAGATGGGAAAAGTCAAGTTTTTATTAACCCACTTAAAAGAAGCTGTTTTACTGCATTTATTTTACATTGAATTACTATTATCCTCCATGTAGGGATGTACATATTTTTCCACTGGTTTGTAAAGAAACAAACAATTAACATTTTATTTTGCTAAATAGTTTCTCAGAAAAGGTTAAATAAAATGCTACCTTTAGGAGAAGCTTTTTGATTTGTTCTTTCAAACTCATTTTGTATTTTCAATATAAAGGCTGCTCATCTATTTACAGGACAGCATCTATTTATTTCACATCTTGTCAAATTCTTACCTTTTCTTGCACCCCAGGCACTCAATGTGTATGGCCAATGGAGGGCACTGTTTTATTAGAGTATATGGGTGAGCATATGCTGCACAAACTCCATATTTTCAGCCAATTCTTGTGTGCCATAGGCTCAGCAATTGAAAAGCTGTAATAGAAACTGAACTGTTTTGAAAAGAACACAAAATATCACAGATACAATTGCCAAGGCAAAAGACAGAAATGCCACATTTTCATGTAAATTCTTAAAAAAAATGTAAGTGTACAAAGGCTATCATTTTCATAATTAGATCCCTGGTTTAAAGTGAAGAAGATGTATAATGATAATGTCTTGTAAATATGAGCATTTACGCATTGATGGCTATAAGAAATTCATGGTATAGACAAAAAGAGACACAATATTGCTCTGAATGTTGTTTTGGCATCTTGGTGATAATGTCCAATGATGTAAAATTCTCTACTCCATATGTGTTATCTCATTGGGTTGTCGGAATTTATAAGTAGACACCAATGTCTTATAATATTTTGTTTGCATCACTGTACTGTTTTCTTAAGTTCATGCAGCTCATAAATTCTTTTCATTCTTATTTCCATCATTCCATTTTTCTTTCCTATCAGAGTGAAATTGGACACAGCCCTCCTCCTGCCTACACCCCAATGTCAGGAGTAAGTATTCCTCATCACCTTCAGCTCCTCTACTGTCTTCTCCTACTTTCCCTTGAGATTCCTCTTCTCTTTGGGGTCTATTTTGTGTCTTGATGGCTACAAAAAGATGTACAGATAATATTAGCCAAGTCAAAGTAAAGTTTATTTAACTTGTATTTCCCTTTATCTATTTATTGGCTGTTATTATGTCCTCTCCTTTGTTGATCCATGTTAACAGCATGTAACTAACGCCCTTCTCAATTCCTGCCCCTGTACCAAACTCTAGTGTCCATTCTCATCCAGCAGGACTTGTTTACATATCCAAAAGTTTATACATATCTACTTCCTACCTGTCCTACCTATTTCCTTTTTATTCCTTCCTAAAACAGCATTTTTTCTTTCTTCGCCGAACGAATCTAGTCTTCTGTTCTCAAAACTCATTTATTCCCTTGTCATACTCTTTCTTAGGGCTTATGTAATAAAACATTTAAAATGAAAGTTTGCCACAGGTTTAGTCACCTACAGCAGTATCTTGTAGTGATGGGCACATAAATTCACCAGGAGCGAATTTGCTGCGAATTTCTGCGTTCCACAAGCAGCAAATAAATTTGCGAAACTGCAGAGAAATTTTGCCGGCATCAAAAAAAGTTGGATGCGTGTCCAAATAGTCACTCGAGTCAAAACCGTTGCGTGTCAACATTATTCAGATGCCCATTGACTTTAACGCTGGCACCAAACTTGACGCGAGCATCAAAATTTATGCGTATTGACGCAGGCGTCAAAATACGCGCTGTGCTATTTTTTCTGGAGGTTAGTGAGAAATTCACCACGAATTTTCCGCCAAAGCGATACGGGACAAATTTGAACATCATTGGTATTGTGTACTGGTCACCTGTTTAAAAGCGAACATCTTAGTTGCTATGGATAAACCTTGTGCCTTATATTACATATAAATGTATAGACTTTTAACCAGTAAAATATATAAATCAATGTCTTATTTTTGTCTCAGTTCAACAAAACAATCTAATCAACAAAAACACTAATCATCTCAATATTAATGAAATGTAGGAATGCTGGTTCATTAACTATGAATAATAAGGAGAAGAAGGGAACGGAACTCTTCTTTAAAAACTAATTCTGGGTATTTGCAACAGGGGCCTGACAAAAGTCAGAAAAAAAACTGTATGAAATAGAGAAAAGAAAAGTACCCCGTCAGCAGCCAGCAATTAACTATCTATTAACTACATAGTTAACCACCTTTGAAGTGATAACTATAGATTTAAAGCACACCAATTAAAGAGAATTATATATGTGTCACTTGGACATCATTAGGATTTCTTATCACAAAGGCTTAACTTAAAGTACAGTGCAGTATAATTGTTATTATAATATATATCATATAAATATGAATAATGCAACTAATTGTAATAATTAGCACCTGTCATTTTTACCATCTTGAATGAGCACAGGCCATTCTTTTAAATAACATAATTGCATAAATGTATATTTTTGCAAAAATACTGTACATATTTGCCAATCATATTCAGTAGTGTATATTATTAAAACAGGTAAAAAATGTGAAGTGAAATTATAGGAATTAACATGGCAAAGCTTACTATAGGTAGGGCGAATTAAAGTAGAAGTAAACCCTAAAAAATAATGTGTCTGAAAATGTCATATTTTATATACTGAACTTATTGCACCAGCCTAAAGTTTCAGCTTCTCGGACTTCAAACTTGTCACAGGGGGTCACCATCTTGGAAACTGTCTGCGACATGCTTAGTGGGCTTTGAGCAGCTGTTGAGAAGCTAAGCTTAGGGGCTGTCACAAATTATCAGCAGAAAATAAGATTGGTCTGTAATATAAGCAGATGCTACAAGGCTGATTATTAAATTATGATGCTAATTGCACTGGTTTTTGTTCTGCCATGTAGTGATTATCTGTATTATTTAGTAATCAGCCTTATATTGTGACATTTCTATTCTATGTGTACTGAGATTGTGAGTGGGTCCCTAAGCTCAGTAAGTGACAGCAGCACAGAGCATGTTCAGTGAATCAGCAGAAAAGAAGATGGGGAGCTACTTGGGCATCTTTAGAGACACAGATCTTTACTGCTAAAGGGCTGTAGTTGCCTTGGGCTGGTACAGAAGCACAAAACATAATGTACAACATTTCTGGCCTACTTCTTTAGTTAAGTTTTAGTTCTCCTTTAATAAAGAGTCTAATACAAGTCTAATTACTATACAGACAATAGAAGTATGGAACCCGTTATCTGAAAGCTCTGACTTACAAAAAGCTGTCTCTATTATGATCAAATAATTCAAAATGATTTCTTTTTTCTCTGTAATAACAAAACAATACAATGTACATGATCCAAACTAAGATATCATTTATCCGCATTGAAAGAAAAATCATCTTATTGGGTTTTTATAATGTTTACATGATTTTCTAGTAGATTTAAGGTACAGGTATTAAGATCCAAATTATGGAAAGATCTTTTATCTGGAAAACCCCAGGTCCAGAGCATTCTGGATAACAGGTCACATACATGTACTGTAACTAGATTAGTATATCTTTGTTTTCTGCAATATATGATAGAATCTGTGAAATGGCAAAAAGATTTGCGAAACAGTGAAAAATTCGCAAACACAAGCCAATGGGTGTCAACATTAGTTTGATGCATGACAATTTTTACAAGAGTGACAATTTTTATACGCGCGACTATTTTGTCCAAATGCATTAAAGTCAATGGGGGGGCCAAATAATTTTGACACGCGTCAACTTTGCGTCAAATTTTTTTGGTCGCAGTTTTGAGGAAGACCTAATGGCTTAAGGCAGATAACAAGACAGCAAAAATACTAGAGTTTAACTAATATTAGCACTTTTTGGCTTTTTTATTATAACTTTTGAGAAAACAGATAAAGGTAGGAACACAGGGACTCACTTACTGGTGCCCTGGACACTAAGTAAAATCACTAAGTGGTACAAAATTCTGCCCCTCTGAGCCCATGCACAGAGCACTTGGGGCAGTTCAGAAGCTGTTCCAACTTCTTCATGGTTTTCTGGCATCAAACGATGAAAATTTGGGTTTTTCTCATGACAATCTGAAAAAGTCAACGTTTTTACCGATCTGATTTTTTCGAGTTGCCTTTATTTTATTGATAAATAAGGGTAAATTATAGATTCTAGTTTGGTCAGATGTTTTTTTTTATTTATCAGAAGAAATTGGAATTTGATAGATAACCCCCTTAATGTTTGCCATGGGAAGGTGGTACAGAGCTGTCCTGCAACTTGTGGCAACTTGGTATATCCCTGTGCCAGCCACCATCTGCCCCTTCTGAATGTAGCCCTGCAGTACAAACATGTAATAACTTTATTCTAGGGGTATAATTGGCTTAGGATGTACTCCAAGCCGTCATTAACATAGTAGGGGTCATTTTTGTTGCATAGCACAGTGTGCAAAAGCTGCAATCTACCATTGATTTGCACTATACACACTCTTGCTCCATTGCTCTTGAAGAATAGCAGCAGGCCTTTGCACTCTACTCTGGAGCTTAGAGACTTGTGGCTATTCCCATGAATTAACTGCTGCCTAATGTTAGGCAGCCCTGAGTCTAAAAGTGTCTGATTGGGGGAAGGCGCATCCCCTTTTCCGTTATCTTCCTGTCCCCTAAGTTGCATGTTATTTTGGTGCCCCAGGGTAATGTACTGTAAATATAAAAGTATTGCCTTCTGAATTACATACTTGTTATCATTCTTCTCTAACATGAGTCTTGAGGTATGAGACATGAATTTAGACAAGTCTGATTGAACAGAAGCTGACGAGGAACAGGAAAAGTTAATTAGTGAAGATTTTTGCATAATTACAATAGTGTCCTGACACTTAGGTGTTTTCATAGATGGATCTCAAATGACATTACACAGCAGCTAGTTTATTATGAGAAAAGCTTGAGAAGAAACAGTCAGAAATGTCATTAATATAGGGTTCAGAGAACCATCAGTGAATAAGAAGACAGCATGGTAATTGAATCAATCCGTCATTTGTTTTTTGCTGCTGGGCCCAGGCTGTAGGTCAGCAAGTCATCAAAAGCTGTGGCAAATTTCACTAATTACTACTCTACAGGACAAAGCTGTTTGCATCGGTCTTTAACCCTTCTTTCGCTATTAAGAAATAATACGGTTTCCACAGTTTCTTCATTTCTTTCATAAAACTAGCTTCTGCACAATATTTTTTGGGGTTTGCTAAAAACTGTCCTTTTCAATGTCTTTTTAACTGTTGGTTCATAGCTGAACTTTAGGATGGCCTGTTTCAATGTTGTGTGAGTCCTGCAAGTGGTATTGATTAGTGATGAGCATATCTGTCCTATTTTGTGAAATTATGAGCAAATTTGCAAAATGCATTGAAGTCAAAGGATGATTTTTCTCGTTGACTTATCTTACGCAAAATGGGTGTTTTTTCACAATAACGTTCATTGTGCAAAAACTAAAGGCAAATATTTAAATATTTATTTTTGGTTTCATACCTTAAAGGTGACCTATTATGTAAAAAAAAACAATAATGTACCAGTGCATTTTGCTATTTTTGATACAGAAGGAATGTTAAAAAGTTGTGTTTCTGGTTACTTTAAATTTCTGCAAAAACCCCACTAGTCCTGCCCATCTGTTCCACTTCCTGCTGCCTCCTTTTCCAGGCTGTGCAGGGGAGCTGGCAGCACTCAGCACAAGGCACTGTATGATATGATATGATAATGAAGAAACACACCGGCGCATGAGATTTGTATTTGCAGGGCAAGCCCTTGCAAAAGCCCCAAAATGTTGCACGGTGTGTTTCTTCATTATCTGTATCTGGAGGTTGCCATATCCTCTAATCACTGGGCACCAAGGTAACCTTATTATCTACTTAATGGGTGTGCAAGTGTCATTCCTAATTGAAGCACTGTATGATAGAAACCAATCAGCAGCTAGGCTGACCTGGAGAGAACCTTGGAACAGGTAGAACGGACAAGGTGCATGACAGAGAGACGAATAGGAAAGAATGTGGAAGTTAATAGGCAAGGTATTATGGGATTTGTAGTAGGGAAGCAGCAAGGAAAAGGGCTTAAGGCTTAAATAGAGGGGGCTAAGTGTGGGAACCCTTCTTACCTCATGACTGCACAGGAGAAAATAGTGTTTCCCTCCCTCCCGCCCTATAGGGATGGTTGGGGCCGTGAGTCGCAGCTATGGCATGGTGGGGCTGCCCTACTGGGTAGCCGAAAAAGGGGGCTGTAGTGTTAAGGTGAGTTTGGTGTCAGATAGGTCTGGGGCAATGCTTAAAGGAAGGAGGCATAGTAAGCAAAGAAATAGGTGGCGGAGGCTTAGCCTTAGGTTAGAGAATGGGTTAGTTAAGAGGGTTACCGTTAAGTAATTGTAAACTATTGTTACCTGTTATATGCAGCGGCTAGTGTTTTACACATGTAAACATACTATGCAATTTTGTTATAATAATGTTATAATAATGTTGAACTGTGTGGTAGTTAATTTATCATAAGTTGTGTAATGTAATGTGAATTAATAAATCAAGCTGCACCTCTCTACCCAAGTTTGTTATGACTGTGAGTGTTTTACTGGGGTGTGGGGATTTGGGCTTTTATTTGCCTTTGGTTATTTGTAACATACAGTAACATGAATTGGTGTCACAA
Source organism: Xenopus laevis (assembly GCF_017654675.1). Classification (NCBI taxonomy): domain Eukaryota; kingdom Metazoa; phylum Chordata; class Amphibia; order Anura; family Pipidae; genus Xenopus; species Xenopus laevis. The sequence continues at coordinate 75,539,811 of NC_054388.1, forward strand.
TAATAACACGTTATGTGGTGTTATGGTGGCTGCTGTGCAAGTAGGACTTTATCTGTGACAATCAATATTTAGGCTCCTGTTATTTTATTAAGCAATGTTTATGTATATGCATCAAGCTGTGTAGTCCTAAAAACAGTTCAGTAAAAAGAAGCATTGATTGCCCTCATATTTCTTTTACAGCATATGCTTTGACAGTGATTATAGTACACGGTTTAGTCATCATTATTATGAAAGTGTCAATAAAAACTGTTCTTGTTTCCTTTGTCTTCCACAGAACCAATTTGTTTATAGAGATGGAGGCTACATCACTCAAGAAGCAGTGAATCTTCCCTTCAGACCCACTGCCTGCCCCATAACAGAAGTCTCAACGGCACAGGGGGCTACAGCTGAAATATTTGATGACGTTTGTTGCAATGGCACACTTCGCAAACAGGTATCAGAGAGAATACCGGAGGAGAGCAGCCTGCAGAGATATAGTACTGACCCCACCGCATTTGTGCCAGAACGCAACCCCAGAGGGGTCATTGGGGAAGATGGCTACATGTCTCCCATGAAGGAAAAGCCGAAGACTGGTGAGCAGTGACTGCTGACAATAATCCTGTATTGAAATATGATATTGTCTATTGCAGGCAATGTTTTTAAACATTTTTGAGCTCTGTAATCATGCATCCTAGAATCATTAACAGAGGGCAAACTATGAGCACAACCTAAAAATAGTAGGCCCATATGTCTACTTACCAGTTAAAAGGGTGACCATGTTAAATGTAGGATATGTATTTGAAACTTTTTTAAACCTGTGAACATAATATTATTCTTGATAGAAATAACTGTCACACTTGACTCATGGGAATGAATACTGTAATGCAGACAGATGCTGCCATTGCAGTTAGGGGAAAAAATAGAAATACATATGAATAGGAATATTGTGTCTGTTATTTAAACATACTTAAAAAAGAGGAGGACAATACCCTGACTACCATGGAACTATGGTTTCCTAATCAATAATAAACCAAATTATATAACCCTGGTAGTAATAGGGTCAATAAGAAAGCATACCATTCAACAATTGTATAGATTGTAAACATCCTTAAAAAAGTACTTCCCTTTTCCATAAAAACATGAACAGGAGGATACAAGGAGGGGCCCCTTCCCCACTATTAGCAATGTGCTACTAATTAGTAGTGATAAGTAATGGGATATAAAATGTTTAAGCCACAGAACTGAATTCAAAAGTTCCAAAGGATAATAAGGCAGGATTTGAATCAACCCCAACGTTCAGTTGTACCAATATAAAACGGTTTTAGAATAGGTGACATTGCTAGACAACAGTGCTGGACTGGGCAGCCTCCAAGTAGTTTTATAGTTTAACAATGCATGCACAGACAGTGCATCCCAGAATTCAAAGGCTTTTAATAAACACAGTCACTTATGAACAATGGTCAGTATAACTCCTATAAGGAAGCTTGTTTAGTCATATTTATCGCAGAGTTGTTCATATCATATGTCCATTAATTGGTTTCATAAAGGTTATGTGATTTGGTTTAACACTGTGGGGCACATTTACTTAGCTCGAGTGAAGGATTAGAAAGAAAATTACTTGGAATTTCAAAGTATTTTTTTGGCTACTTCGACCATCGAATTGGCTACTTCGAACTTTGACTACGACTTAGAATCGAACGATTCGAACTAAAAATCGTTTGACTATTCGACCATTCGATAGTCGAAGTACTGTCTCTTTAAAAAAAACTTTGACCACCTACTTCGCCACCTAAAACCTACCGAGCACCTATGTTAGCCTATGGGGAAGGTCCACATAGGCTTTCTAAGTCATTTCTGATCGAACGAAAATCCTTCGAATCGTTTGATTCGAAGGATTTAATGTTCGATCGAATTGCGGTAAATCCTTCGACTTCGATATTCGAAGTCGAAGGATTTAACTTCGATGGTTGAATATCGAGGGTTAATTAACTCTCGCTATTCGACCCATAGTAAATGTGCCCCTGTGTCTGCGCAGACACACTTGGGGTAATGTAAAAAGTGTGCAACTGATCAAGTAACCCACAGGACCTGGTGTAAATTTTGTGGCATTTATTATATTACCAAAAATTGAATAATGTCACAAATGAAGCACCTGGTTTAGTAACTTATAGTAACCAAGCAACAAACAGCTGATGTTTACTGTGAGTCACTAGAACTGGTGTAGATTTTGTAACATTTATTCAATTATCCTTGTGCTTTTGTATTTAAATATTTTCTTAAATTTGTGAAACTTGTTTACAAACAGTGGCATATACATGCAACATTTTAGGCTGGTACTTCTGTCAACTGTTACTGTTCTATAAAAATAAGATCCAGTTTATTTTCCCAAGAAGAATCATTCATATATTTGGCCTTCTTACATAACATTTAAATCCATAAACACACATTAGAAATAAGGCTAATACAGGTATGTGACCTATTATCCATAATGCTTGGGACCTGGAGCTTTCCGGATAACAGATCTTTCTGTAATTTGGATCTTCATACCTTAAGTTTACTAGAAAATAATGAAATCATTAAAGGAATAGTTCAGTGTGAAAATAAAAACTGTGTAAATAGATAGGCTGTACAAAATAAAAAATGTATCTAATATAGTTAATTAGCCAAAAATGTAATATATAAAGGCTGGAGTGAACAGATGTCTAATAAAACAGCCAGAATCCAACTTCCTGCTTTTCAGCTCTATAACTCTGAGCTAGTCAGCGACTTGAAGGGGGGCCACATGGTACATTTCTGTTCAGTGAGTTTGCAATTGACCCTCAGCATTCAGCTCAGATTCAAGAGCAACAGATATGACCCATGTGGCCCCCCCTCAAGTCTCTGATTGGTTACTGCCTGGTAACCAGGGCAACCAGTCAGTGTAAACCAAGAGAGCTGAAAAGTAGTGCTCTGACTGACTTGTTATACATCAAATCACTCCAGCCTTTATACATTACATTTTTGGCTAACTAACTATATTAGAAACATTTTTTATTTTGCACAGCCTATCTATTTACCCAGTTTTTATTTTTACACTGAACAATTCCTTTAAATAAACCCAATAGGCTGGTTCTGATTTCAATAAGGCTTAATTATAGGATTAATTATATCTTAGTTTGGATCAAGGTACTGTTTTATTATTACGGAGAAAAAATTGGATTATTAGGATAAAATGGAGTCTATGGGAGATGTTCCCTCCATAATAATGGGTTTCTGAATCCCATTACTCTATAACATTAAAGAATAAAATACTGCAATGGTTTTGTATCATATAGATATACAGAATTAAATCAAGTCCACTCATTTTCTGCAGTTTCAAGAGTATTTCAAAAGATTTCAAATGATGTAATTTTTGTACTGTTGTTATTAAGCTATAATTTATCAAAATGTCTTAAATGCTGAAATGGTTGATAAGTCAGCTATACATAATAGCATTACATTATAAGGCAGAATTTGATAAAATTAACATGGTTAAGACTTCTCATTGATCAATGACAAAATCTTTCAGCAACTGTTCTGTTTTGCCTTTCAGATTATTTAAACCCGGTTGAAGAAAATCCCTTTGTGTCTCGAAGGAAAAATGGGGATGTCCAAGCTGTGGAGAAACCAGAGTTTAATAATGGGACCAGCACACACTCCAAGTCAGAAGATGAATATGTCAAAGAGCGTTTGTATTTGAACTCTTTTACGAAACCCATGGAAAATGCAGAGTACCTGAAAAATAATGGACTTACTGTGCCAGAGAAATCCAAGAAGGCATTTGATAATCCAGAATACTGGAATCACAGTCTGCCACCAAGGAGCGCCATCCATCATCCCGATTACCTGCATGAATACAGCACAAAATACTTTTATAAGCAAAATGGACACATCAGACCAGTAATATCAGAAAATCCAGAATACCTGACAGAATTTGCTCTGAAACCAGGCACTGTTATGCCCCCTCCCCCCTATAGGCACCGGAACACTGTTGTGTAGGATTTACAGTATTAAGGGGACAGGGAGCTAACCCTCCCAATATCTTGGATTCGTTGAGTCCTCCCTCCCTATTAGCCACCTTACTTCCTCAGGTGTGCTTTCTCTCCATGCCAGATTCCCTCCCATTGGAAGGTGAAAGGATGTTCTAGGCTTTGTCTGTTATTTATTATGTAGCACACATAAGGTGAAAAAGGTAATCCGCTCTCTAAATTGACTGGAGTACTAGAAAAATGAAGAGAGCCCACTGGAAGATTAAAAGAATGTAGCAGTTCATGATAGATTCACCTTTAGAGTTTTTGTAGTGGGTGCACAAAAATCCATGTTTATATAATGTGTTTGTCAGCTCAGCTCAGTATTTTTTCATTTATCGAAGAAAGTTTAGCTCAATCAAAACAGATATGCAGCAGAACATATGCCATATGTAATTAAAACCTTATCACCTGGAGCTGTGTGGTGAAAACGGTGGCTACTAATAGTAAAGAGCATTTGAATTCCCTATTTATGATTGACTAGTAAGACATGTAAGTGGGTAGTTGGCTTTTGTGTTGCTTGTTTTTTTTTATTTAACATCCCTCTTGGAATGCAAAATTAATAGTATTACTTCCCAGCATTGTTAAAATATAAGTACATATCAATACTGATGAGCTGAAACATACTTACTCAGAGCTAATTTATGGTATAAAGGTGATTGTGTCAAGTTCTGCTATAAGATCAAATACAACTGGAAAAAGCTAGTAGACTCATTTACTTGTTAGTGAGGTAAACCCCTCCAATGGATTCCTAATGATGTTTTGAGAATACAATATAGCTGGAAGAACTAGGAGTTGCCATTAGGCTCATCTCAAATCAGTTTCCCATTGGAATATGAAACAACCAGCATATGATCCTTAAGAATGCAGCCGGTGCCTAAAAGGGAAAGATGCAAACACCGGTAAAATTTCATATAATCCTAGAAGCCTGAACAGTTGTGCTCTTGATGATGCTCTTCAGTCCCAACTCTGATGCCAAGTTATGGTGTGCAAATGAGGCTGTGATTGCCCCTCTGCGATTGCCCATCATTTCTTTGTTGGTTCCATTCAAAATACATAAAAGTGTATTCTACCACCAAGCACACTACTTCATAAGTTATTCAGAAGGAAAATAAAATGAACAACAGTGGCTGCTGGTGTTTGTAGATATAGAGCTCATCATGTGCTAATGTCAAGATTGACTGCTCAAACTAACAATAAGAAAAGACAGATTTGGGAAAAGTTCTCAAAAGGAACAATATATTTGTTCTCTTGGAAGCTGATGCCTGGTAACTTTGGGCTGGCCAATGGGGAGTTCCACAGATGAACTATAAGGAAGAATTAATACAGCAGGTAATTGCAGACTTTAGCCTAGAAAGTCAGTTTTGCACTTAAGATGTACTTCTCTTTTTCCTTGTTACAGACTGTTTTTGATTTTTTCAGTTTTTTTAACTTTATTTTTGGATTTTGAATGAAGCAATATGAAAGCAACCAGCAGAATCAACATATATACAGAAGATACTTTGGATTTGCAAAAACAAGATGAACATTTGCTGTAAACAAGTCATGATAGGTTTCTTTGGATATAAGCTGTAGAAAAACATGTAGCATTAGCTGTTTAGGGAAAGCAAATAATCAGTAGAAGTTTAAAAATGGTCATTTGCATGAGTGAAATGTATGAGTTAAAAACCCCAAACATTTGCTCTGCGACCCTTTATGGCACACAATTCACTAATATTGTAGACACTGGGGTCACATCAAGTCACTATGAATTTAATACTGTAGTTCCACAATTCACTATCCTTTCTTTTATTTTGTTTTTATTTAAAGTGCTGCTACATATCGGTGTCTATATATTTTTTTTTATAACCTGATGCTTTAAAAGCTAAGCATTCTTAAACTGTGCATAAGGATTTCAAGCAGTATAGCATATATACGTTGCTTTTGAGGTAATTGGGTTTTCTTGGGGATGATAAATATAAAAATGTAAGATTGAGTAGACGTGGACAGGTCTTCATCATTAATCACTCAAAGCTCCTGAGATCTCCAAAATTGCTTTCCTTATATGATAAAACTATTTTTTGACCCAGGGGATTTAACATATTATTAGGAAGATTCACATACTGCGACCAAGGGAATATAGTACTTTCATTAAGCAAAGTGCTATATTCAGTATACAAATTATCATTTGGATCCTCCAGTTATGTTATGGGTAGTGATGGGTGAATTTGGGGCGTTTCCCGCGAAATTCGCAAAATGGTGAAAAATTAGCAAAAAGGAGCCGGCGTCCATTTTTTTTACGCACACTAATTTTCGCAGCGGTTTCGCAAATTTATTCGGCAGCACCGAATCACGGGAATTCGCCGCGAATTAGCGACTGGCGAATAAATTCACTCATCACTAGTTATGGGTCAATTGTATAGGTTTTTCTGACTGGAATCACTCCCAGGAGAGAACATTACATATATTACTTACTGTACCACAAACATTAATCAATACAAATAGAGAACAAATAGAGACATATAAAACTATATGAGAAAATGGTTTCAGTGTGAGACTTAATCTATTTTTTGAGAAGCACAGAACTGTAAATGCTTTTCTTGATTTTCATTTTGTGTGTTTTCTTATAAATAGTCATCTCATATTTTGCCAATTGAATCAAGTTATGTTGTACATATTCGCCATGGTGCTGCTTGGTCCATCTTGAGCGGGATTCTAAGCAACTAAGGAGATATACAAAGGCCATTTGTACAGACTAATCCAGCTCAGTATTACAGGTTAAGCTATAAATGAGTGTTTATAAGTTGATCATTGTGATTGTATTTTTGTCAATAAGAAAATGTTAGAACTACTGATGGACAGATGTGTGAATGAATTACTGCCAACATCTACAAATTGTTCTCTGTATTATTTACCTCTCTAGAGGGAAAGAGCACTGGAGAACATTTCTAAACACCAAGGGGGGTATTTACTAAACTCTGAATGCAAAAATCATAAAAAATTTGTGATTTTTTTTTTTTATAAAATCAGACTTTTAAAAAATCATGAATTTTTCGGAATTTATTAAACCCGTGGATGGAAAAGTCTGAAAATCCGGCATCTCAGACCTGTCGAGGTTGTCCAATGAACTTTTGATGTGTGCTCGGTTTCTTGCAATATCCCCGAAGTTTTCAGGGACAAATTCTGAAAAATTCGTGAAAACCGAATGAATAATAAATAAGTGTAAAAAAACCTGAGTGGATTTGATCGGAGTTTGTTGCAGAAAATATTGAGATAAATTCGGACTTTGATAAATAAACCCCCAAGAATTTCTCTTCTGGTACACTAGTGTTAAGCAACTCTATAAAAACATGCTGCCATTGATTCATGCCTAAAAATATACATTATACTTATAAAATTTGAATTTTCAAGCCAGGCCAGGACCTAGTGGTGTTGCAAATGCTGCTTCCATGTATGCTTCTAATCTTAAAAGGACGGATTCGTCACTTGAGGGGTGCTGTGGAACCAACCTGATCTTTAACCTGAGAAAGGATTAAAGGGGATTATACAATAAGAATTTCCATAAATTCACAGGCCCTTGGCCTGAATAAATGTTTACATGTAAATATATAATTTGTTGTATACTGTAGATTAAAATAGCACATTTCCACCAGGACAGTAATGCTGATGGTGAATTAAATTATATAATTTAAAGACCAAGACCTATGACGAGTGGATGATGAAGATATTTATGTCTGCGAATCTGGATGGCTCCAAAGTGTAATTCAGCTTTACATTACTAACACGGAATTAAAAATATCCTCAAGGCCCTATGTTGCCGCAATTTTTTTTTTTTTTTTTTAAATCCAGTGCATACCATCTCTCTTACTTTACCCATCTAGTTTTATTAACAACCAAGACTGTCAGGCTCAAGTGGAATCTGAGCTTTCCAAGGATGGAACTCCCCTAAAAGTTGATGCTGTGCTCAGGGTTTCTTATCAAGATTTAAAGACTTCACAAAAGTAGAAGGATGATCTGCTTCTCTCAGCAGTAAAAACTGGAAAAGACCCATCCAACATTCAAATGCATCATGATCTGGGTCTACAGAAGATTTTAATGTAAATCATTCTCATAAATGGTGGTACAATGAACTTACATAGCATTACTTAGTATTGCTGTATCAGGGGTCAACTGTAAGCAGTCCTTTCTCTTCTGGAGGACAATGCAATGATCTTGATTGCAAACTCTTTCCATTAGAAAGGCATTAGATTGAGCAGCTGTTGTTATGAAGGGCAGCTATGTATGAAAGCACCTGATCAAGGACACAGAGTAGTCCTTCTTTAACAATGTTTGGGCTCATTTTTAAATTCAGAGACTGCTGGCCTTCCATATCAGTCAGCTTTAGCATCTCTTTCAGTCACAGCAATCCCAACCATGCTCCATGCCCATAAAACAAACTTGGCTGCAAGAGAACTAAATATGTGTCAACAACTAAAGTTTTTTTATGAAACTATTCTTTGAGGTCATTCTCCATTGAAGTACCTGTATGTAAAAAGGCAGTATTTTTTTACCTGACTCCAAACGTGTAGGTTTGTTTTTAATAGCTTGCAGTACAAAACAAAAATATAGACATTTAAGGGGTTATTTACTAAACTCTGAATGCCAAAAACCTGAAAAATTGTTCATGGAAAAACACAATTTTTTTGGGATTTATTATACCCCGTGGATGGAAAAAGTCTAAATCCGAAAATCCGGCATCTCAGACCTACTGAGTTTGCATATAAGTCAAAGGGAGAAGTCCAAAAGATTTTTTTGATTTGAGTTTTATGCAATAACCCAAAGATTTTGTGGCTTTTGAGCAAAGATAAATAAAAAAAAAACAGAGTTTTTGGGTGGAAAATATGACAAACTCGTACGATTTATTGTTTTCTCGATTTTTGCGGGTTTTTTCCCGCAAACCAAATTTTAGGAAAGATGTATTAATAAATAAGGAGTTGTTTTTTTTAGAAAATTTTTAGATAATTTTGGACTTTGATAAATAACCCCCTTATTGTGTAGAGTCTAATACTAGTGCAAAAGAAAATATTCCTAGTTTAGAAGTAGGGTTTATATTGACTTTATTTTTTTACACATTTTCTATCAAATATATGGTCATATAAATATGAGACTGATTGACTGCATTTTTATATGTATGGTTATGTATTGTAGCTGTCATGCTGCTTTCATACTGGAGAGTAGGGATGTAGCGAACCGCCGAGTATGTGTTCGCGAACGCCGTTCGCGAACACCGGCAAAAAATGCGAACAGTTCGCGAACAGTTCGCGAACTTCGAACATCCGAAAATCGTTCGATTCGAACGATCGAAGGATTTTTAATCGTTCGATCGAACGATTTTCGTTCGAATCGAACGAAAATCGTTCGATTTTAGCGATCGAATGGTCGAACGATTTTGACGCGAACGCCTATTGGCGAACGTCGCGCGACGTTCGCGAACTTGCGGCGGACGCGAACAGCCGATGTTCGCGCGAACAAGTTCGCCGCAGAACAGTTCGCTACATCCCTACTGGAGAGCTAGTTGCTAGCAAGTTTTTGGACAAGTGGTGGTGTTTTATTCAGAAAAGCCATAAAAGCATAGTTTGCTTTCAAAATCCTTGACTGGATAAATTAATATCCCTTTAGTTGTAGGTAAGAAAATGCTGATAACTTTTATAGAATATCTTATCTAAGTTAAAAATAAGTCTATCTGAGTCTAAAAAGTCACATGATTCTGATATTTTCTTAGTCAATTTTAAGACAGAATTCAGCTTTGATTTTTATCCATCCACATTTCTTTAACAACTTTGCTTTTTGAACATTTAATACATTAATTTACTAAGAATTTCTATTTGTTCATGCAAGCCATTTCTACTTTAAAGGACAAGGAAAGTCTAAAATAGAATAAGGCTAGAAATGCTGTATTTTGTATACTAAACATAAGCATGAACTTACTGCACCACAAGCCTAATCAAACAAATGATTTATGCTTTCAAAGTTGGCCACAGGGGGTCACCATCTTGTAACTTTGTTAAACATCTTTGCCTGACCCTGCACATTCTCAGTGGTCTGGGCTGCTTAGGGATCTTCATAAACAAAGCTGCTTGAGTTCTGCATGGCTTGTAAGTAAGGCGGGGGCTACCCCTGCTGTTCATAAGTATGATTGTTTCCCTGCTCAGCAGTTATGGACCGTCTGACAATTCCTTTCCACAGCAGTAAATGAAATACAGTCCGGTTTCTTATAAAAACGGTACACATTTTTTAATTAAAGTATATTGGAGATAGGTTTCTTTACCATTAAAGAAAGTAAAAATGGGATTTTATTTTTTTGCCTTTCCTTGTCCTTTAATGCAACTTTGTTTTTAAGTTATCAGGTCCATGTTTATTGTAATACATTTATACCCTACTTAACACTGGCTTTTTGTGCTAAACCTCAGTTATTTAAGTTATTTATCTGTTCTCAAATAATCTATAAGTAAATGACTTCCATGCTGTAAGTGATGCTACATATGCCATGAATTGTTCAGTTGCTGCTATTCCAGTATCTCTGCTAAAACCTATAAATAACTTTAAGTTGTATATATTACCCTTTTATCTTGTGGCAAGATTAATCCTGATTCAACCTGTAAAGGCATTATATATATATATATATATATATATATATATATATATATATATATATATATATATATATATATATATATATATATAGCAATGAAGAAAGAATGCATTAATACAGATTATTAACTTCCTTCACAAATTGAATGCATTTTCACATACTTAATATTACATGTAGTTTCACACATCCAATTAAAATAGGCGTTCTGTGTACCTTGTCATCTGGTCACCATGGTTACTTTTGGCATATTATCCTAGTAAATATATTCCCATATATTCTTATTTAGTGAACCTGATCAATAAAACTGAAGAATTTTAGCTGTTGCAGAACCACTTTGACAGTGTCTTAATTGGTTGACATAAATCATTTTTGTTGACATATAAGGCATACAAATAATTAATGATGGGCAAATTTATTCTCCAGGCATGGATTTGCAGCAAAATTTCAGCATTTCAGCACCTGCAATTTTTTTTGCGAAAATTAGCTGCAACAAAAAAGTTGCGCATATAAAAATTGTCACGCGTCAAAATAATTTTTACGTCCATTAACTTTTATGCAATTGGACAAAAGAATTGCATGTGTAAAAATTGTTGTGCGCCAAAATTATTTTGACGGCCGTTGACTTTAATGCATTTGGACAAAAGAGTCGGCGTGTCAAAATTATTTTGACGCTCATTGACCAATGTGTTTCGCTAATTTTTCGGCAAAGGGAAACGGGACAGATTCGCCCATCACTACAATTTGGATCACAGTAAAAAACGAACTAAAAAACATTAAATAACCCCAGTATGATTGTTTTGCCTGCAATAAGGATTAATTATCAATTACTTTAATTACAGAATTATCAATTATTTTATTACAGAAAAAATGGAAATCATTTTTTAAAACCTGACATTTTTGATCAAAATGAAGTCTATGGGAGATAGCCTTCCCATAATTCAGAGATTTCTACTAGTCTACTTGTTTAGTTTCCTTTTTCATTGAATAGTCAAGAGAGAAAATACAAAATACTTGCAGCCTTATCAGAAAGCCAGAATAATTATATATAATTATATAATTGCACTAATTGTATAGACCTTTAAATATATATATATATATATATATATATATATATATATATATATATATATATATATAGCAAAATTTTTATATATATATATATAAATGATGTAGATTTTCTGTTACTAGACTATCTAGATAGAGAGGAACTTTCTACATGGTTCATTGTAAAGATTGTAAAACACTGAATATACATTGCTGAAAAATACCTTGATCCTTTGATCCTGTAAATTAGAAAAGAAAATCGGGGACCCAAATGCTCCATTTTAATGAGATTCTGCAGCAGCTGGTAGTCTTCATGCACCACAGTTTCACATAAGACTTTTTATTTGCATAACAAAGCCAAGTCAACTCAAAATAACTTTTTCCCCTACTTTTTTTTTTAAATTGAAAGCCTTTAACCAAAGTGTAGAAGCACATTCCTTGCAGACTAAGCAACAGTTAATTTCATAAACCATGACATTATATACATGTCTTACAGTTACACTGTCTCTAGCAGAGGGGTTATATTTAGATAACAAACCTGTGTCCATTCAGTCCAGTCTCTGCATTCATATCTAGCTGCCTTTCAGCAAACAGAAAATACAAACTCAATGCTACTCTGAAAATGTGAATAGTATTTTTGTAGCTTGCCAGAAAGACAGCTTATTGAATTTGTATAAAGGGGCAGATATGTTCTGCAGTCACAACAAGGCATCTTCCTTTATAATTTAGCTGCTCTTTTTAGTTAGATTGTGTATATATCAATGAAAAGCTGAAAGGTTTTACATTTATGTTTTTCCTTTTATTATTTTACCCCAATATATAATAAAATGCGTAAAATGTCCTCCAGTGCAGTAACTGATAACAACCAATAAGATGTTTGTTTTTAAACAGATGACCTATAAATGGTACCTGCTGATTAGTTTCTACAGGTGATTGGACCTGTAGCAAACTTAGCACCTTTTATTACGTAACCCTCTTATCTTTATTAGTTTCAGCCACTGCTAGTGATTCTGTTTGAGGTGGCTTGTTTATTTCCTGCATTAGCTATTATTGTGGACACATGCTCCTATTTTTCTCCCCAAAGGAACCTAATTTGGTTTGTGATTTGCTGTCATAAAGTTTTTATTACTTATCATGTTAATTCCTTCTCTATTTTAGTTTTTATTACTACTGTGGTAGGGGGTTATGAAGATTTTGTTAACTTATTTATTGTTGTTTGAATTCTACTTTCTCATGAAATTTGATTGCTGGGGGTCATAGTTAATATTGTACTGTACTGTGTATTTTAATCCATTGTATAGTGTAAGTGCATTATTTCAGCAGTTATCTATGCTACTCATATTAAAGCTTGTACAAAGGGGAAAGATCCTAAATCCATATCCACGAATCGCTAAGTATACTTTAGTTTTTTTTTTTTTGCCTCTATTCAGCCAACAATGACATTTTACTGTGATTTCTAAATATTTTAGTAGTTGGGAGTCGAAGTCTGAGACCAAGACTCTCTCTCAAGAAATATTCTATGTTGGAAAGACTGCTGATTTTACCATCAGTCTTTTTCTCCTTTAATCTGTTCACCACAGTGATAATATAATGTTGTGTAATAATCACACCGGTAAAAAAAGATCTGATTATCATGTATGAAAATTAACCAAATGGTAAATAAACCTCAATATCATTTTTACAATTCTCAGTGTTAGTAGACGTGCATCTCTGAAATGTGTATCTAAAGCATAGCCACTTCCTAATTATGTATTTTTAGTAAAGAGGACAAACCATAACACAAAAGAACGTATTATTAGCATGTAACTGTGAAGATATTGGGCCTACAGTACAGAAGTGATTACAACTCTCTACAGAAAGTTATTTTCTATGCATGCACCCTTTTTCGTTTCATAAAACCAGACAGATCAAACCTCCAAGCCTGAAATTTCAAAGTTGATGACTGGTCCATCTCCTCTGTACTGGCCATGTCTGCATTCAGTAATGGTGTTTGTGGACTATTCAAATGTTTCTACGTATTAACCTTTAGAAATGGTTTTCATAAAAAAACATAATGTTGGGTTGGATGAAAATAGAACAAAAAAAAGGTCTGGAGGGATAGACTGAAGTAAAACGTTTAGAGGGAACTGATTGAAAACAACAAACTGAGGATTGATAAATAGAATGAAAATAGAATGTTGGGATGGGATGGAGAAAAGAGGTAAATTAACAACATGGGAGAAGTAATAGTGGTATAGAAAGAAAAGGGAAGATTGTAAGGAGTAAAAAAAATGGTTTATGTTGAGTAAGCATTTAAAGGGATTCTATCACAGGAAAACATGTTTGTTTGTTTGTTTTTGTTTTTCAAAATGCATTTGTTAATTTTGCACCGGAATCCATTTTTCAAAAGCACAAATAGATTTTTTTTATATTTAATTTTGAAATCTGAGGCAAGACGTTATTAGTTTTCCAGGTGCCCTCAGTAATGTTACTTGTGCTCTAATAGACATCAGTCACTCCTTACTGCTGCACTGCAAGTTGGAGTAATATCACCCCCATCTTCCTTTGCCCCCAGCAGCCTATCAACAATGGGAAGGTAATAGGATAACAGCTTCCTGACACCAGCATTGCTAGGGGTAGATATGAGAAAAGCACTCAATAGTAAATATCCAAGTCACACTGGGACTATTTCCATATATTAAGTAGGAGAAACAATAGCTTATCTGAAAGCAGTTCCAGTTAGAAATGTTGGCTCTTTCCTAAAGCACAGAATCAGGCACAGTAACCTGAAATGGCTTCCTAAACATCAGAATTTCAGCAAAAAAATTTATTTTATATGGTAGGGTGAATTATTTGTAATGTAAACATTGTAATTTTGAAATAAAAAACTATGCCATACAGATCATGACAGGCATCCTGATACTACTAATGGAATATCGAAAATCTGTTTTTTAATATAGCAAAGAAATTAGAGTTTAGAATGGTGAAAAGAACTTAGTAAGAAAAAAGACTCCTTTTTTTATTAAACTTAATATACCTGTAAATGCTTCAATCCACAAACCATCATTTATGGATTTCACTGCAGCTAAAATTAATTACTTTATGTGATCTACAAACATTCTGCAGTGAATGTCTGTTTAATCATTTTTAGTTTGGGGGGATCATATTGGAAAATAAGTCTGATGTTGAACACTGCCTCAGAGTGCACAACTTTCCAAAATTCCTTTATGTCTTTATTTGGTTCCCACAGATATACTTTTAGATACCCGGAACCCCTGCAGTACAATGAATTAATCGCACAAAATCAAGTTAATCATTATTGTACATGTGGTCCTATTAAATGTCACCAGCTTGGGCTTATAAATACAAATAACTTTTCTGTAATGCTTAATCTTATGTAACGATTTTATGTAAAGACCTGGTCAAATCTGAATTGCCATATTTATCCCAGTGCATTTGGGGGGCAGTCATTTCTGGTTACATACTGGTTTGACAAAATTATGTGTGCTTTAGCAATTCAGAATATCAAACCCCCCTACCTTTCTAGCAATGCCTACTGATCTTCTTTCTTATTTACTTGTGTCTGATTGCAGCAGAAAGCCAATTTCAAGCCTTGAGTACATCATGTAATATCTAAGCACTGAGATATTTTCTAATTAGAAATGTTGGGTATGATTAGTGATGGACAAATTTGGGGCGTTTCACTTTGCCGAAAAATTTGTGAATTTCCCGCAAAATGGCAAAAAATTAGCGAAATGCCGGGGTCCATTTTTTTTTACGCCGGCAAATTCTTGCAGGCGAATTTTCGAGGTGGTTTTGAAAATGTATTCGCCTGCGGCAAATCGGGGGAATTGACCGGGAATTTGCGCCAGGCGATTGAATTCGCCCATCACTAGGTATGATATATATTAGGCTCCATTTATAGAGGAACTAAAACCACAAAAAAGTAATGTAAACAGTTGTACCTTATTTATATGGCTGTTCAAGGCACAGAAACCCAACCAATGACAACAAAGATTGATGGGTGAAACCTTGTAGCCTTGAGCATCGAGCAATATTTTTTTATCAACCCTCTCTGTAACCTCAGGGCATGTGGTTATCTGGCATCTACTGTAGCTCAGTACACTCTGCCCTTTTTGTAACAACTCAATTTCAGGAGCTAGTTAAAAAAGGTAACTACTCTTGAGTGGCATATTTATCAAAATACAAGTTTATGAAAAAAAACTGATATTGGGGAAACTCTTACAAAAACGTGTGCAACTTTTTTTCCCAAATGCTAGTTTATGTAAGAAAAAATGCAACAAAATATTGCCACGCATTTTTTGCAGAATTAAAAAAAAAGTTGCATGCTAGCAGGGGCGCACCGCCAATGAGGCGAGTTGAGAAACTCGCCTCAGGCGGCACGCCGGAGAGGTTTCCAGGGGCGGCAAAAAGCCGCTCCTGGTACCTTTAAGAGCCGAATTTCCGGTTTTTAAACCGGAAATTCGGCTTTACTAATGCGAGAGAGCGCAATTGCGCTCTCCGCATTAGAGTTCCTGCCTCCCCTCCCGACTGGCAAACCGGGGAGGGGGGCGGCATTGCAGGAGCTGCCTCAGGCGGCGTTTTCCACAGAATCAGCGCTGCATGCTAGGAAGAATCTCAGTGTTCCCTTCATTTTCAATAAGGCTAAAAATCTTGAATGTTATAATAAACTTGGAAAATAAATCAAGATGTTAGGTAATCTTCCAATTGACTTGAAGATTCTTGCCAGCTTTTACTTGCAGTTTTTCTGGTGACTTTTCAAATTTCTGTGTTTCTGTGTTTTTCTTGAATCGAGAAAAAAAAACACATTGATTTTTGATAAATCAGTTCCTGAGTATTTAAAAGACCAATTTAGAGGTACCTGTTTTTACTCTCTCTGGTATATCTGCCCTTTGACTAAAGGGCAATATTTGCTAAGAAATTGTCAGATGTATTAGTTCTTTAACTTTTGAAGGACCGGTGTAGAATTTTTTTTTACTGTCTCATAATTCTTCTGTTATATCTACCCTATGAGTAAGGAACAATATAGTTTTAGTGCTTTATTTCCTTCTTTTTGAATCTGATTTAGATCTATGTAACATATCCCCATTCATAGATCTGTTATATTTGCCATAATGACAATGATACCACTATGCTTTCATTGAGGTTTGATTAGCAGTGGTTGAGAAGCAGTTAATGCACAGTTTTCAATACAATTTTTGCTGCAGATGCTCTAATTAATTTACTATATTTGCATATACATACGTAATTTAGTATATGTAAACAAGTTTTGGTTTGGTAGACATTTTTTGGTTTGGTAGACATTTTATCAGATGAATGTTTTGCTCTTTAACAAGAAAGTCTCCCATTCTACTACCCAGCACTTTTTCCCCTAGGAAAGTCATCAAGCTTTGTGTTTGCTTAATAACACCCATTTCATCCCAACTGAATCATTTGAAACATGTTCTGCATTTTTGTTAAATTAATCTGTCAGGAATATATTTTTAATTTAATATAAATGCAATTCAATAAAATATGGTACAAACTTTGCACAGTCTGTTACTGAGTCTTTCTGATAACTGGTGTTTTATGTTATACATATATGCAAATAATACAGCTAAAATAGACTATTAAATGACTTCATAGTAAGCAAAAAGAATAAAGAAAAGCTTCATCATTATCCAGACAAAGTCAAACAAATGTCGACAACAGACAGCCTTATAAAGAATCATCAAGGCTGGGGGTAAATTTAAAAAAACATAGAATATAAAGAATCTGAATTACAATTCAGTGAATGTTAAGGTCATAGTTCCCATAGTTTCTTCTTTGTACAGAAGGAGAGGGCACAGGTATCACTGATTACAATAATATCAGAGTGTTTCTAAAATAAGGCTGTTAAATTCAGCCCTTTTGGACATTATGCAGCTGTGGTTTTCAGTCTTTCTCTCTGATCAACATATAATACTGAAACTATATTTTGTTAATGAAAAACTTTATTCATTGCTAAGCTTGTTAATTCTAATTGAATAGGAGAACACATTTTAATTGGTACTGAGACTTAAGGAAATTGACCTCAGTGCAAGATCACTAGAGAATTTTCGTTAGGCACAAATGAATGCTAGCGCATCTTCGCTATGAAATGCTCGCACTGCCGAAGTATTGTTGCAGCAAATACATTACACTACACAAGCCCGGGAAACCTTAATAAAATAAAATAGAAGTGTTATATTGCCCTACACATGTGCCCACTGTATAGTTTATGTGCCATATGTAAGGAAATGTTGGGGGGAATCCGGGTAACCTAAAAAAAAATTATGTACGCACTTTTACAGGCTATCACCCTGAAAAAAGGAAAAGATGCCATCGTTTTTTGAAACGTTCAAGTAATTTCAAGTAAATCCTATCTACTCCAATGCACTTACCTGGTCTGAGTTGGTGAAGGCAAGTCTGGTGATAGAGGTAATGGTCAGTAAAATCAAAAACGTAGTGAATTTACGTAGTAACGCTCTTTCACCAGAGGGAAATTACAAAACAGTTGCAAATGTTAAAACTACTTTTTAAGTGTGTTTTTGTAATGTTTTTATTATTGAATTTTGAAATACTAAGTAATAATGTAAATATAGCAACACTATTGGAATTAGAGGATATGTATCTTTAAATGTATTCCTTTAAATATCCCTATCAGTGTTTTCATCTACCTCCCCCATATCACCTTCTAATTGACTTTCTAGGTTTTCAAAAATATCTCAAAATGCAAATGGGTGTTTATTCCAAATACCATCCTAACCAGTCTTTAGGGGCCCAGTCCTTGCTTCCACAGTTTGGAAACAATATCCCTAATATATATTTGTGCTGTATATATTCATTCTTCAAAATGCCATTGTCTTCAAGACAAAGTCCTCCAAATGTGCCATGCTAGATACAACTAATAGTCCACTACTGCAAAGGCTAAATTATTTTCTTTTAAACCAGATTGTAAAGGCTCATATAGTAACTGGTTGAATAAAAGCAAATATTCATACTTAAAATCCTACATCAATCTTGTCAAGGGAATCATATTCTATGCTATAAGCAACACCATACCTTTAATAACTAGTAGTAGCTAATCTGAGCAGTCCTGTGATCCACAGTGATTTATTATCGTTCAAATTTGAATTTTTGCCACCATTACATTTTCTGCACAAAAACCCAAAAATTCGCTTTATATTGCCAAAAATTCAAATGTTTGGTATTTATTAAGCACAAAAAACTCGAAAAACTTGAAAGTAAAACTTTGGTATTTGGAGTTGTCCTAGGGAAAAATCAATCAATTTTTCAAGATTTTCGAGTATTTCTGCAGTTCTGAACTGACAAATTCGAATTTTTCACGTTTTTTCACAATTAGTTTCAGTCAAGTTTTATATATTTGGATTTTTGAATAATTACACAAACATTCGAGCTCTTTAAAATGTGAGTTTATTCGAAGGAAAAAAAAACTCGAAAACCTCACAAATTAGATTTTTAGAAAAAAAACAGGTAATGTGGGGTTAGTATCCCAGGTAATAACCCACCAGCCTTTGGCAGATCCAGTGTTGAGGACATTCCATAATGATAACAACATAACTGAGATTATGAGGGGCTAGACACAGGTGTGTAAGTAGCAATCTTGAGGATTATTCTTTATTTGTGCCTAAACCTAGTGTACAAAACAGTTTTCATATTATCAAACCTCATAAATGAGGAAAGCAAAGTTAAAAACAAAGCAGTAAGATACCTAAAGAAGCTTTGTGTTCAAATAGATCCCTAATTGGGTTGTGTTTTAGAGCATGTCACTGCTAGGAATAAATAAAAAAACACAAGCAGAACCTGGAAAAGGTAGTAATTAGTTAAAACTCTGTGCTCCAGAAAGGGGAGGTGTTACCCAGACTAAGGTCCACCAGGGCAAATCTGTGTTCACAGGCTGGCTAGTCGCACACTGGCTAAATTACTAAATGTTTCCCAATGTTGATACTGCCTATGCTTTCCAATACTTCCTTCTATATATATATCCAACATCTACGGTCAACATTTTACAGGTTAATAGAATGAACTTTATCGTTGAGTACACTTATAGTTCACTGATTCTCCACCCCATCACTGTCTCAAATTAGCATTGTGGAAGCTATCACCATCAGCACATATGTACCTCATTTTCAGCTCTCTCTAATTTAGTACCCTGTACATTAAAGGGATACTGTCATTGGAAAACATGTTTTTTTTCAAAATGCATCAGTTAATAGTGCTGATCCAGCAGAATTCTGCACTGAAATACATTTTTCAAAAGAACAAACAGATTTTGTTATATTCAATTTTGAAATCTGACATGGGGCTATACATATTGTCAATTTCCCAGCTGCCTCCAGTCATGTGACTTGTGCTCTGATATCAAACCCCCCCCCAGCAGCTTAACAACAGAACAATGGGAAGGTAAAGAGATAGCAGCTCTCTAACAAGATAACAGCTCCCTGGAAGATGTAAGAACAGCACTAAATAGTAAAAGCCAAGTCCCACTGAGACTGATTCAGTTACATTAAGTAGGAGAAATAACAGCCTGCCAGAAAGTAATTCCATCCTAAAGTGCAGGCACAAGTCACATGAATGGGGCAGATGGGAAAATGACAAAATGTCTAGCCAGATGTCAATTGAATATAAAAAAAATCTGTTTGTTTTTTTGAGAAATGGATTTCAGTGCAGAAGTCTGCTGGAACAGCACTATTAACTGATGTGGTTTGTAAAAAACATGACAGTATCCCTTTAAGAACAGGGTGCATTTTAGGAAAAACCAAAGGCAAACAACACAACTTGAATTCACTGCAAGCTTTTAGTCTCAATTGTCCCTGTAAATCTCATACAGGCTGCAATAACAAGTACCTTAATATTAATTATCAATGTATTTACTGCCAAATGGTTAACCCAATTTAACAAAGGGACATTTACATATATATAACCTTGAAAAAATTAAATGTCATGTTTCTTTATCTGTTTGTACATGAAAGAGTATCTAAATGAACTAATGATTGCAATATAGGCAGTTAATTTGCTTAATGCTAAACAATTGGTGACAATACTACATTTACATTTGAATAGAATGTTCGGCTTAAGTGTTTATAACACTTAATAGCTGGCATGGGATGGGTGGCTGAAAATGAAAGGGTTAATTTTACGCTTACCTGTGGTAAAAAGGTTTTCTGCGTAGTCTCAGTTATGCCTGAAGGTCTCGAGTGGCAGCTGTGGAGAAAAGAAGTTGATTGGTCGAAGGAAGACACGTGAGCGCGACAAAAGGTGTATAAAAGCCGGTTTGCAGTAAACATGGTATATTATAAAAAAATTTGTTTATCAATAAATATTCTGCGGCCATTCTCCAACAAAGCAAGTTGTAAATTGTGTTATTGGGTTATGGGTTATTTTTCTTTAATACAGCTATACCAGTCCCATGATTTAAAGCTGACCATAAACGCAAATAAAAAGTCACATGAAAAATCGTTTCATATGATTTTTGGACTGTGTGTGGGATGGCCCTGACATTTTTCGTACCATGGTGATCGGTTGTTTAGGCAATCATACAGGTTAGAAGATTTCTGTTGACTACCAATAAATGTATTGCCTATCTATATCAATAGGTTCACAACTATTTGTCGAACATAACTTTCGTACGATCATCATCTATGTTATTTTACTACTGTATTTAATCTGAATGGTTAGTTGCAGGTCAGGAGATAGGGCTGTATGATCGTTTATATGATACAATACTAAAATCTGCACATCTATGGCCAGCTGAAGAGTCACATGAAGCAGAATGTCCGCAAATTTAAAATGAATTCCTAAGTGGATATGTATTGTTAAACTCCCACAGGATGATTTGCATAATTTATATGAGCCATTAGCCCAACATGAGTATTTTAATTTACCAATGTGGAACAGATTGTACATAGAGTACAACCTAACTGATTGGATAACTACTTCAATTTTTCTTCATTATTCCGAGCATGCCGGGACTCCTTTCTCTGCAGTGTATGCACATACAAAAGTCAGATATCACATCAATCATGTGAGGAAAATCACAATTATTTTCAGTGGCCAAGAAAACAAACTATAAGAATTGCAGCCATTCCATTATGTAGCCTAACGGGGATGATTTAGTATATATTTTTATGTGAAATATTTCTCATTAAATTTAAAATGGCTTATCCTATTGTTCCATTGATTTTCCAACCAGGCACGGGAAACATCTCAGTAGCACTGGTGGCCAGATGGAATTGAACTGAAGGTCGTGTTTGGGTCGTGATGAAGCTTCAGTTAGACAGCTCAGTCTTAAATGATAAGAGAAAAAGATTTACTTATAGCATTCCTGGAAATGAATCCTGTTCAGTTGTCTTTTACTGTCACATTCAGGCACCATGAGAAGAATGTGACATCGAATTCCTTTCCAAAATAAAACCCAGTGCACATTGAGATGCCATGAGAAATTTGAGTTTCATTTGTTCTCTGTCAGTTAGCATTAGTATTCATGCAAACTCTTTACATAAAACTATTATTGATTTCCTAAACTGAATTTAAGCCTATACAGCTGCCTTAAATGGTCTATGTTATGTTCTTATATGAAGTTGAAGCAAAGATTATGTTATTCCGCTTCTTGGATGATATGAAGGAGCTCTTGATTATACATGGCATAGGGGTCTATTTACTAACATTCAGTATAGCATGACATAAGTGAACAAAGCTATTGCACTGTGCTCATTATTCTCTATGTGAATATCTATGGAATTCAAGATACCATCTCCAAAGCCTGTTGTTGGCGTGCCAGTGCCTGGTCTGCTTTATAGCAAAAATGCAAACAAGCTGTACTGTACATTTAGAAATAAAAGCAGTTGCCATGGGTACAAAATTTGCTGTGGTCTTTGAGTGAATGGACAATATAAGGGTCACAGCAAATATTTGGTCCCACCCATAAATATAAGCCACACCTACCACTATTATAGGCCTCACCCACCAATGCTTTCTAGTTACAACCACTTTAATTCAAAAGCATATCCCTATTTCCATGTTTATTGAAAACACAACTTAGTCCAACAGCAATCAACAGGTCACAATGGCACTAACATGGCAACTTCATGTACAGTATAAATACCCCCAGAATTATTAGTACAATGGCAAAATGGCAATTCCATGTATAAATACCCTCAGAATTCATAGCACAATAGCAATTTAATTTATAAAATCCGAGAATTCATAGCACAATGGCCACTGTCAATTCCATGTATAAATACCTCCAGAATTTATAGCACAATGGCACAGTGGCAATTTCATGTATAAATAACCCCAGAACTCATTGCACCATTGACACAATAGCAATTTCATATATAAATACCACCAGAATTTATAGCACAATGGCACAATAGCAATTTCATGTATAAATACCTCCAGAACTCATAGTCAGTAACAAAGTAGTAAAGCAGCTATGCCTGCCAGACACAAACTTGGACACCGGCGTCAAAAACGGACGCTGGCGTCAAAAACGAGACGCCGTCGCTGTTTCGCAAATTTTTCCCCGTTTCAAGAATTTTGCAGGAAATTCGTGAATTTTTCGGCGAAGCGAAACGGCGCAAATTCACCCATCACTAGTTGCTGGCACTTCAAATGCAAAAGTCTCAGAAACCACTAACATGTCTTCATTAAGAAATCCAACTATGTTAGAACAAAAGAAATGTACTATTCACATAATTTTATACTTCCCACTATTTATTTTGTAGCAACATAAACTTAAATTAGCTTTGTGCACTGTTCATGAGTATTCTGATTTATTCTTTTCAGTTTTCATATTGAAAGTATTGTATGTCATATATATATATATATATATATATATATATATATATATATATATATATATATATATATATATATATATATATATATATATAGACGCACAGTTATGGAATCCATTACCCAGAGAGCAGGTAGCTCTAAATGATTATTATTATTATTATTTCTCTGTAATAATAAAACAGTACTTATTGGCAGCAAAACAATCCTTTTGGGTTTATTCAATCTTTAAATAATTTAGTAGTTGAAAGTTATTTGAAAGCCAAATTATGAAACAGGAAAACATGAAACCGTTCCGGAATTAATGGATTGTCCTTTATTGCTGGAGGGCATTGCAAAGAAATCACTGTAATAAAGTTTATAATCAAAGTGTGACTATAATGAATATGCTATGGTGTAGGTGTTTATATTAAAGCTCTGTCCACTTACCAGTTTCATTTTCATTGCAGTTGAATATTCACTTTTATACATGTCACAAGAGACGCTGGCCTATTCCAGTTCAGGTTTGTAATTGTCCAGGATTTCCACTTGCTTGTAGAGGACTGGCTGCACCCGACCATTTCTTTAACCTTTTAATGTTTTCATCTTGCAGCTTTTGCATTACAAAAAAATGGCTTGAGGTATCACATCAAGTACAGTTTACAGTGAGGGGTTAGTTTCAGATGCCAAGCATACAGAATTGCTGATGGTATGCTGTATTTTTTTTTTCTTTCTTGAGCTTTTTCAGCAATTCCACTTTCTAAAGTTTTTCTTCTGCAGAAAAGGTAACGAATATTAATATCTATTTAATTATGTAATAAAAAAATCAAGCAACTTAATATCATGAAGAAAAACAATTTATAAAAAAAAACTGTTGCTCTGCAGCGCAGATTCTTGGTTTGATTCCAGCCAGTAAACAATGTGCAAGGAGTTTGTATGCTCTCCCCTGGCTTGTGTGGTTTCCTTCAGGAATTCAACACTCCAGCAACAAACAGGTAGGTTAATTAGCTCCTGATAAAATTGGTCCTAGTGTGTGCGATGTGATAAGGACCTAAAATGGTAAACTCCTCTGGGCCCGGGACTGGTGGAAATCTTTGTAAAGGGTTGCAGAATATTTCAGCATGTTGTCAATAAAGAATGATAATAATAATATAGTTATTTATCTCCCCACAGGTGTTCCCAAACATAAACATCCAAACGGTAAGGGGCACAATTGTGACAACTGTGACACAATGGGTGTTCTAGGGGGTTGCAGATCGGTATGCACCAGAAAATCATTTACATTCATTTACATACATTTAAGAGATGGAAGAATGAAAATGATTTTCTGGTGCATACCGATCTGCAACCCCCTAGAACACCTAAACAAAGATTTTTGGGTAAGTCAGTAAGTAGTTGGAACTTTTCCATGCATTTCATGCCAAAATTGTAATGGAATCATAAAAGGAGACACAGTGCTGCACCCGACTCAGGGCAATAAAATTAGATTACAAGGTTACTTTTACATGTATGTCAAAAAATTTAATTTACTATCTAAAAATCTAGAAACTTTGTCCCCAAAGGGCTTAAATGAAAATTGGGGCCTGAACTGCTTTTTATAAATGTCTAATACTGCTTAGTAATACAGTAAGGCAGGTATAGCAAGACCCCCAATAAATACAGATTATACCGATCTCTGAAACACAGGTAGACTAATCCTAAAGGCCTCATTGTTCCAAATAAACAAGATAATCAGATAATTTAGCTGCTTAAAGAATTATTTATTGGGAAGTGTTCCTGAAGACATAAGAATTGGGGTAGGTACTTCATTTTATTTAGATTAATACAACCTATGAGTGATAACTGAAGTCTTTCCCAATGTGACAGTTTGTCAAATCTGTGATAATAGGGTCAATGTTGTTGTTTATCACATTCTACTTGTCCACCCTGGATAGGAGGGGGGAGGTAGTTCCTGGCTTCCTGACCACTAGCAAACAGGGTAGACTTTTGACAATTTATTGGAAGTCCAGAGTAGGATCCAAACTCTGTGATGGCATCCAATAGTCTCTGTAAGGCCACTCCTCGGTTATCTAGATATACAGGTATTGGACTTGTTATCCAGAATGCTCGGGACCTGGGGTTTTCCAGATAATGGATCTTTCACTAATTTGGATCTTCATAACTTAAGTCTACTTGAAAATCATGTAAACATTAAATAAACACAATAGTCTGGTTCTGCTTCCAGTAACATTGAATTATATCTTAGTTTGGATAAAGTACTAGGTACTGTTTTATTATTATAGAGAAAAAGGAAATAATTTTTAAAAAATTTGGATTATTTATATAAAAAGAAAGCAATCTGGCCAGGATAGTAACAAACATACAAAAAAGAAAAAAATTATCAATGCACATTCCCTGGTCCCCTGTAATTTAGTATCTAAGACAATGAATGTATTTTGCAAAACAGGGTTTTTTTAGTTACGAAATTATGATCATAAAATTGATAAGCCACCATAACATGTCAGAATAAATCCAATATGGTTGTCCTAACTATTTACCTCTTGTCAAGTTTTTTCTGTGTTGGCATCTCTCTGCAAATTAGTAAATCTTGGGATCAATGTCCAGACCAAGGCATCGGCTTAATCGGGCTTGCTCCTCCCCCATGCCCATAGCATTGTATAAGGGGAGAGGTTGCCAATACCAAAGCATTGATTTTTTTACAGGCTCCTTCATCCCCCACTTACAGCTTTTAAAAGAGAGTGATTGCCCAGACCAACATCAAAGTACCAACTAAAGTACCAATTAAGCTGGCCTTGATCCTCTCCCATGTGACTTCTAGGGACACTGATCATAGTAGCTTCTTATCCAGCCCAAAGTGAGAAGAGAGTTTGCTTCTGACTGTGCATGTGACCCAGAGACATAAGCATAGGTTTAACCCCAAGTAAAGACTAATGTAATTGTTAACTTCCAGCATGAATGTAGACAACAGAATAAATAGCTTCTTCACTTGTCGTCAAAGACTTGTCCTAGCATAAGAATGTTTACATAAAATTGTATTATCCCAGTACCCTGTCAACCTAGGATTTGGGCGATTTCTAATGGAATGCAACTGGTATTGTTGGTACACTCTAAATCATCTAGTTCACAGATTCCCAGAAGACAGTATTCATCCATTTTTATGTTGCTCTCAATGGCCTTAGAGCAGATGCTCATTTTTAAGTTTCTAGTTGGAGGCCCTTATCTCTGCGCTGTGCAACTTTTTACATGTATTTCTCATTCCGCTTGAGGGGTAGCTGGGTTATATTTAAATGATGACTTGACAGCCCATTTGCCTTGCAGCAATGGGGTCTGAGATTCGATTCTGTCTTGGGCACTATCTGCAAGGCGTAAGCACAGTAGGTATGACAGCAGGGTATGACACATGCAGAGTATGGCACATACACAGGCAGCATAGGTAAGTCATAATATGGCACACACAAGCAGAGTATGACATACACAGGCAGAGTAAAGCAGGATAGGAGACCAACAGGACCACTCCACTCTACTGTGCTGTGACACAATGCCAGTGCTGCTCCTACAATATGTATGAGGTTTGAACAGATCAACAATGTGGGCACTAACAATCTGAGGTGTGATCAATGCAGGGTTTTAGGTGTGTGAACAATACAGGTATACAGGTCTTTACATGTGTGAACAAAGCAGGCATTTACAGATGTGAACAATACAGGGTCCTAAAGGTGTGACCAATACATGGGATTACAAGTATGAACATTGCAGGGCTTTTGCAGCCTGAATCTGAGACGTGAACAATGCAGGGGACAGTTGTCACAGTGTGGTGGGCCACGCAGGAGGGGGCTACCAGTTCGACAGCACTGGTCTAATTGAAAAGGAAAATGATAACAATAGAAAAATAACTAGTTGATTGTAGTTATTTATAATCCCCTTTTCCGAGCGCTCTGTGTCACAAAACTGGTTAAATAAAATACATCTAGTATACAGTTAGACATGAAGAGATTACAGGAGCAGAACATATAATGCTCTGTTTTATAATGCCCTCCATAAGGTAGAAACATTAAATCCACAGATTGCTTGGTTATTCATTTATTTACTGATCTTTTCTCCTCCTGCCTAAAATATGTGCGCATTCCCGCAGTCAAGCTGTAATTGTACCTATTGACATTATAAATCACTTTCTTTAATACTGCGGTACAATGTGACAATGTGATTTCAGCAGTTCACTAAGCTGAAAGAAACATGATATTTCATGAACCTATTGCTCAGCATTATACTCTGACAATAGCACTGTAATTGCTTGCTTCCCTTCTGCACACCAGATGACCCCACTTCTGTATTCTAGAAGATAACCAAAGAGAGATAAAAGAGAAAGAATAAGAGAAAGGGAGGAGTGAGGATAAAGTAAAAAATAAATATAGATCAGTTTGAGGGTAAAACGCTTTAGTAAAAGAGGGATGAAACAGATAGCTAGTATGATTAATAGTTATATGTTTGGTGCATCTACATAATTGACCTTCATTTGGCAGTGTTGATTTTTCCCCTGTCCCTGATAGACTGAGACTACAGGCATCCTGGCCCCTTTGCCTCCTGTGGTGGCTTGCCGCTAACGCTCTCTGGGCGTTTTGGGGCTGGAGGGGGTCCAGGGGGGTCTGATGCAGAGAAGCCAAATTGTGCTCTCTGTGCTAGAAAATCAGAATTTCCAGGTTTAAAACCAGAAATTCTAGAAAAACTAATCAGGAGTTGAATAAACTCGCCTCTTTGAAACAGCGCCCCTGACAGAAATAATGTTAAAAAAAATGGAGATATAGTACAGAGGCAAGGTTAATTGGCTGTTTGCAGCTGACGCAGTAGAAGAACTGCACATACAGGTATGGGAACTATTATCCAGTATACAAAAGACCTGGGGGTCTGGATGAGGGATCTTTCCTAACCTAGATATCCATACATTTTGCTAAAAATCATGTAACCCTTCATCTACCAAGCACAAACTCTGTACGTACTGGTAGGCCAAGACTTACTCTGCCAATAACATACTATGCACGTTCCTCTGCAGATGAGCATTTCTCTCTACATTGGTGACTTCTGCCTCCTCCACAGAGAGTCAAGAGGTATGACAGCCCCCTGAGCAAAAAGGCCAGGGGGCTGTCACTGTCCTGTGTTGGTCCTGGGACTCTATTGTAGTGTGGCCAATCTCCAAGCAGCAGACGTGATTGGACTGTGCATCTGCTGCCCTGCTGGCTTCTTTCCCTCCCCCCAAGCACCGTCCACAGACTTCCTGCTGTGTAACACTCCAATGGACCTCCAGGACCCTCCAACTGTGACAGCATCCCTCCTGCTCCAAAAAAGGTAAATGGCCTCATTTACACACTTACATACTTTTACACACTTACACACACTTAGACAAACATTTTAGTGAAGATTGTTCTTTTATTTTTTATTTTGCTCACTTTTGCACACTTATTCAAATATATACACACACATACACACTTTTAGGAGGTTTTATGGCACATAATACACAGTCAGGGGCCTCCAATTGCAAAAAACTGATTTGGCAGGATTAGATTAGATTTGGGATCTATACATACCACATACTTTAGTATCTCAATGCATATCAAACTGTTCAGTAGACCTCTGGTGTTCTTATTTAAGGTGATTTGTCTTTGTATATAATACATTGTAAGAGAAATTCTGCAAACACAACTTTTTTAGGTGATTTTCAGAAATATCACAAAAACCACTATGTTTAGGAACGATTTGCAGTTTGATGGTTTGGTGTAGAAAGATGTATTTACCCATGTTGCTAAAATAACAGAAATTACTGAGCAAAGATAATTGGCTATATTCGAGTGTGGCACTACTTAAATTTCCATAATATAAAACAAAAAAAAAAAAACACTTCACCCACCCCAAAAGCCAGATAATTAGATATTAGTCAACCATGCCAACACATATGTATTAAAAACACATTAAGGCCCTATGGGGCATATTTATTAAGGGTCGAATTTAAAATTCAAATTATACATTTTTTTATGGTCAAAACTGTCAAATTCGACTAGGGAACTATCCAAACTTGACTTGAGTTTTTAAAAAAAATTCAAATTTGACTATTCGCGACCTAAAACCTGCCTCTCCAGTCAATGGGAGAGGTCCGGGGATCTGGTGATGTTTGTAGTCTTCCTGACTGTCATGTCTCCAGCATAAGCTGTCATCATGCTGTTACATTTCCTTACTCATCTTTGACGAACTCCCTCCGCTGGATGCTTGTTGTAATTCGTAAGTTCACTTTTTCAAGAGAAATGTGGTGAATTTTTACCTGGTGGAAACTCTCTGTGATAATTCACCATTATATTTCCCCATGGAATAATAGCAGGGAAAATTCAGCCTGCCCGATAGCCTGAAAATCACGAAGTAGACTTTAGTGAAAAGGGTAACAAATAGAAATGGTTGACGTAGCAGCACTTTAGAAAATTGAGTTTTTGACCTATACAAATAAAAAAATCTCCATAAAACTATACATATTTGGTATTGGCGTGTTCTGGAGACATGGGGCTTTTCACATCACTTGTAATTTTTATACATGAAATAAATTGATTCTACTATATCTGTTTATAGTATAGAAAATATTTTTTTTACGTTTGAAGCTTATAACTTAGTACAGAAGTGGAATTACACCAAAATTCTTGCATATTTTGAAAGCTTCGGTTGTTCTAAAAACAAAAACCAATAAATACATTTTCTGGAGAAATCTTTAGTCCCCTCCAGGAAAAGTCCCTAAAATTAAAGGACACAAAATGTTCAAAAACTGCCTGGTGATAAAAGTTTGCAAGTGACCAAATCAGCTGGCAATGAAAGGGTTAAGCATTAAATAAACCAATACGATTTTTTAGGTCCATTAAGGATTAATTACAGTATCGTATACTGTCTGTTAGATAGGGTCAGGTAATGATACAGTTTTATTATTATTGCAGAGTAAAAGGAAATCTTTTTTTTAAAAAAAAAATCAATTTATTTGGTTAAAATGGAGTCCTTGGGAGGTGGCATTCCTGTAATTCAGAGCTTTCTGGATAATAGGTTAATGGATAATGGATTCTACACCTGTATATGTATCTAGCACATCTACCAACACACTGTGCCCCCATGCATTGACCACCACTTTATATTACTACCCCCATGCCAGAAGTCTGATGAATACATGAAATCTCATCTATGGAACACAAGGGAATGACAATGTGCCATGATTGCACCAAAAATTAATTAACACACTGCTTATACTAATTAAAGAAGAATAAACTTTTATATAATGGCAAGAGATGTCTCAACTCCCTCTCTCATTGTATCACACATGACAGTAGAGCCATAGAATTAAGAGGTTAAAGTATGGAAAGTCATGAGAAACAGTAATCTAAGTCAGAGGTGAGAAGTGCACTGAGAAGGAAGGGGCTGAATTGAGAGTGAATGGAAAACAGCTGAATTCTGCAAGCATTAAAGCTTTCATTTCCAAAAGTGTCATCGCCCCAGCTAGGTGTGAAAAATAAATTTGCAAGCCAAACATTCATTTTTTATGGGGTAATACATAGATGGTGTGAGCAGAAGGACCGTATCATAAAATTCTATTGACCTTATATTAATCCGCTAGCACAGGAGTTGAGTGTTAATAGCTGGCGCTGTTTTTCCCTGTCAACGCTGAAAATTTCCTGACAACCTAGAAAAGAAAGAGAACCCTTTTTACATACCTCATTGCCTTGCATGAGCAATGATGAGTAAATTCATGTACGAAAATCATACCACATTGTTAGTGTTTACTGCACTGTGTATAATTATGCTCACCTGTCCCTTTTAAGAAAACATTGCAGTGATATTAGCTAGCATACCAACAGCTACAGAAATGGGCTAGCCTATTTATTCCTTTATGGTCAGCAAATCAGGGACCTTTCCAGTGCTCATCCCCCCAAACCATGTTTGAGACATTATTTATATGAAGGGGATGCCACTATTTAGCTTGTGCAATTGGCTATACACTTGGAACATAAGCTGTCCATAGCCTTTATACTTTAAAAGTAGGGGTATTTTATTCACAATATTAACACATATTTAAGACATAGTAAGTTAAAATCCATACTAACTGCCCCTGCCATTTACAAAATAAAGGTAAACCTTTGAAATAATGGTCAGTTTTCAGATGGTGATTTAGTCAGTTAAATATTTGAGAAGAAAGAAACAGATCTGTTATGGGTTTTATTATTTCAGCAAAGACATAACACGTTATCTGAGATTTCTGAAGTCTTTCCTTAAGAGAACAACTCCCAAACAGTTCTATTTCTTGTGTCACTTTCTCTTTCATTTTCTCCCATAGTACAATCAGAAAATTGACCAACAAGTTGTGTTGGTAGAAAATTCATTGTATTAGTTGAATGCATTTTTCTTCATATCTTGGAATATTCACAATATATATATATATATATATATATATATATATATATATATATATATATATATATATATATATATATATATATATATATATATATATATATATATATATATATAGATATATATATATAATGTAAACTGCAAAAGTTCTAAGAATAGCACTAAGATTTTTTTTCTTTTTATTTAAAATGTTTACATTTCCTTTAATGGGCCAGTTCATACAAGGGTGTAACAGAAAAGGAAGCAAGTTCTCTTTTGTAGGAGGCCTGGGGAGAAGACTGATGCTCTATTACAATGTAGAGATTGTTTCCAATGCAGAAAGAGCTATTTGCACTTACTGCAGATTCTAATCTGATCACGTTCTTGAAGGATTGCTTATGGTAGGTTTGTTTTTGTAAAGAGCTCATTTGAAACTAACTTTTGTGTTCTGCTCTGTACAACAAATTTTCCTTGATAAGTGAGCTCACTTGAATGGAACACAAAAAGTTTCAGATCAATGATCAAAAGAGGAGTTCCAGAGGCCATAATAAACTAGGGACCCCTGTACCTCCTACTTACATGAATGATTGGGCCTCAAAAAGTCTCCTTTACCAAGGGTCCTGACACAAATAAACATAGCCCTGACCCAAAATTATTATATCTCGTTATATTAAGTGGACTAATTAAAAATTCTAAAATGACTGTAAGTCCTTCAGGATGCCCATCTGAGAGTAGATTTCATTGAAAGAAATTATCCATCCCGGTTCTACATGGATTTTGAAAATTGGAATATTTTTTACCGGTGAATATGTTTTGATGCATTCCTTCACTATTTTGTATTTATTTTTTAATGCTGCTCCCAGTGTTCCACAATATTAATTTTACTGAAGAACAAGCAATTTGTCTTGGTCTCTGCATTAGGAACACATAAAATGAAATCTTCTAAATTACAATGGAAAGAACATAACAACAATTATTCAAACATTCATTAATGAAATTACAGCAATTAAATGCAAATGCATCCATTTATCTTAATTATTGTTGGAAAATGGCAGAGTCACTTTGTAGTGGCATCAAACACTGCCTTTACCAGTAATGTTCCTATAACCCTAAGGACTTGTAGATGAGCAGAATCACACTCCTTATTTATGTAGTGGCCAATAGTCACATTAAGCTCAGAAACTACTGGGTAAAAAACTGAATACTATATATCTCTTAAAAAAGAGGGGATGTAATTAAAATCACAAGTGTGCTTGCAATGTAAAATTATTTGCTGGTGAATATGACATCACTTGTTATTGTTAAGCAAAGGTTAGCATTAACAGCTGCTCTGGGGTTCCATTTTATATGTTGTCGCAAAAAAATGCTTTGCCTTTGCAAAATTTTATTAAATTCACTGCTCTCTAAAACTTAGAGAGGAAGTCACTGTGGTCTGAAATCGGTCAAAAAGGATGCAAACAATGAAAATATTGGTCCCTAGGACATTCATCCTAATGTTTTTAGCACTCAGTACATCCTAATAAAGAATTTCATCCTCCATCTTTATTGGCAATTGTTGAAGAAATGGAGTACTTGTGCAATAAACAGGATCGGACTGGGCTGGCAGGAAACCGGGAAAAGCCTGGTGGGCCCCCCGGTCTTGTGGCCCAGACCCGCTAATACCGCTGCTCACTGAACTTCCTTCCAGACCGTTTGCCACCAGGAGCAGGAAAAAAAGTAAGGTGCTGAGGGGCCGGAGAGGGGTTTCCGTGCACCTTAGGTGTCTTCTCTGCTAGGGCAGGGGGCCCCAAAGCAGCAGCCCTGGTGGGCCCTGGGACCCCCAGTCTGACCCTACCAATAAATAATGTATCTAAATATCCCTTGTATAAAAAAATGCAAGCTGTAGCAATAAAGACCTTAAAACAGTGACCCCAATTGAAAAGAGCTTTTCAATGATTAGGAACCATAAAATACCATAAATATACACACTGATGCCCCACAAAAAATGTAAGGCCCAGTGTTCATGAGATTTCATAAGATCAAACAGTCCATGCTTGTAATCAAGGAGCTCTATTACTACATCAATGGTAACCTGTTACTGGTTAAAGGAGAAGGAAAGCTATCAAAGCAGATTATTGCCAATAGATTACCATACCTGAGTAAACAGCTCTAGACACTGTCTGTGTTTGTTTATTATAACAGCTGCCATATTAGCTTGGTGTGACATCACTTCCTGCCTGAGTCTCTTCCTGCTCATTCATAGCTCTGGGCTCAGATTACAACAGGAAGTCTGATACAGAAGCCCATGTGTACACAATAAAAGGAAAGAAATGCTGTGTTTCTTTGACAGAGGAGAACAGCATTACTTTGAAGGTTTACTGGTGTATTTACTGTATGTAGACCTTTCTGATAAAACTTACTTAATTTTAGCCTTTCCTTCTCCTTTAAGGTTGTGCCTCCAAACATCAGTACACATGCATGTGGCCCTTCTATACTATTCAGGGCTCACAATGAGTCTCAAAATTGTAGAAACAACTTTTAAGTCTTCTATAGCATTCTAATTCAGTGTTATAAACATAATTTTCTAAATACCCAAGTTTGAAAACCTGCAAGTTTGGTTTATTGTGAGAACTGGATTTGAAACAACTTAGGGCAAATTTCAGAGATGTGATACTCATTGGGTATTTTATTAAAACAAAATGAAGGCTTTAAATATTGCAAAATATTGGTTATGGGCATTAACCAAATATACATTCATTCATTTTGGGAGAAAAATACTTTTGCAGCTCTTCTAATCTTTTTTTAAAGGAGAACTAAAAGTGAATGTGGCTATAAATTATATATTTCATATACTTTTATATTATATATTTTACATACTGAACTTTTTGCACCAGCTTGTCAATAGCAGCAATGATCCAAGACTTCAAACTTGTCACAGGGGGTCACCATTTTGGAAAGTGTCTGAGACACTCAGTGGGCACTGAGCAGCTGTTGAGAAGCTAAGTTTAGGGGTTCTTGCAAATTATCAAAATTGAAAATTAGGTTGGCCTGTAATATAAGCTGATACACTGGTTTCTGTGCTGCAGTAATTATCTGTATTAATTACTAGTCAGCCTTATATTGTGACATTTATATTCTATGTGTATTGGATATTTACAGTACAACACTTCCAGCCTACTTCTTTGGTTAAGCTTTAGTTCTCCTTTAAATGCACATGAATGCATATGGTGTAGGAACTGGTTGTGCCCTCTCATATGACAAACTCTGGATAACATACAGTAAATAAATAATTTTCACACATGCAAACTTGCTCTACATTATATTTGAATTCCTATTTGTCTGTAACAATTGTTCTTTCGTTTGAGCAGCTCTGTGTGCGCTTTGAAGGTGATCTGCAATGTTGAGGTGTTTTTCCAACTGTGCCACTGGAAATGCCCAGTCTGTAGGCATCACAAGACATAGCATGGCAGGGGGATGGCAACCTTTAACGAAGCAGAATAATGATAATAATCAATTATTTTACTTAACTACTAATAGTTCTACAATATGAAATGTGAGTAACAATTACATTTATCCAACATCTCCAAATTTCAGTGACAGTCCCCAAATTCGACTGTTTACCTGTTTTTATTGCCCTCCCCCACACACATACACTACAAGCATCAGAAAGAAAATGCTGGCAGTCTAGGGAAGAATGATTACAAATAGTTTAGAAAACCAATATAGGCATGCCCTTGTTAAAATATTAATATTTTACATCTGTGAATCTTAGTAGATGTTTGAGTTTTAGCTATAGCTGTTAAGGCATAGTCAATTATTCAACACTGAAGGTAATTTATGGATATAAAATGAAGCTTATATAGTTATAGATAATATTATGGGAACTACTCAAGAATAAATTTGCTCTCTGTAGTATCAATTTCCTTTCATTATTTCAAGTGAACCATCCTTCTAATGCATGGTGTGTGGCAGGAGTAGTCTGACTGCTGTGATACCTTGCATTTAAGTTAGCTTAATACAACAGAATGGCATGGAGTAGAGCATGCTGGGAGCTATAATCTAGCAACATTATGACTGGGCTTTTAAACAATAATGTTTGATAAGGCATTTCCTATGATCTTAGAGCTAATACTTTATGCAAAAAAAAGTCTCCATTTGAAATCCTGCCTGTATCTGGTCAGCTTCTGTGATCACAATTTCATTAAACACATATTTCTTATCACCACATTTCTAAACAGCCCTATCTCTATGCTTTTTGATTTTTGATTACAGAGTAATATTGGCAAACAAAAATCCCCTGTAGCCCTGGAAGGCAGGAGTCTTGATGGATAAACATTTTTCATTTGTAATTACATTTGAGTAATTTGAGCTGGTGAGTAAAATAGGAAAGATTTCTAGATGTTTTTATGTTACCTTTAAGCGCATCCTTGTGAAAATGGGGGCGTCATTTTCGAGGTGAAAAAATTTCACTTATCACTAGCTCCATTTCACTTTCTGTTGTTATAAACAATAGGCGGAACAAAAAAAAACCAGCAGGCCCTCTTGAATAAGCAAGAATTTATTGTCCAATAAATTATGTAATTTCAACAGATCCAAGTAATTGAGCTGAAGTCATGTTATGGATCTTTTTTCAGTCTAGGTAATACTCATCTCACTAGAAGGGCTTACAGTAAAACAAATCCACCAAAATGAATACTTACACAACAGATATAGTGGGGGTATAGTTTTCCTTTAAATAATTTAGCTCCCAAGTTGCCCTTATTGTTACCTTTTCAACTTTTTTTCTGGGCTTGTGTCATAGATTTTTCTTAAATTTGAATGTGTAGTTTAAAAATGATACTTCTTATTTCTAATAACATAGGCAAGAATGCAAATCTCATGTGATGTAGCCATTTTTCTTGTGGCGGGCCAGTTATGTTTACTTTATCTCATGATGTTAGTAAGTTCACATCTTGTATGACTTAAAATAAAAGCTACAGTATTTCGCAGATACTGAGGAGTTTAATATTTTAAAAAGAGTATCTGCCATTTAACTGGTACAGGTATAGGATCCCTTATCCGGAAACCCGATATCCAGAAAGCTCCGAATTACGGAATTGCTGTCTCCCATAGACTCCATTTTATCCAAATAATGCACATTTTTAAAAATGATTTCCTTTTTCTCTGTAATAATAAAACAGAAGTTTGTACTTGACCCTAACTAAGATATAATTAATTCTTATTGGAAGCAAAACTAGCCTATTGGGTTTATTTAATGTTTAAATGGATTTCTAGTAGATTTAAGGCATGAAGACCCAAATTACGCAAAGATCCAGGTCCTGAGCATTCTGGATAACAGGTCCCATACCTGTATATCTTTTTATGCATGATACAAAGCATAAAAAATTATTTTGTTACTACCATTTCAATACTGTGTTGGAGAAGATATCTTCATATTAGTAAAAAGTTATAATTCCAGAAGATCAAAATTAAAGGGAATTTTTATAAATACTATTTAATTATCTTATTTCCAGCATGATGTTGTAATCGATAGATGATTTTGAGATCTGGCAACCTTGAAGTGCCCTGCTAAAGCAGACTTTAATTTCTTACCTTCTCCTGGGAGATGACAACCTGCGAAACACATCAGCTGTATTTCTTTTCTTTGTGATACATTTAACAACTTCTGTCACATCTGAAAAGAAATAACAGGTTGATTTCATCAGTTGATTAGCCTGGGCTTGCAGTGTGGTGGGGCTGGGAACTCAAAAATATAAGACCAGACCATTCTTTGGCTGAGAAACACTGCATTTTGTCCTTTGTGAAAAAAAATGTCAGCAAAGAGCAAGGGCAACCATAAGAATACTTGCTCCTATGTCACATTTGTATGACAAATGTGGGCATTCTTAAGGCAATTGTTATACTTGCAGTTACTTTTTTTGTGGAAAACACAAAGCATATGACTGGTGTAGTCTAACTTAAGTCTGGCGTATACAACAATGTGTATAATTACTTGTAATATATGCAGTTAAAATGTGCTGATATATAAACTATTGATTCTTGCAGTTTTAATGATTATATACAGTTTATGCTAGTTGAACCTTGAGCTAAGATACTTTGGTGTGTTTGGGGCCAGAAATAACAATCTAATACTAGAAAAACATCTGATTTTTGTCTTACCTGGTACATGAACACTGCACTAACATCCTGTTACATTAACACTGTATAGCTACCAGACATGCTATATGACAAAAATTTATATGCAGACCCATTCACAGGGATGATAAAACACTCACTGCTCAGTTCCAAACTGTCTCTGTAAGCAAAGTCAGCACAAGAATTATTTCTCCAGATTCATGATATTTTTATGATAATTATGCTTAATTGCATATTACCTGAGCAAACCTGTTGTTAGGGCTCTTACTCACGCGCGTTTTTACCTGCGCTCCCCTGCGTTCCGTTTTTCGGCGTTCAGCCGCAGGGGAGTGCAGGAATAAACGCATTTCATTATTTCAAATGGGGCTGTACTCACACAGGCGCATGAAGGCGCGGAACGCAGGTTGAGACCCAACATGCTGCATTTTTCCTGTGTTCGGCGCCTACACGCGCCTGTGTGAGTACAGCCCCATTTGAAATAATGAAATGTGTCTATTCTTGCGCTCCCCTGCGACTGAACGCCGAAAAACGGAACGCAGGGGAGCGCAGGTAAAAACGCGCGTGAGTAAGAGCCCTTAGGGAGATTTGACTTCTTAGCAAACTCTTTGGTTTCACTAGCAAAAACAAAAAACTCTGACATTGTTCATAACAAGGAAACAATTTTCATACAGTTTCTTTTATCACAGTTTAAAATGCATCTTGTTGCAGAGTGAAACAAAATGAAATAAAATGAAATGAAAGGCTTTAAGTGAGACTGGGAAGGTCTTTTAGAAAACTGCAGTATGATGGGCATATAATATAAAAGCTCGACAAATGTTTGTAAACTCAGTAACTGGAATGGTTCTTTATGATATCCCACTGTTTACATACCAGATTTTTTTTTGGTGGAGACTGATTCTCTGTAGCCAGGCAGATAGTAATCCAGCTTCCAGTTAAATTCCCACCTGGATTTCTCATCCTGTGAATACAATTGAGATTTAGGATAATGATAATTATTGCTTGTTTAATTACAGGTTAAGAGTAAAGTAAAGCCAGTGTAAAGCTGTTTTAGTCCACTTCCACAAATGTTGCATAGCTACAGAACTATCTGCTCATCCCTTCCATTCTTATTCTGCAACACTGTGTGCTTCAACCGTCTTATAGAATCTTGGTTGGCTGCCTGGTAGCTTAGTAAATATCAAAACAATGACGTAGCATAGGAGAATTTCTAAATTTCTTACATCTTTTTCCACTCAGCCATATTAATAAAAGTTAAGTCCTTGGTAAGTAATCCCAAATATTTGCTCAGTGGAGTAGTCTAATACTCCTAGATATTTCTCCCTTTCTTTCTACCAGAACATGATTCAGATGGCAGAAGGAAAAAAAAGTCCAAGTTGTGTATAACAGTTACATACCAATAACAGTTTTGGACTTTCTTTGCCAAAAATCATGATCCAGAACTAGTGATGGGCGAATTTATTCGCCAGGCGCGAATTTGCGGCGAATTTGCGCGTTTCGCCACCAGCGAATAAATTCGCGAAACGCCCGCGAAAATTTGCGGCAAAAATTCGCCGGCGGCAAATTTTTTTTTGAAAAAATGGACGCCGGCGCCATTTCGCGAATTTTTCGCCGTTTCGCGAATTTTTCGCCATTTCGCGAATTTTGCGCGAAATTCGCTAATTTTTCGGCGAATCGAAACGGCGCAAATTCGCCCATCACTATCCAGAACAAGAAGGAGATCTATACCAGTAAAGTTCACAGAGAATAATATAATCCCGAGCAAAAGCTAGTATAATACTTGAATAACTCAGAATGTAGTAGGAAATATACTGAAGTTAATGAAGTTAATGAAGTTCTTTAGACTGAGTGTTCTAGCTAGACACACCATTGACAAATAATAATTAATGAGAAACACTGTTCACACAGGCAGGAAAGTTGCCATCAGACAGGCAGCAGTTCAGTAAGGATGAGACAAAGTCTGAGTTACAAACAGGAAGGATGAACAATTGGAGACCAAAAGTCTTTCATAAGATGTACACATTAACCAAGCAATTTCCAGAATGCTTTTAGCATAGAAATAGTCATCAGGAGGTAGTAAAAATTCGGAAAACTGTGATCAGATATTAACATTATCCCCTTTACCGAGAGTCCTCCTAATCTGCTATTTTAGCTTACGTTGATTCTTTAGATCAATTGGTCAGTCATGTGTTGGTTCCCACAATTTCTTTTCTGTACTAAAACTATATCTCTAATTTAGTATGTAAGCATTCCATGAATACAAGAGTCTAAAATGTAGCTCATTCTTGAATTTTTTTAGGAGGATGAATATATTACCCTAGGAGTTCTTCAAAAAAGTCTTTATTAGAGATATACAGTAACCACTTGATGTGCCCCAAGATTTATTGGAAGTTAAAGATGAATATCAATTATGTA
This sequence comes from Xenopus laevis, assembly GCF_017654675.1. NCBI lineage: Eukaryota > Metazoa > Chordata > Amphibia > Anura > Pipidae > Xenopus > Xenopus laevis. The sequence goes on from NC_054388.1 coordinate 75,580,215, forward strand.
TATCAATAATTTAATTCTTTTAAATTTACTTTATTTTTTTTGGTGAAAACAAGCTGTCTAGATGTGTAATAAAAGAACTTACACAATGTTCATCAACAGTTTTGGATCAGATTTGGATTCAGTTTTGGGTACAAATGTAACCTAGATAGGAGACAACATTGTATTTTAAGGGGTTCAGTAAAATAATTGACAGAAGGTCATAGGGATCGATACTTTTTTCAAAGCTGGTTGTCTTATTGGGTGGGGATGGCTGAAGTTCTCATGCAGATATTCTTGCAAATATTGTAGTTTGGCTTCTAAAAAAAATCTCTGAATGGAAATCTGTTGGACAATTAAACTTCCTTTGTTGAGGCTAAAACATAAATTTAGCTTTTCACACAAATCAATTTTTTTATAAGGTTCTGCACAAAAGAACGATTCTTCTTGTTCTGTTTTCTTCAATTTTGGATGGGGAAGGCAATAGTACATGTAAGCCTATTAATAATCTGGTTTGATGAAGTTACCCAAAGTAGAGTCAGAATGACTAGCAATTAGTGATGGGTGAATCTGACTCATTTCACTTTACATAAAATTCACCGAAATGCTCCCATTACTGGGCCAGGTGGTGTCCAAATTTAAGCAATGGGCCTCACTTCCACTTACACTTCCACTTAAGGCAGAATAAGTTTGATAAAAATGACCATTCTCCCTAAGATCCTATATGTATTATCACACTCTCCTATAGCCATCCCTTCAAGTTATTTTCATGCTTTGGATAAGCTAATGGGACCTTTCATATGGGGAGCAGGACGACCCCGATTAAGACTTGGAATCCTAAAGAGATCAGCGTTGCATGGGGGTGCGGCTTTACCGGACTTTGAGCTTTACTTTTGAGCTACCCAACTTGCTCACATCAAACCTTGGATCACTGCGGACCCACGCTGCCTATCTGTAACTCTTTTGGAGTTGACCAGGAAACCAAGGATACCTACTATGCAAAGGTTGCTAAGGCACCAGACAGGCAGTGCTGCCTGCGAAGAACACCCCTTCATTCAACTAGGTCAGAAAATGTGGATATGCGCCCTATCTTTGTGCCTTACCCAAACGAAGCACCCTGACACCCCTATATGGAACAACCATCTACTCAAAGAGTTCCAAAACATAGAATCCGCAGGGCCATGGTCTAGCAAAGGAATAACAACCATTAAGCACATTATCTCTGATAATTCACTCAAGCCGTTTGTGGTACTTCAACAGGAGTTCGGAATTTCAGAATCTTCCTGGTTACTGTATGAGCAGGTCAAACATGCATTCCTTGCTGACCCCTTTAAGTTGGGTAAACCCCCCTTTTGTAGAATATTAGAGCTGCAAGATAACCAACACTTAATTTCCAATTTATATGATGTGCTGAGATTTTGTAAACATGATAGACTTAGTCCCAATCTACTTGCAATCTGGCAGAAAGATATTCCCACGTTAACAGCCGAGGAATGGCAGGATGCTCTAGAAGCCCCTAGATTTGTCTCGCCAAATGATGATCATAAAATGATTCAGAGATACATAATTCATAGAGCATACTTCACACCGGTGCGGCTGAACAGAATAAATCCACAACTTTCCCCAACTTGCACCCGCTGCAAGGTGAATACCAGCACTTTTATACACATGCTGTGGGAATGCCCCAACCTGAATCTTTATTGGCATGAGGTGTTCCGCACTATTTCAAATGCAGTTTCGGTGGAAATACGACCCACCCCAGAACTGGCTATACTTAACATAGGCGAAGGCTTCCAATTTAACAGGTATCAATTGACTACGATCAGGCAAAGTCTTTTCCAGGCCCGTAGACATATAACGATGAGATGGAAAAGTCCAGAGGCCCCGACTCACAAAAGTTGGTTGGAACAAATGAAGCTCTACATTGATAGGATGCAATATTTGTTCACTAGAAGAGCCTCCTCTGGAAAATTTGACTTAATATGGGGAAACTGGCCCTCTTCCTAGTAGTTTTGTAGACATATAATGGCTCTTTACCCTTTAAAGCCCCCCCTACAAGAGGTTACGTATCACAGACTCCCATTCTAGATGATTGATGATGGCCTATTTTGTTGTATCTGTTTCACAAGCTGTATGTATGATGATGTGAATATGACATGCGACGGATACCAGGCTAATTTGGTTTCGCAAACTGAATGTACTTTGCATAATGTTTAATACCACCATGAATACAATGCGGGTATGTTCAACTGTATGTCATGTTTTATCTTTACAATAAAGGTTATGATGTTAAAAAAAAAAAAATTCATCGAAATGCACTGGTCTATGGGCGACAACATTTTTTTGACATGTGACAAATTTCTTGACAAATTTCTGATGCGTGACAATTTTTTTTTTTACCCATTAGAGTCTATGGGCATCATTTTCACAGTAAACCTTGATGAAAAATTTTGCTCATCATTTCTGACAATTGATGGGATGCTGAGAACATTTCCATAGGCCTAAAATCTTTTCCTGAGGCAGGCAGTGAAGTTTATTCTAGAAAGTTCTCTACAATTAACCATGGCTTTGACTAGAAATATTCAACATTAACTTTTTATAATATTAACAAATTGTATATTAAGTAAAATATAATTAAGGCTGTGAGGCAAATTAAGAAGTTAGCAGAGAGACAACTTGATAAGTTTTTGAGCCTTTATAATTACCTCCTTTTATCTTCAAAGGGCAAAAAAATGATTAATGTCCTTTCTTGCCACAATAAGCCCTTACTAAGGGCCTTATAATAGCATCAGTCTGTGAGGTGTGAAGTTTTGGCCTGAACAGATGTTTTTAAAGGGGCTAGGCCTTAATTCTAACACACCACTTTTCATCATGAAATCAGTTTATAAAGACAAAAAGTAGCATCAGATATATGTAACCATGCAAAATCATCTCTAATCGGCTTCTGAGTCGATTGTTCTAGTTTGGGTGAGACATTGTGTACATTCAACTTTATATTTTTTTAAAGGCCTATCTTGTGTGCTTTAGCAGTCAGTTTTTGATTGGGGCCATCACATAATCACAAGCTATGCTGAGTGCTGGCACCCAGATAAAGGCTTTATCACTAAACAAGGAAATTATGAACCCCACTTGAACATTTCATCTGAAAATCATAGTGTATCATACACAGAGTATCTGGAAATGTAGACAACATTCTGCAGACAAAACTCCTCTCAGGCAATAGATAAGGGCAGCTGAAATATCTCCTAAAATACATGGCATTGGGCATTGAAGAGATCCTTGAAATGGTATAGACTTGTTCTTATATATGTTATACCAGGCCTTGTATCCATTTTTAAATTTGATTATTCTTTACAGTCCTGTAGTGTAGAACTCTTGGCAGAAAGCTTAGTCTAAGACATTGGTAATTAGGCAGAAACATGAAGAGCAATAGCAGTTCAGGACATAGTAGTCGCACAGTCCCTTTTCTTTTTCTCAGGCAGATATTAGAAAACCGATTATCAAACTGAGACCATAGTAAAATCCATTGTAAGTGTTTCCAAGAAAATTAACCAGTTAAGAGGATTTGTTTCATCTCCTAAATATATCACTCTCTCAAGATACCAGAGTGTGATTCACTTGGTGGCAATATGTGTATTACAGTAAAAGACTGTGCACAAATAACAGATCTAGCAGTTAACTTAGTTTTTCTGTTCCGTGAATACAGGTCCAGAAGGAAACAGTTATCATCATCATCCACGGAGATTAACAGTGGCCTGATTCCAGGAGAGTTCTTTTAACTGAGCACTGCAGATGCAGGAGAATTTAAATATGGAGTAGTTGAAACTGGAGCCTGGTTGTGCTATGAATTCTACTGAGTAAGTGGAGCCACACACACACTAGTGCAAAACATAAGAAGAGAAATGTGGTTGTTCAAGTGTATTAATGCATAGGAACCAGTCAGCAAACTACTACTGCGTGTAGTAGAAGGAGATTCCATCAAACATGCAGCAGCTCAGAAATGATGAGACAAAAGAGCTGATTTACTAAACAAAAGCAAACAGCAAAAAAGAAAGGAATTGGCCCAGTTTCTCATGTTTTTAGCCACACTGGAACTTCAAGAATCCAAAGGTAATTGCATCTCATGCACCAAAGTAGGAGCAACTGATGTAAAAGTTAGTCTCTTAAAGATCAGAGAAGATTTATTACACATATGGACACAATGGACACAATATTGTAAAATATATGGGCAAACCAATTTTTAGATATATTAATTACATTATAAACCATTTTCTTTAAATAACCAATCTAAAATATGTTTAAACAATCAGTGAATAAATACCAAAGTCTCCATGTGGTATAAAAGATCTTCTATGTCATTTTGTGTTTCTTGTTTGTTAGTTTCATCCAGTATAGGCTCTACTTTCTTGGGTGTATAACAGTGACATTTTACCTAAAATTAAAAAAAGATCACATTTAGCTAAAACAAAAAAATATGGCACCTTTATTCAGACAAAAAAAAAATGGGGTAAGGCATATGGGTGGGGGTTTAATTCAAAGCCAACTGTTCTCTTTTATTTAAAATGATGTTTCACTAATGCATTTTCAAAGGAAATGTATGGAACAATCTAAAAACTTTATAAATGACTTTTACATTTTATGTTCATACAATGACAAGCCCCCGCCCATTCACACACACAAACCACAGCAACAAAGAAACACTTTTCCATATCCACTTTAATTTAGAATTCAGCATAAAAATCATACATGATGAAACCATTTTTAACAGTAAACCAGACAGACATGTGCTATACAGTATAAGCCATAAACTATTTATACATAGAAAAATATTGTGCTCTTTTAGAATTAAAAGCAAAATAATATTGGAGATCTAATTTTCTAACAGTCTATTAGAGGGAATAGGTTGTTTCCAAGGTCACAAGAAGCTGGCACTACGATCTTAAATATGTTATTTTGCCACAAATCATGTTTTTAATACTTGTCCATGGAACAATCCCATTTGGCTTTTTTAAGTAGAAGAAAAAGATTTGCTCCAGGGCAAAGTCCTATTTAATATTGCATCAAGCATACAGTATCTGTTCATTTCAACATGATTAGGATGAATCATTAACAAATGCTAACACAAGAGCTGGTAAATTAAAATAAAATACGAGGTTACTGTTTTACATGGATACCCATTATATAAAGTGTTTGATTAAGGTGCACCAGTCAGCAAACGTTCATGTGCGGAGGGCATTTTGCTGGGGAAACCTCCTGAGCATAGAAATATATAGGAATACAGCTTGGTGTATTTTTTATAGAAATGCTTATTATGGGGTGTAAATAAACATATTTAAATATTTTTTTACTTTATCGTTCCACATGCTTTTCAATTGAAAGTAAATTTTATGTGGTGCACTTCTCTGATCTTATATTGGGTGTATAAGTCTGTAAAAAATTTAACAGTGTAACATTTTGTGGCACAAAACAGATACACTTTTAAAAATATTTTAATACTATTTGTATAGCAAAAAATATAAAAAGAGCTGGATTTTGCATTAGGCTGCATTCAGCGCCGGATTTAATTTCCGGCCACCCCTAGGCCGCGCAGTCCGACCAGGCGGCCGCGCGGTCCTAGCGCCCGCCTTCCCAGCGCGCCGGCGAAAAAACACCAGCGCAGCTGGTGTAGTTGAACGGGGACGCAAACGTCCCCATAATGCATCTGGGCGGCATGCGGCCCCTATTTTTTGCCGCCCTAGGCCCGGCCTATGCGGCCTTGCCGCAAATCCGGGCCTGAACATAATTTTAGCCATTTTTAACCTATTGCTTTATAACAGTTTATAATAAACAGGAGTTTACAATACTTTAACAAACATGGGTTACAAATGAAAAAAAAAAAAGATCGGAAGGCCTTACAATCATACCACAATAACCACAATTAGCCCAATGCAGCCAGCCCCGGATTTGCGGCAAGGCTGTACCGGCCTAGGCCAAGGGCGGCAAAAAATAGGGGCGCATTATGGGGACGTTCGCGTCCCCGTTCAACTACACCAGCTGCCTCTGCGTTTTTTCGCCGGCGCGCTGGGAAGGCGGGCGCTAGGACCGCGGGGCCGCCTGGTCGGACCATGCGGCCGCCTGGTTGGACCGTGCGGATTAGGGGTGGCCAGAAATGAAATCCGGCGCTGATTATGTTATAAAACAAAAAGAAGCTACAGTTTATATTTTCTTTGTTATTTCTTTACAATGTTAAAAAAAGTATTCATAATCCTATTTTATCACATCAGTCAAACAAAATGAACTTTAATTAGACTATATAAATTATTTTAATCTTGTTTCCTCCAGTCTGGGAATTCATAATTTTAGCAAGTAGGCAGGAGCCATTTTGTGGACAGTGTTATTAAGGCAAGTCTTGTATCATCTCAGAATCTTGTTTGTGCACCAGAATAGGGGACCCGATGTCCATCCCGATGCCCTGGCTACACAATTAAATGGTGAAGAGAACGGGGAATGTGGGGAGAGCAGCAATTTCTAGGAACTGCTGAATGTAAAGTGAAAGTAATTGTCTGCCCCGCCTCTATGCCCATGGCATAGAGGAGGGGCAGTCAATATTTGATTGACAGCTGAGATGTTTAAATGAGCTTACAACAGCTATGAATGCTTTAATAAAAAACAGAAATTGGATTTCATGTTTAATTTGGAAAGGACTTTTATTATACAGCTTTTTGTGTCTGGGTGACAGGTCCACTTTAAGATAGGAAGAACTGATTGTGTAAAATATACACTTTTTTTTTTTTTTTTTGCCGCAGTGAGCTTTATGACATTTACTTCATCTAAGGTTCAGCCCTTTGGCTCCACGAAATATTTTTAGTATTTTTTTGGTAAAGCAATGCAGTCATTCCACTTCCTATACCAACTGTATAACAAGTACTAAGAAGCACACACAAGCAACACGAAAGAAGCATTTGCATTCACCTTTTCAGCATTGTTTCCACTTACTTTTCATGCAAATAAAGCCCCCACCACTTTATTTCATCATTGACTTCAGCCTCTTCCTGTTCTCACTACTGTTTTAACATGTCTCCAATTCACTTACTAGTCACTGTACTATTATATTTAATTCTTATTACTGTATAATATCTCCGTAAGGCATTACATAATAACTGCACATGAGCCAAAACAGCTCATAATACGCAGTAATGTCCTTTGTAAAGATAATTGTAGAAGATTTCTTGCCTATTGCTTAATGTGTTATCTTGGGTTAGTTTGGCATTAGTATCCCTAATCGATCTGTTTCCTATTCTTGGTGCTTATAAAACTCAAGACAGCATTGTGACAGTGGTATGTCTCTGGTTCCACAATCCCTCAGTGGAATTAAGAGATATACTTTATTAACATCAGGCACTAAAAAGGAAAATTAATAACCTACATGGATACACAGTGGTTCAACCAGAAATGTGGCTGCATTAAGACGACGGCGGTAAAATGAAAACAAATAGCTGGTGTCACAGTCTGATTACTTGGCAGCCACTGTGGAAGCTCCAATTTGTCAAGCTACATTAGGAGCACAGTAGACTGGTGCAGCCAGACAATGCTATTTGCTTGCCCATTTCCAAAGCTTGATGAACAATTTAGGTGCTTTTAAAGCGTGCCCTCATTTCAGCTATACCAGAAGCATACTCATGTGGATTAAAGTTAGTGTCGCTTTGTAATGTATGTCCTGATATTTAATGTGTTTTTGGGTCATGTTGCCCTTTTTGGTAAATACAGATAAGTAGGCCTGTTATTCAGAATGTTCAGGACCTGGGGTTACCATAATTTGTATGTGTTAGGCTCTGCTGGGATTCGAGCCAGGGACCTTTGGGTTTCTGGCTCTGTGCCTTAACCTTTGGGCCAGGAGAGCAGGCGACAGAGTGGCTCACTATCTATTACCTGGCCTTTGCAGCCCTAGGTAAGCAGCAGCCTGATTGGTGGGTTGGGGTCAGCCCTGATTGGCTGCTGTCCTACATAAGGCCAGCCATCCTCACCTTCCTTGCCTGAGCATTGGCCTTCCTAAGCACTGTGGCATCCCCCTAGCTTTGTTCCTTGCCTTGTCCTGCCTTGACTTCCTTGCCTTGTCCTGCCTTGACCTTGCCTTGTCTGACATTGTTCCTGCTTCCAGTTCTATTCTGCCATATATCTTGTACCTTGCCTTGTATCTGTCCTTGTTCTGTCTGTCTGTTCTGTCTGAATTTTATCTGCCTTGTCCTCCTTCTCCAGTCTTCATGCTCTAGTCCTTGTTCCTGCTCCAGTCCTTGTTCCTACCCAATCTGCTCTGCAGAAACGTAAAATGTAAACGCAAAGCGGCGCGCGGACTGCCGGGGGGCCCTGAGGGAGTGCGGGCCCTGGCCCGCTTGCACCCCCTGCACCCCCGGTAGTTCCACCACTGCTGCTCTGGATCCTGGTCTACGTCCACTCCAACCTGTCCTATCCAGTCTTCTTCTGTTCCTGCTATGCCTGCTCTGTCCTGCTCCTGTTCCTACTATGCCTTCTTTGAAAATTGAGCACATTCAACAACGTATTTAGATATTAAACTGAGTTACATTTAGCACCCAAGACAAGGTTGGCAAGTTGATAAATGTTGTGTGTAATTTAACAATGTGGTTCTGGGAAAAGTTTTGTAAATCTTGGTGAAAGGATAAAAATGCTACCTTGTGATAACCATTCACAAGCAGGTTTTGCCAAGTATCATAAATATACTAAAATATATAAAATACAGGACTTGAATAGAAGAGTATGGTCAGATATCTTTGATTTATTCTGACAATCTGTGTAACACAGAAAGTTAGAAGTCAGGCAATAAAAATGGACATCATGCGCTCATATATCAACAATACTAGAAAAGACAAGGTTTAGGGGTTATTACTCACATGAGGCACAGGAGTTAGAAGTGTCCAGCTTTCCTCAGTTAAATTCGTCAGTGAAGCTTTGCTCTCTAACAGAGATAAACAGACCATATTACTATCCTAACATGGGATCAATTTTTTTTTATTCTAATTCTAGGATTAGAAAGATATCAAAAGCCTCAAATACCCTTTCCCATCTCCATCCTGAGCAGAGCAATATCAGAACACTTCTCTGTTTTCCTTCTGAAGGTATATCTCTTTGACTATCTTTTACTGTACAGTTACATGAACTGACCAATAGGCCATGCAGTGGTTATATAATACAGTACATTATATTGGCAGTTAATAAAAATGTAAATAGCTCTGAAACTGAAAAGTAAATAATTAATATAAACTGCAATAGTGCTTGTAAATGCAAAATGATCAATTTTCATATTTTTTACTTATCGATAAAGCAACTATTCTGATGGCCTTTATTATTTTTTATGAACTCATTTTAAGTTAAAGGAACAGTAACACCAAAAAAATGTTTTAAAGTAATAAAAATATCATGTAGTGTTGCCCTGCACCGGTAAAACTGGTCTGTTTGCTTCAGAAACACTACTATAGTTCATATAAACAAGCTGCTTGTGTAGCAATTAGTGATGGGTGAATTTATTTGCCAGGCGTGAATTTGCAGAGAATTCCCGCGATTCACCGCCAGTGAATAAATTTGCGAAACCGCTGCGAAAATTCGCCAGCGAAAAATTTTTGCCGTTTCGCGAAATTTGCGGATATTTCAGCGAAATGCCCCAAATTAGCCCATCACTAGTAGCAATGGCAGAAATTGAAAAAAGGCTATATGATACAGGTTAAATAGCGGATAACAGATAACACCATTATGTTCTACAGAGCTTATCTGCTATTAGATGTGTAACTTGAGCCTTATTAACCTTTAAATGGCTGCCCCCATTGTTACACAGCAGCTTATTTATATAAACAATAGTAGTGTTTCTGAAGCAAACACAGCAGTTTTACTAGTGCAGGGCAGCATTGCATTATGTTTTTATTACTTTCATTTTTTGATTTTACTGTTCCTTTAAACAACTCCTTTAGGCACAACCTAAGTTCATTGACTTTAAGTAGCATGGCAAGCATCCAAGCAGCAGTCAATAGTTCATAACTATCATTATTACTTTGCTTTGTCATCAATATAATAGGGATCTTCATGTTGTTTGTGTGGTGAGAAAGTATGAGAAAATATGGTGAGAAACAATTCAAAGAAACTTTCCAATAAACATTTGGATGCAGACTGTAATAAGTAACTCACTGTTGAGAAAAAAATAAGAACATTTGACATCTGCCTATTAAATAAATATTGAATAAACACTTCATAACCGATAATAGAATTCCAAACGTTCATGAAGAGAGAAATGCTTCAAATTATAATTCATGAGCAGGGTTGGCCCACGTGCCACTTATCTCATGACCCCTTTGAATACAGTTCCCAAATAAGTAATAGGTACTGCTAAACATTTTTTTAATGCATTCATAGTGCAGGCAAAGAAATACTACCAGTGACAAGTACAGATTGATTGAGTAATTAAATTGTAAATTAGCCAAATAGTTTGAGTTTCACAATCTGCAGTGTTTTCAGTGTCCATTGGGTTCCAATTATTTAAAGAAAATGATTGTTTAAACACTGGTTTCATTCTGCACTATTCCATCTTTCTTTTTGAAGAGAATGTCTTTAAGGAATGGTTCAACAAACAGTCAGTATTTTGTGCATTTTGATAAATGATCTCTATAGAATGACATGCTGACTTTTTGTTGATGAAATCCTAAGAGCAACACAAAATGGAGATATATCATCAGTGGCCCATTTCCAGAGTGAAAATCATGAGCTGCACCCAAGTGTGAGGAAATATTACTTCACAGAAAAGTACAAGATTCATTGAAGTATCACTAAGAGGAGGTGGTACAGGGAAAATAGTCATGAAAGGATAATGAATACAGAAGGCAGGCTAATAAAATCATTTAAAGAAGGATAAATGGCTTTCAAAATTGTCAGACACATAATCCCACTGGAAGGCGACATTATCATGTAGTCTTAAACACAGTCAGAGTACTTCACAAAATTGGATAATTATTCACATAAATCAGAGTAGATTTGTGATTTACTTAATCTTTCTGCCATGTGCTGATCAAAACTAATTTCTGAAAATGGGTCTTTTTTCACTAGGGATCTACAGTATATGTAACTATACTTCTTACAATCAGTATTGCTACTTATATTCTATTGTATAGTGTCTTTTCCTTTTCTGATAGTAATTGTTTCTATGTTGGTGACTTGTAGCACTAGTAAAACATTTGCAGTTCATCTGAATACATTTTTTTTGGTGATAAGAATAGGAAAATACCTGCTGCCATTTACAACCTTGGCTATACTGTGGACAACTATAGCTTCAACTATAGGTCATTTTGCAACTGAATTTTCTGAAATGCATGTTTTATCAGAACAAGGAAAGCCCAATTCACTTGGGGTACCAAGGTGTTGGACAGCCAAGAGTAAATAATGCTCAGTTTTTATGCCTGGGCCTTTTAGGACCAGTCCAGGGGAAAATACAGCACAGCATCGCCATTTTAATAGTCTGCCCAGGACAGACTTATACTTGCATATGCTTGGTAGATTAAAATGTAAAATAAATATACTCTACTGCATGTCATCTGAACAGAGAAAGATAAATTAGATGGCTACACTATGTTAGTTGTTTTTTTTCCCAGGCCAGAGCCCCAAGGAGAAAAGTTTGGGACCATAAATATTGTCTTTTAAGTAATATCTGTTTAACACTGCATTGTGATGTCTGATCTTTTTGGAAGCAGATTCCTTTGTTGTAATACAATTCATTATTATCTAGGGATTACATGTGAGAACCTTGCCTTATGCCCACAACCTCCCTGAGGGTCTCACTCTAAATAAGCCTTTTATGCTAGTGCTAATATCCCGTGGCATCATTTGGATCCTATAAACTCCACTTGGCACTTGGCTTTTAGAAAAGGTAATTTAAATGCATTTGCATAGTTTTATGGGGAATGAGCCAATTATGATCTTTTTGATCCATGATGGGCTCCCTATACCGCTTGCTTGCAACACTAGATTAGTGACATACTCTCTGCAGTAGACGTGGATGTCTACAAACAAGTTGCTTTTTGTAAAAATGTCCCAGTTGGAAAGTAATCTGAAGCATCTCTTGAACGTCTATTATAAATTTCAAGGTTTTATGAGCAACCAAAGCCAACTAACATTTAAGTACATTTGTTTATTTCCCCATCACTGAACGGAACAGAAAATAACACTCCTGGGGTATCAAATAAATTTTAATAATGTACAAAAAATTCTTGAAGTCTCCTCTCTTCGGCGTCGCTCCGAAGATGGCGGCTCCTATGGCCGCCATGTGGGTATCGGTGCCGGCACAATGACGACAGGGTGCCACGTCAGATGCTGCGCGCCGTGTCACGATGCCTGCGCCAAAGTGGCGCCAAATTTGTTAAAGTGCGCCCAGTTCAACAGATCCTTGCCCAAGTAAAGGTATCTATTGTAATTTAGTTCCTGGGTACATTTTGTGCTATTATAACTATTTCTTGGAACCTTGACCCCTGCCTGAACCTGTCTGTGTGAACCTACGCTGCCTGTCTTCTGAATTCCTGCCTGGACTTTGACCTTGAGATTGCCTTAACCCTTGCCTGTACCTTGTGCCTGAACTTTGACCCTAAGGGCTTCCTCCTTGGTCCTGACTCCCCCACTGGGAGCCGATAGGCCCCCTGACAAACAATGATGAAGGCTTCTCTTTTGTCTTTTCTCAAGGCCTGCCATAAAAGTACTGTTTAATTCTGACATTTGCTATCCCGAATAGCAGCAGCAAGATGAAAGTAGAAAAACACTGCTGGAGGACAGAATTTAACTTACTGCACTGCAGAGGTTGTGGCCTTGTTCCATTAAGGGCTCCAGTCTGCGGATGAAAGAAAAACATTTTACTCAGCATGGATAAAGGTAATTTCTTACATTATCTGGCACTTTTTGTAGAGTAACATAAAGGGTTATCTTTCTTGGGCAGATTTACCAAGATTATATAGTTCAAGGGAACCATTTAGAAGCATTTATAATAAGGCCATGAAGGGAGTTGCCAAGGTGTTTTAAGTAAGCTTCAGGATTTTTACAGTCCGGCTAGAATAACAGTGGCAAACAGATAAAGCAACCACTAAAAGCAACCTTGATGTAATGTCCTGGGGAACAAAGCACAGGTGACCAATATCCTACTCATTGAACAGGAAGTCTGCAAACAATGTGTAGAGCAAGATGATTGGCTGGATAGTTAAATTGTTTCATTCCAACATATATGACACTAACAGAAGTCATGTCAGAAATCCAGGTAAAGAGAATTATTTTTATGCTGTGCTTTTGTCTAAGGGTAGCGTAGCAGATGTCTAAATAAATACATAAAAATGAATAATATGAGATCTACAAAGTTTGCCTACACAACAACTTTTGACAAGGGGTTTAACCCAATGTGTAGCTAGACAATGTGAACATAATGTGGAAGACTTGATTATTACTGAAAGAGTATGCTTACGATATATAACTATATATTTTACTGGCACTGGAAGAATATGTTGGCACAGTAATAATACTGTCCATTCTCATTGTAAATGTATTCTTGGTAGGGATACAGATTAATCTAATATAGATTAGTGACATCATTAGATGTATAAATACAAAGTAGCTGTAAACTGAAAAGCATCCTATAACATTATTTGCATATCTATGTTACATTATAACTCTGATGAATTTCATACCAGCAGCACATTTTCTTTTATATACGTATATGTAGGCACTAGGGTCTACATATATAGGGTCTACTTAAAAGATATCCCGGATATCCTTTAAGTGTATCAAATCTATCTGGAAATGTCTTATGCACAATTATATGAGTCCATTAGTATAATAAGCCTCTAGCTCTTTCTCTTAGATCCTGTTTGTTAACAATGGTGTATATGTCTTTAGAGTCTAAGGAAGTCAGGCTTCAGTAGAAGATTAGAACCTACAATCTCTATGAAGAAGCGTAGTAGGGTATGGGGTAATACTTTTTTTTTTTAAAGGTTAATTTTTATTGAATTTTAACAACAGAAAAAATTAGAAGGAAGTAAAACTAGTTAGAAAGGAAAGAAAGAGGGGGAAAGTAGAGAAAAGAGGTACGGCTGAAAAAGTGACTATCATTGGTTGGTCGAGGTGGCTGGCGACTCAAGCCAAGGGTTCCAAATATTGTCAAATTTCTTCGGGCATCCGCGTGCTTGTACAGTTCCAGTTGCGAATTAATTAGTCCAATCCATCTAGTCAGAGTCGGTGGTGATGGGCCCATCCAGTGCAGGGCAACAACTTTTTTTGCGTAAAAGAAAAGCAACCTCATCAGGCATCTAGTGTTTACTCTAGGTAAAACGGAGTCAAGGAGACCCAGAAGACAAGTAGCAGGGTTAAGTATCTGGGGAAGATCCAGTTCGGCAGCCATGAAGTTCACAATTGCCCTCCAATATCTAAGTATCACTGGGCAATCCCACATTAAATGCATGAAATTAGCGACAGAAGCACCACATCTTGGACAGCTGGGTGAAGCTACTTTCCCCATCGTAAATAGTTTCTGAGGGGTGAGGTATGTTTGATGCATGATCTTAAACTGTATGAGCCTGTCTCTTACACTCACTAATGGGACATATAGGTTATCTATAATTTCTTCCCAATCATCTGGGTCGATATGAACCCCACTACTCTTCCACTTATACTTCACTCTGGGCCGGGGATCATATCTATTGGAAATTAAGTGCTTATATGCATTGGATAGGAGCTTGACCTTGGCGGGTTGAGATATCAATTTTTCTATCCTTGTGTACTGTAGGTGCAGAGGAGGGGTTGGGAATTGTGCTGAGCAAAGATGACTGATCTGGTTATATCGGAATTCGGATAGGTCAGGCAGAGAGAGGATCTGGCGAAATTTAGGCAGTGCGCGAAGAGTGACATCAGCATATACTTGAGACAGCCGCTTAAGACCAAATTTAGTCCATGTTCCCACCTCTGAGAATGTGGCTAAGTGTGGATAGTTACTATTACCCCATAAAGGTGAATCCAGAGATATAGTGGTATCAGCTTTAGTGATTTGCACAATTGCATCCCAGGCTCTCTTAGTGGCATCCATTACAGGCAATAAAGGGCCAAGATCCTTTCGAGTTCTATATAAAGCATTGTGCAGGCTTTCAACAGAAGTAAGATATAGTGCCTCTATTATGGATGCCGGGTTATCAGCGTCAAACACTTTCCAACCGGCAGCATGTGAGGCCTGGGAGGCAAAATAGTATAGCTCATAATTGGGAGAGGACAGTCCCATCTGATCTTGTGGAGCATTGAAAGTGGCTCTGGATAGTGTGGGCATTTTGTTCCCCCAAATAAATTCAGATTGCGTTCGGTCTATATCATGTAAGGCTTTCTTGGGTATGTGGCAGGGGGTATTACTCAGTATATAAGGAAATTTAGGAACATAAATAATTTTACATATATTAATTCTGATGGGGTAATACTTTAGTGGACCCACTAATACAGAAAAAAAGGCATTAGAATTACTAAACCCCAAAGAGAAGCCAGCACCTGTGATGTGGCACCACATTAACTCTGTGAGAACATACAGTATCCTATTACTACTTACACATTGAAGGGCAAAGAAAAGCAAATAGATACAAAGGTGAAAAGAGTTTCTCCATGAACTACAGTACTACCACACAGAATAAAATATATAGCCTTCAATTTATAGAACAGTAAAATACAGGCAGATTGAGGATTGTGGTAGCATCATCCTGTAGGAGTAGGCATTTTAGAAAAATAGAAGAAATAATAGAAAAACAAATTTCTAGGAGGGCCCACTTCATTCTGCTACAAAATTCAGCAGAACAATTGTACCAAACACAAGGCCACAGTAACACTAGTGGCTCAAGAGCAAGAAAGTGAATTTCCTCGAATGACACTGTCAATGCCCAAATCCAATTTGAAATACACAGAACTATTTCAAGAATAAAGTGTACAAGTGTCATCCAACTAATGTCATACAAATGTGTCAGGAAGAATGGATGAAAATAATTCTCAAACAATTCAGCAAAGCTGGTACATATGTACGCCAAAAGACTAAAATATGATTGATAATGTGTATGTATGTTATTTATTTGTGTTCAGGTTTCCTCTAAAATAAAACATTAAAGGACATGTCAACCAAAAAAATTTTGGTTTTTTTTGCCTAATAAAAGAAAACACAGTTATAAGCAACTTTCCAATATGAATCTTTTAAAAATGGTTAGTGCTTTTAAAGTTATTTGTACATGTAATTGCTATTGAAAGTTTGAAAGGTTGTTACTTTTTCAAAATTGTTGCAAAAGCCAGTCTCATCCAGCAATACAGGCTGTAGTGAATACTAGGCCAAATGTACCAGTAGTTTTATAACTCCCTCGCCATCCTATAGTCATTTCTCTGTGCCTAATGGGCCTACTTGTTATTAAATGATCACACCAGCGCTCACCACAAGAGCTTTATTAAATAATTCCTCTCTTGAGGTCTGTCTCTTCATGGATTTGTTCTGTTTAATAAAAACACCAGTATGTGGAAATTAGTACCCATGTAGTGTTCATAGACTGGTATGTAATATGAGAGGCTGCTGGCAGTAAAGCACTTGCTTAATTAGAATAGCTGGTTTCAGTTTTAACCAGTTCATCAGAAACAAAATCTAAATGTCTCATATAAGGGAAAAGGGGTCTGTGGAAAAACACCTATTAGAATATTTTGTTTGCTTAAAAAGCAATATTAATATTTCAGTTCTCTCTCTTTCGCTTACAGTATATATATATATATATATATATATATATATAGATAGATAGATAATTTTAGCATGATTTATGTTGAAGAAAAAATTCAGTACAGCCCTGCTTGATTGAGTCCATGGATGTTTTCTTGAATTAATGGAGACAACAATAACCACAGTTTGCCTGGACGCTGGGAAACTTCTATTCAAAGGGTTATGTGGCTGTGTACAGCTGAAAAATAGCAAAGTGCAGCAACAAAGTGGTACTGTGTTTAAAATTATAAGGTTGTATTTGTGCCCGAAACCATGTTACTTTGTATAATTTAGTGTACTTAGATTTTTTTTTTTTTATATCTCTTTTATTTTTCAAAAACAAATGCATTAACAAATGGTAAGCATATATATTTCCAATACAGAATTTTCAAAGGAAAAGAAACGTTAGTATAGGATAACATCGATAATGAATTGTTTTCACCAGTGCGATCTCTGTTACATTGGGTGACTGTCTATCTCTCACGATTGAACAAATATATTCCATGGTGCCCAAATTTGCGTATGTTTTTCCACTGTGTCTTGTGTAGTAAGATTTTAAGAAAACATGTTTACATGTAACAAAGACCTCATAGCCCATTCCACTATTAATCACAGCTAGCATCAGGCCTCTCCTTCATCCCATTAAAAAATATCAGGTTGAAGAGCTATCAAATGCATTTCTTTAGAAGTTGCCAATGTGGGGGCGGGGGGTAAAGGTTTTATCAGGCACTCAAGTGGTCAGGCTGGAATAGAGAAATTTCTGGAGTAAATACACCACTGTGGGCTTTACCTAGTGCTGGGAACCCTGCACCATCTGAATCAGCACCACTGGGTAATTGTGTATCATCTGTTCAATAAAGAGTTTCATTTGTTTTAAAGAATCACTGGTGTTCAAGTTATTGAAAGATATGTTTTGTGGTGGGATACAGTGTGGGTAATCCCATGTACAAAAACCTGTTACAACAAAACAAAACCATCTGAAAAAAATCTATAAATATCCAGTACTGTATGTGCCTTCAGCAGGGTCTGTGTTGGTTATGATTCTGTGTGTCACCGGGTTAAATTGTCTTAAGCCATTTCAAAGACATGTTAAGTCTGTAAAGCCATACTTTGCTCATAGGATGCTGTTCAATCACATACCCCTTAAGTGCAACAAGAGAACAAGGTGACTATGGCTTTCAGCTATAAGCAATATAATGTTAGCAAAAAGGGCCTGCACTCCAAATAAATAGATAGACCAAGTGGTATATAGTCATATATTTATATATTTAAAAAGAAATACTTGAATTCATGGATTCCCCTTGAGAAAGGCTAAAAGCCGAAACGTCGGGGTGATTCTCCTCTCAGGGCAGGTGTATCCGCTTTCTTTTTCATATTGGTGTTTGACCATATTTTAAGTGGTATGTATAATTGATTTTCTGTGATATCTTCTGGCATGTTTTTTGCCCTGTATTATGCATGTATTTCTTTTTAAATATATAAATATATGACTATTCAAATACCACTTGGTCTATCTATATATTTGGAGTGCAGGCCCTTTTCTTTGCTAACATTATTCTGTGTTTGGCCTTATATGGGGGCTTTTTTTTGGGCTTTATTTGCACCCATAAGTTAATAATATTGCAAATACTTTATATTAGAGTGCCCTCCATCTGAGAATATTTTCTTTCAGCTATAAGCAATATGACAGAATCTATGTGTGTATGCTACAAGACATTAGCATATAATTAAATCTTTCACAATAGATTCGAGGAATGGTGGTTATGACAACACAATAGACACTGATGGTAATCATGACAGTATATGTGCAGCAGGCTCTTAAAGGAATAGTAGGACCATAAGTGTGATTATTAAGGGCACAAAAACTTTCAAAGCAAGTATGCCCTTCTATGCAGTTTTGAACTGAATTTACAGTACCTGCTGTAATTTGGATTGCTAAAATCATTAAAACATTAAAACATTAAAACAACTATTTTAATACCAATATGGATTAATGCATGATGTACCTGGTACTATGTTATTATGACAGAGAAAAAAGGAAATGATTTTTAAAAAATGAAAATGATTTAGTTAAAATGAAGTTGGACTTCCCATACTTTAGAGCTTTTTGAAAATGGGTTTCTGGATAAGAGATCCTAAACCTGTACTCTGTACAAATGATCTAATACAGTATGTTATAATCCATTTGATTGCCTTGCAAAATGCCTGCATCCTTTTGTATACAGCAATGTGCTAATAAATGCATTAATAATAGTATTTCAATTTCAGGAATTGTGAGTGAAACCCTGAAACTGGAAGCAATGTATGGTACACTAAATAATTCTAGGGGTAATTGGGCTGAGTTTGCCATTTCCAATGTTTCCTTCAATGCTGAACTATATTAGAGGACAGTTTAGGCTTCCAATGCCGAGCAGTGTTCAGACTTATGTCTGTGTATGATAAATCACTCTCTGGTGGTTCTCCAGGCTCTCGGCCATTCTGGAACTTGGGAATTCAAGCAATGAATATTTCCACAACAGTTTCCAAGTGATCATAACATTTATGTGGGTTAACAGCGAGGGCAGTGGAGCTTAGGGAGAGGCAAATGTGCTTGTTGTCCTTGAGCATTACAGTGAAAGGCAAGTAGTCTATTATTACCTGATATATTTAACAGTACTGGCCTACTTAGGTTGCAAGAAGTAGTATGGAATCACTCATCTTTGGGATCATTTGTAATATCTCCCTGTCTGATGGTCTGTAGCTATATATAGTAACTATTTTCTTTAAACGAAAATATTTTGAACTCATGCGACTCTTTGATTGATATACTGTATAGAGCCATACTGAAGGCAGGAATAAATACAACTGGCCATACAACATAGCTTTGTTTTGAAATAGAGTTTTTTTATCAAATCTATCAGTGCATCAGTTGGGTATATTCCAAAACCTATGGAATTAATTGAATGTGGGAAAATACAAGTTCCAACTGTTTCCTTGTTTAAAAAAAAAAAGTTTGTACACAGTAACTCTTACTAATTTAATATTAAAATCTCAGCACATTTCCATAATTAGTAGCACCAAAATAAATCACCATTAAATCTCCATTCCAGCAACAGTATTAAATCTTGTACAAAGGAACATGATAAACTGATTTTACTTCTACCTGTGGAAAGTAATTGAATTATTGGAGGTGCTTTGAGTCTTAGAATTAAATGCTTTAACAATTTCAATAAAATAAAGTTATAAACTTAAAATGATGTTCTGTCCTTCTCCTTAATGCATTGATACTACAGGCACATGTACAATTTCAGTGGAAGTGCTTTTGTCAAAGTCCAAAACATCCTTAACAGTTTTCAGTGCAACCATAAATAAATGATTGTGACTGCATGCTATTGGCGCATGATCTAAACAATAGATATCAGATTGCAGTCTACAATGCTGAGTTAAAGTTGTTTTACAAAGACAGAGGTGCATGGAAGATTAATGATAAAAGTTTTACAATGAACTATAGGAAGTTACTCTGTACAGGGTTTTGCAAACTGTCATGTGCAGGGGGATCTGGGGGTTGCAATATGACTATGGTGCTTGCCATTTCTCTTCTCTAGTGGCAGGTATTAGATACCAGACTGGGGGTCTGGGGCCCCCAGGGTTGCTGCCTCAGTGACCCCTACACCCCTCTGACCACCCACACTGCCTCAGCTGCAACCCTCCACCCCTCCATCAGCTTCCCAGCATATACCTTGTTTTTTCTTCTTGAGGATGCAATCGGGGCCAGTAGGGGAGGTCAAGGAGCAGTGCCCAGGCTCTCAAATGAGGAGCCAGTCTTGGTCCACTGGTCCCAGGTATCCCTGGTGTCCTGCAGGCCCAGTCCGGCCCTGACTGCAAACAAGTCGTCGTCCATGCCAACAAATATTGGTCTACTACAAGATTAGCCGTGATAGCTTTTGGTCTACAACAGCCCACACACTCACATTGACACCATAATACCCTCACATAAACTATACATTCCAATATCTATACTAATTGTAAATTGTAGTATCACAATAACCTTGAATATTATGCTTGTCCAAGCAATCATCCAAGCCACTCTTAAAATAATTAACAGAATCAGCCATCACAACATCACCTGGCGGCCATCACTGTCCTCACTGTGAAGAACCACCTATGTTGCTTCAAATGAAAGTTCTGTTACTCTAGTCTGAAGGTGTGGCCTCTTTATGGGAAACAAAGGGCCCCTGCTATTTGTCTATAATGTCTTATGTACTTGTACAGTGTAATCACAAAATGTACAGTATTTTATATGATTACTGTAATAAAAAGTGCAAAATTATTGATCTATTTTGTGCCAGTATATCAGTTCAAATCAGACAGGAAAACCTGAACAAGATATTATCTGAGGGCATGATTTTTAAGGGCATGTATTCATAGAGTTCTTTTCTCCATGGCACTCAAAACACATTTTACTGTATAAACACAAGCCATTACAGTTGCACTACATATGGGCAACACCAATAAATAAACTGATTTTCCATGGTTTTCACCAGGATTCACACTACAGTCTCAATCATAGGATCCAGAATCCAGAACAGACAACAACTTCTAGTCTATAGCCCTGGCTCCAAGTAAAATACATTTCCTCAATGAGATTCCCAGAAGTTACTGTAAGAATATCGTAATTTTCTGAGGCAGCTTTAATATTATTTGCATTTCCCCATGCTCCATCTATAGCAACCCTTCGAATATATATTAGTTGTTGAATTCAACCCCCTGGATATACATATTCAACTGTCATATGTCTATAAAATGCCTCAGATAAGATGTTCCAGATTGGACTTGATCCCAAGGTAATATTATCCACATATATATTCCACATCCCTTACCAGTTGAGTTGGGTTGAGACACTGTAGTTTTGATAGTCTCATGGTGTCTTCAGGAAGCTGCCAACTGTCTATCTTCTGAAATCTCTGGTCAAGATGGCGAGCAATTTTCTCATCTGGGGTCACCATGAAGGGTCTCATATCATCAAGCTAGGTCCATCAAGAAAAGAATACGAAGGTCAGACAGGTGATATAAGGTTGGGCTATAGAAATAAAGTGTGGCCTTTATTTTTAATGGAATTTATTAATGCTACAATATTTTTGAGTGTTTTAAGTTAAAATTTTAAATTACAATATCGGTAAAGTGTTTGCACCTCATATTCCAAAAATGATATACTGAGCTATAGCATAAAAATGGGACTCTGGCCATGAAAATTACACCAATAATGATATATTGTAGTAGGGACTATTCAGGCTGTAGCTCACATAAAACTCTGTCTATTGCACTGTATCATAAATTGCTCTCTGATACAGATGACTTGAAGATAGATAAAACTGACCCAAGCCAATTGGCAAGGTACATGTATAGTCTGTTCACAGCGACATGTTTTAAAATGGGAATGAACAATCTTAGGGATAGATGACTGACCTTAAATCCTGGAGTTCTAGTTAAAAGAAAATTTTAGGCTTTCCTGGCTGGTTTATGAAATGTTCCTGCTTTCTGACTCAGAAATATCAGCTGAGGTGAAATTAAAACACAGATGTTTTACCAGTATTTTCCCATTTATATAACTCCCAAAACCCAGAGATCAGACAAATTAGATTTATTTGTGAAATGATCAACCACAGCTGAATAACCTTTAAAATTGCTGCAGATTTACCTGAAAAACTGTCCATTACCCGGTCACAGTAGTAGCATGAAATATAATTTTTCCTATTCCATTGCATGTATTTACAATTATAAATTTTCCTATATTTCATATATAATATTCTTGTTTAATGCAGGATGGCAAACATTGTATTGAAATATATAATGTATTACTCCAGTATTTAAAGAGATTCTATCATCTTTTAAAATGCTTCAGTTAATATTGCTGCTGCAGAAAAAAAAGTTCAAAAGAGCAAACATTTTTTATATATAATTTTGAAATCTGACATGGGGCTAGATATGTTGTTAGTTTCCCAGATACCCTCAGTCATGCGCTGATAAACTTTAGTCACTCTTTACTGCTGTGCTGTAAGTTAGAGTGATATCATCCCCTCCCTTCCTCCTAGCAGCCTATCAACCTATAATGTTTCAAAATGTTGAAATAAACATCAACCCTTTTTTGTAAAAAAACATACTCCTCAATGAGGAGATAATGCAAACAGGGCTGCTCAGAACCCATCCAGTCCTGACTCCCTAAAGCCTGTAGGCCTAAAAACCTAAAATACCGACTATTTAAAAGATCCCACCAGTATAAGATTCATTCTCTGTCCTAGACCTCTTCTGGTACAATTATCTTGACTGATGTAGGCCTTAACATTACCATAACCCTTACTGAAGACCATGTTATATTGTATGCATGTAAATAAAACAATAGCAGATGTATATGTATACAATAAAATGGAAAGCAGGTTCTCATGAAAGCTGAGGAAACCTTTTCCGATCATCTATTCAGGACTGGATTCAACCAGCAGATGTCCCTTGTGCAGAATAGTTTAAGGATCCCCATGGAATCATTTAGGGCCCATTTACTAACAATCATTTACATTTTTTCCATGAATCTCTAAAAATGTGTGGTTGTTCTATATTTCTTAAAAGCTCTAAAAAATTGAGATTTGTTAAGTTAAAAACCATGAAAACCTCTAATGCAAAAATTCGCCAAGTGAAAGTTGTCTACAAGAAATTTGCTAGGAATTGTCAGGCCTGGGTGCCAAGATTTTAGGGGCGACATGCCAACCAGCCTAAATCTAAGGATCAATGTGGATGCATACTTCTGTACGGCATTAAAATCACAAAAATGAGAATTTTGATAAATAAGCCTCCAAATTTTGTCAGACACCTGTGGATCACCCCTTCCTCACCCTGCACCACTGGTGCCACTCAAGTCTAAAGCTTGCTGGTGGGGAGCAGGCAAAGCCCTTAGTTGCCTAAGCAGATACAAATGTATTTTTATAGATTATATTTTCAATAATCATTGATATGCACTGCTGTGGGCTATATATCAAGCCTTGCATGTATTACTATAAATTGCCCTTTCTTTATTAAGTATTATTTCATTTATCACAAGAAAAGGTCATGCTATAGAACTGAGACTTCTTAACCAATGCTGATTAATACAATATGCAGGATTACTACTGTCCTTCACAAAACATCATTGCACAGAGTGTACAATCATCATATGGAGACAGACTGGTTGGTACTGCTCATGCATTCCTTTTTTTTTCTTGCATCATATCAATAGTAATTCATTAATACTGCCCATGTTAAATCATACCACACAATGCTATGACAAGGCAGTAACCAATGCTGTGCAATTAGGTAATTAGTAGTATATACTGTAGCAGCAGGTATAGATCACAAACAAATGCCATATCCCCTGTGAGATGTTAATAAAGTGCAATGTAAATACATGCCTTGTAAAAAGAAAGTCAGCTTAAAATGCTCACAAAGCTTACATTCGAAGGATCCTCATGCAACTTCAATCCAATATAAAAAATGGGAAGCAAAAACAAAAAAGCAAATGGACTTGCTACAGCAACTTAAAACCCAATACAAATCTGCTCCATTTAATAACACCCTTAGACGACTGATAGAGAAAGTGCAAACAGAAACAAATTGGCAATTAATAGAAAGGGAAATTCAGAAAATACAATGGATCAAACAGAGATACTTTCAAAAAGCCAGTAAGACTGATACAATGCTAACAAGACGTTTAAATAATAAATATTTGCAATCTCCCTTTAAAAGAGATAACGACACCAGAAATGAAACCTTTTTTTTACATTTATCATAATATTGTCTTTGCATGCTATTTATAATTTTGCCATAAAAAGTATTTACAGATGCTTTTACTGTACATTACCCATCTGATTCTGTTTTTAGGAATCAGTAACAATTGTTTTAATAATTGTAACAATTGTTTTCAAAATCAGCCCAATCAGTGAAAATGAAAAACGAACAACATGAGCTATAAGTAACTTTTGATGTACATTAATATTTTGAAGAATATTTTTTTAGTGTCAACACCACTTTATGCATATCAGAACTACAAAGGGCTCACTAACAGTAAATCCCACCCGAATAGTCATGCATGGGATCTCTAAATTTGACGCAGAAGCTCTCAGCACAAATTGCAGTTACACCAAAACCAGAGACAGAGATTGTAAACATTTTTTATCCATTTTCAGTCCTGAATATTGATGTGAAAGATCCTGGCAACAAGGTAAAAAAATTCCTTCATAATGTGGTGCATAAAGACCAAGAAGGGTTCATACTAGGCCAACAAGTAAAGGATAATATTTGTAGGGCACTTAACAATCAACATAGCAAAAATCTAAAATACTCTCTCCAGCTACTATCCATAGATCTGTAGAAAGCATTTGACTCTATAACCTGGAAATTCTGTTTGCTGTCCTTAACAAATATGGGTCCCCTCTCCCATTTCTGTATGATTCCCCGAAAGCGTGTGTCCATCATATGGGCTTCACGTGATCTACGTTCTCAATAGGCCGGGGGAAAAAGCAGGAGTGCCCCTTGTCCCCCTTGCTGATTGCCCTAGCCATAGAACCACTTGCTATAACTGTAAGGAGACATGAAAACATCTAAGGAGTTGGGCACCCAAAAGCCACCAGATTTTGCATATGAATATATGCTTTAATCACTTACGCTTCTGGTCTCTCATAAAAAAAGGACCCAGCAGAGGCCCCTTTAAATTAGCATGTGAGGGAACAAATTTATTTAAGGAAACTACTAATCCACATTTTCTCAGCAGCTAAACTAATGATCACAAAAGCATAGAAAACCCCTGCTCTAGATATACGGTTAGTTAAAGTCAGACTGTATAATGTTCTCATTTTGGAGAAAATCACTAGCAGGGAAACAGAAATAATACAATAAGGTCTGCAACGAGTGGATGACACAAAGAACATGCAAAATCATTAGCTCACTTAAGAGTATAATCACTCTTTATGTCTCCATG
Organism: Xenopus laevis; assembly: GCF_017654675.1. NCBI lineage: Eukaryota > Metazoa > Chordata > Amphibia > Anura > Pipidae > Xenopus > Xenopus laevis. The sequence continues at coordinate 75,605,933 of NC_054388.1, forward strand.
TATCTCGTACGTCTATCTCCACAATAAGATAGACGTACTAAAATAATATATTTTAATTTGACAGCATCCTAGAATATTTGGGGTTTATTTATTTTTTCTTTCTCTCATTCCCTTTTATAAGGATTACTTTCATTGTTATGATTACTGGTTATTGTTTCGACCTCAATGCAAATTTTTTTTATAAAACACAGGAACATATGGTAAACTCGAAAACGTATTGCTCATGCATGCTGGGAAATGCCGACCACATTTTCCTGTAATGTTCACTGTTGCAAAATTAAAAATAAAAATATATTTTAAAAAATGCCCCCCACCAGCGCTAGGACACTTCTGGTGCTAGCGCCCATGTTGGTCAGATGCATATGTTTAATGCACTTTTGATGTGACATAATGAGCAAGATGTGGTTTTCGCTCATTATGAGCATGCGTGTGCCCCAACATGGTGCTTGAACCAGGAGCTCCTTCTGGTGTGGGTAACCTAGACTAGCTGGGGGCATATAAATAAAACTAGCCTCTATTACCATTGGTTGGGGATTATATACTGTATGGTGGCAACAGGTGCCCTTTAAAGAAGCAGTGCTTCCTAAATAGCAAGTCAGCCCTGAATTAATGACATGACCTGACGTCACAATGCAGGGGGAATTTTCGGCAATTTAAGAGGAGCATACTAGACTGGGAAAATAGAAAAAATTAATACATTGCAAAAAATTTCAGTAATTTATATTTGTATATAATTGTATTTTAAGGGCCTATTTCTTCTTGATTTACAAATATTCTTTATAAATAACAGCATGGGATGCAGACTGCCTCTGGATTATTTTCCACTGGTGATATCCCTCCTAATCTGGAATAGTAGCATGTCTGCCCTATCAGAGAGTATACATTTTTGCTAGTTTTTCCAAGAAAGACAACATTATATACACTCCAGGTGTGTCAATAAATGGCTGGATAGTTTTGACAGATCTGACATTTTTCTGATGGATGTACCCAATCACTCCTGTCAGTTGACAGGGCTGTGGCTACTCTGGTGAAACAAGAGAATATTCTGTTTTAGCAGTGCTGACTGTCATAAAAGCTATTCCAAGCATGCCTTGTACCATTACTGGTTGGTTCTGTAAAACATATACAGGTATAGGATCTATCATCCAGAATACTTGGGACCTGGGTTTTTTTTGGATAATGGATCTCTCCATAATTTGGAACACCAGATCTTAAGTCTGTTAAAAATCATTCAAACATTTAATAACCCAGTAGGATTGTTTCACCTCCAATAAGGATTATTTATATTTTAGTTGGAATCAGGTACAAGATACTGTTTTATTACTACAGAGAAAAAGGAAATGATTTTCAGAAATGGGAATTGTTTAACTGAAATGGAATCTATAGGAGATGGCCCATTTTCTGGATAATGGGTTTCAGGATAACAGATGGAACCCATACCTGTACGCAGTTTCATTTTTCCACAGTATAAAATCATGAAATCATGATGATTTACCTACAAACACTCATTACCAGCAGGCCAGGATTTGTTGAAAGGCCACAAAGGCCCAGGCCTAGGGCAGCAAAAATGTAAGGGCAGCATGATGCCCAGTCGCATAGTAAGGGGCACTGGGCAGTGGCGTAACTAGTTGTTACTGGGCCCCATAGCAAATTAAATTTAGGGCCCCAAAATATTTATAAGTTGGCCTATTTTACCAAGATATATTAAAATTGCTAATTAATTAGGGTCTCACTGGGCCCCCTACACTCCTGGGCCCCCCTGCAATTCTCCTTCAAAATACTGCGCTGTCCGGGTCAAAACCAGACAGGTGGCAACCCTAGTATGGGGGCAATCACTGGCAAATTACTTCAGAATTAGAGGACATTGTTAAAGTTAAGACAAGGACAAAATTCATACTTTAGTAAATATGCCCCAATGTGTCACATTATCCATTCACCCTTTTGAAGCAAGGATCTAAACAAAGTTCAAGAAAAAGACTATGGTGGTACAGAAGTATCATATTCCACTTGTCTTCTTATAGCACATGTTCTGTACTTTTTTTTTTTGAAGGAAAGGGAATCAATATCAGATAACATTAAATCCAGCTACTATGAAAAAAATCTGTGTTAAAGTAGTATTTACCCAGAGGTTATAAATAATATAATAAGTTTATTTTGGTACAAAGCTGATGATGAAAATGTTTAGGTTCCACGGGTTTAACTAAGAATTTACCAAGCACCCTTCTGACATAACAGACATGGTTAGTTCCCAAAAACTGACCCGACATGTCATCAGTTAATCCACTCAATGTCAAACAAGCCAAATATAGGCACTGGCATAGAGGATTTATTAAGGAGAATTAGCCAGATATTTCTGTGGCAATGGAGTGAATGTTTGGATCCATATCCAGATTGACTGTATTGCTATTAGGAAATACCAGAATTAATAGGTGCAATTACATCTTCTCATATTATTGATTAATCACTATGTGTAATACAGCTCAACATTTAATGGGCAACAGAAGCTTGTTGCACCCAAAAAAATGTGATCAACTGTATCACTAAATCCAGTGAAAGTAAGCAGAGAGCAAAGGGAAATAGATACTTAACGGAAATAAATGGTATCACACCTGACTCAAGGGCAAATAGGGGGATATGTTAATTCTGACATGAATATACATTAGAATAAGGATTGCGCAAATGAAAGGTTAGCTCTCATTAAAAAGCACAAGGCCTGCATAATATTTTGAAGGCAAAAGAGGTTTTCTGTGATTAATGAAGTGAAGTATCAAGCAATCAATTAGATACAAATTAGTTTCTAATTTAATTCCAAATACTTTTAATGGCTGTTCTACATTTCAATTGTACAATGTGGATTGGTGCTTTGGGAATTACACTTTAAGGTAGTTCAATGTGTGAATTATTTAGAAAACCTGTTTGAACAATGGCTTTAGCAACAGACCATCTCACCTTGTATATGCCTCTTCTGGTTTTGTCAGTGCTTCCTACTCTTTCTTCTTTTATCGAAAATAAACTCCTTGGTTCACAGCTGGAAAGAAAGGGCAGCATCTTATATGTAATTGTTATAACATTTTATATTTTAATCTCAGACTTTGAACAATTTTACACGGAAGCCCCCAACTTGGAGCTAAATAGGTATAGTTGTGTGTCAGCTGTGTGTGCTTTGCCTTTTAAGAAAAGACAGCAACCTTTTTTAATATTGGAAACACGGTTTCTTTAAGCACTATCAGATGTAAAAATCGTCTTTTGTTGTCCAGGGTTTCTTTATGTGGACTTTCCCATATCAACAAGTGTTGTCTCTTCTCCTTTTAAGAGGAATATTTGTACACAATTAGCAAGAGTATGGCAACATAATAGGTTTTGTACAATACTTTATTTGTTCCCGCCATTACAAAATTATGGAGAAAATATACAAAGGCCTGTACACAACCTATAATGTTGACATACTCCTGTTAATTGTGTGGCATCTGATGAAAATACACCAAGGGGGTTATTTAATAAAACTCAACTTTTTCTCACTTTATTTAAAAAAAAAGAGTCAACCAAACGACCAAATCCTCTTAATATATACTAATACAACTTTTTGAAAAAAAAATTGGCGCGACAAGAAGTCATGACAAAATGAAGCATCAATGTGATTTGTGAGACTTTTTCAAATTGTTGCTCTGAAAACTTGAATGTATTGAATTAGCGAATAAAAACCAGTGCAAACAGCCGGAAACTCTTGAGAATTCTGAAGGTAAAAAACATCCAATTGGTAAATTGACCATCTGCCATGGACTTATACATGATTTCAACAGGTTTTAGCTGAAGTGTTTTCCGATTCGAAATTTTTAGCAGCTTCAGAGCATTTTTTCCTCCAGATATCTGTGTTTTTCCCCTTTAAAAAATGGACCAGAAAAATTTGAGGTTTAACAAATAGGCTGCCAATAGGTGACACTTTGCATGGCATGTAGGGGTATGCAGGATTATCTCCCCTGTTTGCAGCATCTGTCATTTAGTTGTTATGCTCTCATTTTCAATTTTTTAAAGTCATTTAGATCAATAAGATGGTGATCATTAACTGAACATCTCTACACACAGGAACTTACAGAGTAAGCAAATCCAGGAACTCATACAACTGAAGTCTTCCTTTTTCCACAAAATTCAATCGTTTTTTCTTCAAGTAATCTGATAACTTCTGTGGAGACATGACAAAGCCGCACATCTATAAGGGGAGATGAATATTGTTAGGTCAGACTTTGAGCACAGTTATAGGTATAGAATCTTTTATCTGGAGTCCTTGGGGCCTGAGGATAAGGATTTTATCCGTAATTTGGACCTCCATACCTTAGGACCTATAAGAACAAAAAAAAGAAAGTATTTTACAGGAATGACAATATAATGTATGGTTGCCCTGCACTGGTAAAACTGGTATGTTCTCTTAATAAACACAACTATAGTTTTTATGAACAAGCTGCTGTGTAACCATGGGGGCAGCCGTTTAAGCACAGGATACACAGTAGATAAATTCTCAAGAATCCCATTGTATACTACAGAGCTTATCTGTTGTCTACAATGTACCATGTGCCTTTTCTCCTTTTTTAGCATGGCTACACAGCAGCTTGTTTATATAAACATATAGCAGTTCTTTTGAAGCAAACACACCAAACTTAGCAGGGCAACACTACATTATATTTTCATTACTTTAACCTACTTTAATTTTTTGATGTTACTGTTCCTTTATGTCAATAAGTCTATTTTTGAAAGGGAATTTTTGCTATTTTAGCAAAATTCTAGTGCTGTTTCATAAAAATGTTTGGCATTTCTATCTATGACATTATAACATGTAATAGAATGGTAAATAACAAGATTCAGAATGAGTTCTTTATCAAGTATAAGAAAATGTAATCAAAAGAAATACCACTTTTTATTGTCTATTATTTGTTAAAAGGTATTGCTCAAGTAATATCCTTACAACACTCAGTTGATTTTATACCTATATACTTCAAGATCTATGATACAAGAAAGGAACTATTTGGGGTGTAGAGTTCTAGCATTTTATTGCACATTATTCTCCCTTAGATCCCCTTACTAGAGGCAGTTGTTAGTTACAACTGGACTTCTATATGAAAAGCTTAAGAAGTCCATTACTCACATTACTGGTGAAAGATAAAGCTAGACATTATTAGTAATGTTGCAGTTTTAGCATGGTATGGCTAGCAAATATAGTTAAGTAAGGATTTAACACTAAAAACTGAGTGTTGTAAAACCAACACTAATGTAAAATTCAAAGCTTTTTAATAAGGATTACATAACACTGTAATATAATGATTGTTTCCTTTTCTTGGAGATGCAGCATGTCTTGTCCCTGGGCCAAGGGATTAGTTTCATAGCATACGGTTTTACTGCCTATTGCACACAGAAAAAACAAACGATTTCCTGTGTAAGATGTGATCAGAGTATTACAGGCACCTGGCTAAATCTACACTCTATTTTTATGACTGTTACCAGCAAGACAATGTTTATATTGTAGAATTGGTTTAACCCTGTTGTGTACTTAAGGAGATGAGTGTGAAGCTCAAATCAAAGCTGATGTGCTGCAGGCGAGAGGGCTGCAGAAGAGAAAATAGTTCAGAGTGATCTCCTGAAGAGAAAAACATTGTATTGTGCAAGGAGTATACCTACAATTCATTGGAGAAAACCATCTAAAAACACAAGTATTAATTACAAGAGCTGGGAGATACATATTAACATTTCTTCTCCTAGGCTCATCTGAGACCCAGCTCTAGCAACTAGCAATAAATGCCGCTAGGCTAGAATGTATCTCCTGAGGAGTGAGACGAGGCAATACTCTTGAGGAGTCAGGACTTAAAGAGTACCTTAAAAAACCCAAGACTGGAATGACCAAAAGAAAAGAAGTTGATGGAGCTTATATACCAACAAATTCACAAAGTTTGACCAAAACTAAGATGTTGTTTGGCAAACCATGAACTTTTGGTAGTGCAGGTATGGGATCCATTATCCAGAAACCCATTATCCAGAAAGTTCCAAATTGTGGGAAGGCCATATCCCACAGAATGCATTTTATTTAAATAATTCACATTTTTAAACATAATTTCCCTTTTCCCTGTAATAAGAAGACAGACAACTAATATAATTAACTATAATTAATCCTTATTTTGAGCTTAAACAATCCTATTGACTTTATTTTATATTTAAATGAATATTTGTACACCTGGGGCAGATTTATCAAGGGTCGAATTCGAGGCTTAAAAAACCCTTGAATTAGACCCTCGAAGTAAAATCCTTCTAATTCGAAGGATTTTAGCGCAAAGGGTTTGATCGAACGATCAAATAAAAATCGCTTGATCAAATGATAAAATCCTTTGAATCGAACGATTCGAACGATTTTAAGCAATCGATCGAATGATTTAGAAAAAACTTAGAAAAGTGCTCTGGAAGATTTCCATAGGCTAACATTGCACTTCGGTAGCTTTAATGTATGAAGTCGAAGTTTTTTTTAAAGAGACAGTACTTCGATTATCGATTTTTACTTCGAATCATTCGATTAGATCGAATTCGATCGAATTTGACCAATTCAATGGTCGAATTACCCAAAAAAATACTTCGAAATTCGAATATTTTTGCATTCGAACTATTCAATCGAGCTTAGTAAATCTGCCCCCTAAAGTATGAAGATCCAAATTACAGAAAGATCCCATATTCAGAAATCCCCTGGACCCTAACATTCTGGATAACAGGTCCCATACCTGTATATGACCCCTTTATCACTAAAAAATGCCTTTGTGTGTTTTCATCTCTGACACATCCTGAGTCATGGGGCCTCTAGTTTTTATAAATATTTAATAAATGGAAAAATCCCAAGTTTGAATTATTGCCCTAAAGACACAAACAGGGAAATTCACAATGCAGAACTATATTCTTATTTTTTTAATAGTGACTATAGCAACCCTTACAGAAGAGATGAGCCTTCATTGTTTAATATTCTAAAATGACTTTTAGTTAAAAACCAGATTCATTTATCAAAATTCCTACAATTTCAGCTTTGCACAATGTATGTTTTTTTGTACTGAATATTTCTCTACTGTTACTGCATCCTCTCTGAAAGAAATCATTTTACTAACCCAGGGAACCCCTAGGGACAAACTTGGATTCAGATCATTTAGATAGCTATAGGCAATTAAATTCATTTTGACTTTGTCAGTATTTAGCATATGAAGCATAGCTGTTGGCCCAAAACAAAGCTTAGTGAACTATTGTGCTAGTCATAAAATAACCAATTCCTTACAACTGGTCCACAAGTAATTCAACTCAATATGGGCAGGTATGTAATAAAAATAATACAGGCACCAAATAATCAATTTAGTGCAGCAATGCAGAATTGTGCCAGCCACAAGCTAATCAAGCCAAGTGCCTAATTACATTTCCACTATGTGCCAACATGTCATCTGAGGCTCCTTTGCAGAGTAGAGTACAAGGGACACGTTTAGTGCACCTTGAAGGGATACAATTTGCAGGTCTTTGACGGTCTAAGTAAGAAATCTTGTTGTTTTTAGCCAAGCATTCCCTTTTTTTACACAAATCTGTGATATTTTATTCTTTTTTTGTATTCATAAATACTTTAAAAGTCATTTTATAGTTTCATTTATCCTTTCTGAATATGTTTTTTAAACTATTATGATAAAGCCTTTTAGGTATCCATAATACATTTAGATTTGTCATATGTAATTGGGAAACTGAAAAACAGTTTTTTTTTGCATATATCCAGTACTTAACGTGATTCATTATCCACTCTTCAGTTAGGATAATTTCAGTGTCCTCAAATGAAAATATATTTTGATATCTCTATATATAACAGTGTTAATATTATGTAGTGCCGTTCACAGTATTTTTCAAGTGTAATGAGTCCCTTGTTATTGGAAATTTTAAGAAAAATGTTATAGGCAGCAGGGAATCTCAGTCACACTCACAGCAGAATTATATTGAACACTCTTTTAAATCACTTTTTTTAAATCAAAGAATGGCATCACTCTGTCTTTCATTGCACCACACCTGTATTTCTTGCATGCAACACAACCACAGCTTTAAATTATACAAGGTTAAAATATGATACTAATGTTAATTGAACGGTAAAACCGGGGTGGTTTTGAAAAATCTAAAAACAAAAATCAACTTATAGGAATAAATGCACACAAAGAATAGAGGCATGGAATCTGCAGTATTATCTAAAAACTAGTGATGGGCGAATTTGGGGCGTTTCGCTTTGCCGAAACGGCGCCGACATCCATTTTTTTTTTACGCCGGCAGTTTTTGCAGCAGTTTCCCAAATCTATTCGCCGCGAATTCCCGCCTGGCGAATAAATTTGGCCCATCACTACTAAAAACAGATAATATTATACAGGAAGCCCCAAATTGTGGCAATTAGTGATGGGTGCATCTGTTTTCAATTCACCCATTTTGACGTGCGACAATTTTGACGAGCGTCAATTTTTTTGTTACATCGAATTTTCACGCCAGTTTTGCAAAAAAACATTCAGACTGCAAACTCCTTGAAAATTCACAGTGAATCCATCGCCCATCATTAATGGCAATGCTACCTCCCATAGTATCCTATTTAAAGAAAACAATTGAAAAAATTGGAATGTTACAATAGACGAGGTTAAAAAGTCTTATCCATTGATTTCAACTTTCCAGCTGACTAAATTGCTTTTCCTCTGAAAGCTATGATATTCTGTTTGAGGAAATCCGCATCTTCTGAAAACCTTAGATCCCCAGTACTCCTGAAAAAGATCTTGCATCCACCAAAAGTTAACCGTAAACAACAAAATGAAATGTTTTCAGGCGTCAAATCCGAAAAAAAATGTACAATTCTGATTCTTTTAGGATTTTATCAAGTCTCTTCCCGCACCAGATTTTTTTCGAGTACATTTATTGATAAATACAGTAAAAATGTGCACGTTAGTTTGGACAAAGTGGTTTTAAGAAATAGTAAGAAATATTCAGATTTTAGTAAATAACCACCTAAAAGTGAAGTAGAGCAATGGTGTGCAGTAGTGCTAGCCACTCAAGAGTTCTAAACTGCTGGTTAATGTGTCCGTTATGCTATTGTGGAAGAAAGAACATACCAGCTAAAATGAACATCTTCAGTCCACAATCTTTTTGTCATCAGTGGGATATACCATTAGCTGTAGTGTAATAATAATAATAATAATGCAACGCTGTATGATGTCCCTCAAACAATATACTGAGCCTCCCACAATTACGTACTTACTAAAAATTCACAAAATGGTGAATTCGAAGATTCACGAAAAGCAGTGACAATTTTTTTATGCGCCACTATTTCGTCCAAATGTATTTAAGTCAATGGGCGTCTGAAAAATTCTGACCCGTGACAATTTTTTTTTGTTTCTGCAAATTTTCCACCGACAAATTTTTACCACAGTGTTGTGAAAACATTCGCGGGCAGCAAAACACTGAAATTCACTGTGAATCCATGTCTGGTAAATAAATTCGCCCATCACTACACAACACATGCCGTGTGCTGAACACCCTTGGAGTCTCCAGTTTTCATACTAGCCTAGGGTAGCACACTCTGGGCTCTCAGTTTAAGCACTTGAACATAATAAAGCTATTTAAAACTACAAAAGGAGAACCAATGGCATATTCTCTTGAAATGCCACATTAAGCTAAAAGTTCATTCTAAAGTAAACTTTCCCTTGACCTTTCTTTTGACTCTCCTAGGCTCCATTTTTGTTTACGGTGCTAACACACTTTACCCTAGGAATAAAATATCTGTAATAAAAGTCTCCATGTGGAACCATTTCTACCTACTGTGAACATGCTTTAAGCTGTAGGAATACTTAATTTCTAGAGAACGTGCCTGGAATTTCTCCATGCAAACTGAGCCAAACCTCCATTTACTTACTCTAACCGGTAGATGCTTGCTAATGATTAATTGTATGTCTGTATCAGTGAAATGCAAACTGACCCAGTAACACTGCATTAAGGACTGACTTTGTAAAGGAGACAAGACAGCAGGACAAATTTGGAGGACATTTCTTATGTAAAATAGACAAAGTTTTCCTATTACTTTCAAATTGTCTGCAACCAGCATGTAATTGGCATTTAATAAATGAGCTATTAGTGGTTAATTCATTAGATGTTGGCTGTTACTAGAATGCAAACTAATATTTATTGCAATTTAATTAGCATGCCCTACCTAACATTAAATGCCTCTGGTTGCCATATAATTGGAATTGATGAAGTTGGTTAGGTCAATCTAATGGTGACAGTCTTGCTTGATTGCTAAATAACATACCCTCTCCAGCCTGCCTTGCTCTGACACATTTTTGCTAACCTGTATGTCTGTTTGAAGAATAAGACTAAAAAAAACAGACAGGGTTATATGTTTACTACGAAGTCCTGCTTACAAATGTTATGAATTAAAGGGAATGTAAAGGCAAAAAAATAAAATCCCATTTTTACTTTCTTTAATGAAAAAGGAATCTATTTTGAATACACTTTAATTTAAATAAGTGTACAGTTTTTATAAGAAACCTGACTGTATGCAGTGAAATTCCCCCTTCGTTTTACTTGCTTTGACTGCTGTGGACTCATACGGTCTCCCCACCACCTTACTTCCCAGAACTCCAGCAGCTTTGTCTGTTTCCCTGTAAAGCAGCAGGCGACTGTCTAGAGATTCGTATCCACAGACCCAGTGCAGTCTGCATAGTCTGATTATTAATCAGTCTTGCTGTATCAGCTTATATGGCAGAAATTATTTGACTTGTGCTGTTTTGATTCATGATGATCCCTAAGCTTAGCCTCCTAACAACAGCCCAGACCACACTGAGCATGTGCACGGTCTTGGTCTTGCAAAGATGTTTAACAAAGTTACAAGATAATGACTCCCTGCGGCCAACTTTGAAAACATAAATCATTTGTTTTATCAGATTTCTGGTGCAGTAAGTTCATGTTTATGTTTAGTATACAAAATAAAGCATTTCTAGCATTATTCTATATTAGACTTTAGATCCCATTTAACACTATTTAGCTTAAATATTGCTTTTGAGTACAGTACAACCTGTTTAGTTGTTACATTTACAGTCATGGGTATATGCTGCTTGCCATAGGGACAGGAGGTGGGTCGCCCACAAGCCTTGTCCTAAACACCCATCATAAATATAGTGCATTATTCATGAGGAAGAATCAGAGCTTTCTGCTATATTTGGGAGCTATACTATAAAATCAAATGCAACCATATATATAATCAAAAGGCATAAACTCAATTAGATAATTAAAAAAATACATTTAAGTAGATAAAACAAGTGATCACAGTTCTGCAGGTTCAGAACGGCCATGTTAACTGTGATTAGGAATACAGGTGAAGAGTCTTAAAAGGAAAAAAAGAGTTAAAAGAAAAGTGGATGCAAGGGGAGATTTCCTCTGCTGCAAGACCTCTACTGTAGGGAGTTCATTTCATTTATTTCGCAAGTCCAATCCATCACATCCCTCGTGGTGTCACCAAAGCCAGTCACTTTGTAATGAAGACCCAGCAGCTCTCCCATCTGTCTGTTAACTAATGTCTTTTGTAAAATATATGCCATCCTTAACCGAGGAGGGGCTAAGTTGCAGATTGCCTGCCACAGTGGCAAGGATTCCCTGTCGTGAGCATCTAAACAGTGGCGGCACATCCCAAGGACACCTTCAGACTGGGTGCGCTTGGTGATTTCTTGCTTTGCTAATGGGAACAGACAGTTAATTGATCATGGCAATACAGCTACAATGTAAATGGGTTTCTATGTCGCCCCCCCCACGGTGGGATAAAGTTGACTGTTTCCTTTCTTCATTTCCTGAGAGCTTGTTATGATTGTATGAAAGCCATTTAAAGGGAAGAATTAGCAATTTAACCACAAATAATATTTAGTGCTTGTTGGAATTTGTACTGTTCTTGTAGGTGGAAAAGCAGCAATAAAACCAGCCTATGCTAGCTCACATGAATGACTGCACATAATGTGTTGCTTCCTGTAGTTGCTCATTAACTACCATATATACTCGAGTATAAGCCGTCCCGAGTATAAGCCGAGGTACCTAATTTTACCTTCAAAAACTGGGAAAGCTTATTGACTCGACTATAAGCCTAGGGTGAGAAATGCAGCAGCTTCTGGTAAGTTTCAATCAAAAAATTGAGGGTTTCTGCTCCCATTGGAGATGCCGGCGACCATTCTTGGACGCCGGCGAATATTCTTGGAGACTATTCTTAGGCACTGGCGACTATTCTTAGACGCCGACTACTATTCTTAGGCGTGGGCGACTATTCTTAGATGCGGGCGACTATTCTTAGGCGCCGGCGACTGTTTTTGCGCTTGACCCGAATATAAGCCGAGGTAGAGTTTTTCAGCATATTTTGGGGGCTGAAAAACTCGGCTTGTACTCGAGTATATACGGTACATAAAATGCAACACAGTTGAAAATCCACATCGTTTTGGGGGAAGTAGCACTATCTTATCTAGTTGTATATGTGTCTTAGGGGCAAATGTATCAAGGGTCGAATATCGAGGGTTAATTAACCCTCAATATTCGACTGGGGAATGAAAATCCTTCGACTTCGAATATCGAAGTCGAAGGATTTTGCGCAAATAGCTTGATCGAACGATCGAAGGAATAATCGTTCGATCGAACGATTAAATCCTTCGAATCGGACGATTCGAAGGATTTTAATCCAACGATCGAAGGATTATCCTTCGACCAAAAAAAGATAGCCAAGCCTATGGCTAACATTGACTTCGGTAGCTTTTAGGTTGGCGAACTAGGGGGTCGAAGTTTTTTCTTAAAGAGACAGTACTTCGACTATCGAATGGACGAATAGTCGAACGATTTTTAGTTCGAATCCTTTGATTCCAAGTCGAAGTCGTAGTCGAAGGTCGAAGTAGCCCATTCGATGGTCGAAGTAGCCAAAAAAACACTTCGAATTTCGAAGTATTTTTTTTTCTATTCCTTCACGAACTTAATGAATGGGCCCCTAAGTGTTTAACCTTTCTTTTGTGGTAGGAAAGTGGAGATCCTTTTTGGATTAAGGACACAAGCGTAAGTATACAGTAAATTACTACTCACTTTCTTTTGTTAACTAGTGTCACAATGTTTATACATTCATGTGAATATACAGTTTAAGGGAACACTGCCAATAGCCACCACTTTATAGGTTCGCTTTATAAAGCATGTGTTGAAAAGATAATTAATGGAAACATCTGGTTGCTTGCACACGTTAAGTTACTAAACTGCGCCAAATTTTGCCCATGTCGCTACAGGAGTAGCAGTCAATAGTAGTGATGGGTGAAATTGTCCCAAAATTCGCAAAACGGGCGAAAAATTTATGAAACGCTGATTTTGATGCCGGCAGCAATTCGCCGGCACCAAAATGGGTGCTGTTGCCAAAGTTGACGCTGGTGCCCATTACAGTCAATGGCCATCCGTTAATCATCACAGGCATCTAAAAAACGTTTTGCGCCTGGCAAATAAATTCGCCCATCACTAGTCAATAGTGATATAACAATATGAAGTACCAGCTGGAATAGGGATTATTAAACTGAATTTAACCTTGGGGCAGATTTATGAGTGTAAAAATTAGAGCTCACCACAAGAAAACTTGCCCGCTTTCTATTTATTCCTATGGGATTTTAAGTGTGTTTTTCAATGGGTGAAATGTAGAGTTCACTATTTGATAAATATGCTTCTAAAAAATCCCATAGGAATGACTATAAGGTGGGTGGTGAACTCTGATTTTACACTTTGATAAATATGCCCCTACATGTCAGAGGTGAGAAAGGGTTTTGGGTTAGTTTCCCCAATGCCACCGACTCCCAGGGGTAAAACTCTGGAGGTACAAAACAAAGATCACAGGTTCTTAGAAGGCTCTGTCTGGCCTCCTAGGGGTCTGCATTGCACCCAACTATTTACAACACTGGTTGGAGCTATTGGTAAGAGTTACTTTATTGGGTAAAACTTTGCCCCTGTAGCTACAATACATTAGCCCCATAGTTTCCCACTTATTTAGTTTCTGTACAATGCATATAAATATACAGCATGAGTAAGACCCATTATATATTCAAGCAAGAAGAAGAATAATGTTAATTCCTCTCCTCCCTCACAAAGTATCAGATGGCATTATGCAAACTGTTACAGAAACCTGAACAGAATGAAGATTGGTTATTTGACAGATAAGGTATACATACTGTATGGTAAACAACCTATTAAAAATTGTAAGCCTATTAAGCACTGCAAAGGAATGTTATGGGAATAGCTAATTACTATGGGGTATAGCATCTGTCATTTGCAAATCAATAATAGACATATGGTTAGTACCGGACTCTGTTGCTCTTGTCAGTACTGGTGTTTCCTATATTCACTATATTCCTAGGGGAGGTGCAGATCTTTGCACTTCGTTTTGCAAAATTGCTTGCAAGGTACGAAAAAGCTGACAAGCAGCATACAATATTTGCAAGACCAAAGGGCCCAATCCAGGATCAATGCTGTTCAACTGCCCACTGGCCAATTAAAGTATAATCCAGACCAGATAGGTGCTAGATTTCATGAGTACTATAAACAGCTATATATTCTCACACCACAAATAGCTAGCTAACAAGAACAAACAACAAGTATAATGGACTTTCTTGAAGGCTTAGGGCTACCTAAATTTGCTAAGGAGGACGTGCAAATTCTAAATAAAGAAATTGATTCAGAAGAACTGACTTTCACCCTTCAAAAGCATGCCTAATGGCAAAACCCCAGGCCCAGATGGCCTCCCATATAAATACTACAAATTGTTTCAGCATATATTATCCCCGTACTTATTAAACTTGTTCAATCAGTACTTGCAAGGTTCACCAATCCCAACCACCTCTCTGATGTCTTATCTATCTTTATTATTAAAAGAGAATAAAGACCCTACCCAGTGCACAAACTACAGACCCATTGCACTTATAAACTCCAACTTAAAATAATTTTCCAAGATACTCGCAAATCGCCTGGCTCCGATATTACCAAAGCTTAAACATGGTGATCAGATGGGCTTCGTTCAAGGAAGACAAGTGTGAGATTACACTAGATGTGTTATTGATCTCATTGAAATAATAAACAAAGTACCCTGTCCTTAGTTTTAAGCTTAGATGCTGAGAAGGCTTTTGACAGGCTGAATTGGACTTATTTGTTCACCCTACTTGAACACTTGAATCTTACAGGCCCCTATTTGCTTGCCCTGTGAAATCTATACAGTGTCCCTATGACCTATTTAAAACTAATTTGGCAAGCCGATTACAGTTTCTATTGGAACACGCAAGTGCTGCCCCCCTATCACCCTTGTTATATGCTCTGAGTATTGAACCTCTGGCAGCAGCAATCAGAGCCCATCCAGACATATCAGGAGTCCAAGTACAGACAACTCAGCACAAGGTGGCTCTATTTACAGACAATATCTTACTCACCTTAACCAATCCTACAATTTCACTCCCAAATCTACATCAGATTTTATTTAACTATGGCAGGTTTTCGGGACACAAACTGAACTTGAACAAAACAGAAGCCCTACCTTTACATATACCTCAGAAGGCCTTAGATTCTCTGAAAGTGAATTTTAATTATAAATGGAAGACAGATTCATTCCCATACCTTGGAACTCAAATTCCAGCCAATAATACCCAAATATTAAATTTCAATTTTAAGCCTTTAATACAGAGAACTACCACACTTGCCCAATGGTCCAAAATCATGATCTCCTGGTTTGGGACAATTGCATCCCTGAAAATAAACATACTGCCAAAGTATATATACATATTCTCAACACTACCAGCTAAGGTGTTGAAAGATGTTCAAATGTTGTTTAATAATTTTATCTGGGACCACAGGAAACATAGAATCACTAAGTCAATAATTATGTCAGCAACTAGGCATGGCGGTCTGGGTGTACCTAGCATACAGAAATACTATGAAGCTACACAACTGAGACAGTTACTTGCATGGTCAAACTGTTCATCGCATTTCATTTGGGGCCAAATTGAAAATAGTGTAACCATAGACTTCCATCTCAACTCAGTAATCTGGTCTAATACTGGGACCAAATGAATCTTCACTTCCTTGCTACTAACAACACTAATCACATTGTCAATCTGGGAAAGGCTCAAACGTAAAAATAACTTGGCCTCAAAGTGGTCTAGAAATGCCATCTATCTTAGGAACCTGAGCTTCCCTCCGGGCATGGCCAACTCTTATTACACAAGATGGAGTGAGATTCATGCTCCTACTGTCAATGATATGTTGGACCCTCGTGCCCACACAGTGCTTCCGTTCCAAAAGCTAAAAGACAAGGCCCTGCATGTCAATCTAAGGCTCTATGAATACCTCCAGCTACGCCACCTTATACAGCCATTTGCAACATTTGCGAAATCTCACCCTCCAACAACATTTGAAATCCTAGCAAGAAAAGGTCTCCTACAAAAGGGCCTAATCTCAACCATCTATAATATACTTACCTCCCCTCTCAATAGCCCTCAGGGCAGACATAAGTATATGGACAAATGGAAGCTGTTCTCTCACACCCGCTATCTGAGGCAAACTGGTCTAAAATTTGGGAGAATGGCAGACGAATGAGCACATGTGTCAAGCAAAAGGAACACATATTTTTGGTACCACACTCTGGATAAAATTCACAGACTCTTTCCAGATTCGCCCTCGACCTGCTGGAGGCCCATATTTTTTGGGACTGCCAGATTATCCAGCCTCTATGGACAGAAATAACCAACTTTTTCAACTGGACCTTGCAACAATGTTATTGGTTAACAAGATACTCACAGCAACATAATTAGCTATTGCAAGCAAATGGAAAACTGCAATTGCACCTAGCCTAGTGGAAGTAATAAAAAGGGTAAATAGCAATAAGGTATTCGAATATGGCATTGCCACCCTATACAATAGACTGGAACAATATAAGGACGTATGGGACTTATGGAAGCTGCATTGTCCGGCTGTAGAATTATAGGTAGATAGGTACCACCCAGCCGCCATCCGCCTATTGGAGCCAAATGGCAACAAAAAGCGATTGTCTCACAGACTTAGACACCTGGTTGGCATAAGCATCCAATCTGTATGCATGTTAGTAACTTGCAATATTCCTGTTTATTTACTTTGTATTTGTATTACATTTTGCTTTTTTGATCCTTTTTATATTTATGTATAATTTAGCTCTCTCATTATATCGACTGCAGAAGGCTCACGACACAGCCACTTCTGCAACATTGATATTATGCACTGTTGTGTGTTCCATTTGCAATGCTAACTGCCTTATATGACCTCAAATAAAAAATAAAAGTTAACAGAAAAAAAAGTCGAAAAAAACATGTTATAGCTCATAATGGTTTATTGTACCCACTTAATGCAGATTTGTTCTGATTGTCATCATTTTAATTAGTCTTTTTGTGCTCTTGAGAGGGTGACACATAAGCCATCAGGTCAACTGATTATGTAATTTATGATTCAACTGGGAGACCATCTTCATCTTTCTGTGTGGGAGAACCAAACATGAAAAACCAGTTGATCATTTGCATATTTCCATTCTGCCAAATATTTAATTCAATGCATTAACCAAAATTAGCCATTGCTTGGTGAGTTTTAAATTCTTCTCTGTTGAGGATTCACTTGACATAGTCCTGTTTAGAGTTATAATAGTGTGCACAATTTTAAAGCACAAATGCATCATTTTACTTTTATCTACAGTAAACCATATTTGCTATTTTATACACAAATCTCTACAATGGAAAAAAAAGCAAATCATCTGGCATTTGTATTGGCATAGTAAATAATTAAATTAGAAAAACAGACAAAATTCACTATTATTTTTTCACCCATTAGCAAATGTGGCCGATGGCTTTGAATAGATGTCTGAAAGCTTCTAATTCCTTGATTAAACAATCTATTTAAACAGGAGCCAGTACAGAGCACAGCAGTAAACCGAAATCCTAGAGCAAGACTATATTAATGAAACATTTATAAAAGATCTCTCTTCTCTCGTTCTTTTGTTTATGTTCTCTCAAGTCCAATGCGCCTTATTTCAAACAGGCAATACTTATTTTGCAGTGTATTAAAAGCCTTTGTATTGTTCACACTCTTTCAAAAAGCTGGTAAATATGACAAGATTTGTGTCTGAGAATACTTTTCTTCAGAATCTAGAACATTATATTGATATATATAGGAACATATTTCCCAGCATACAGACCTGTAGTTCCTCACGTGGGTGGGCCAATTACAAAGAGGTGGGAAGTATCATATGTTTGTCCACAATACACCTTGCCATGCCTGAGTTTAGTAAGCTCAAATAGAAACTGATACTGACATGTAACATGACATAAAACATGCATTTGTCTAGATAAAATCCATTTTGAATGAGGGTTTTAATTTTAGCAGATCATTTTTAGACCCAAAAAGCCCATAATATGCCCTTTTTAACCCATGTAGAAAAGTTACAAACATATAATTATACTGCTGTTCAATCTGAAAAAGCTCTTCTTCTTCATGTGTCTGTGGGTCCCAATAGTCAAGCATGGGACTACATTAGTTATAGTGATGCTAACCAAATGGCACAATGTGTCTATTTAATGCTTATTAAATCAGCCACAAGATCTTTATCAATGTCAGCACTAGGATAAAGAACCTGACAGAACCTTTGTAAGTAACTATTGGACAGCAGATGGATGGGATTGCCACCTGCATTCCATAAGGTATTTCTGGTCACGTTACAGCAGGCATATTTTGCTATTTCTATTTATTACTGAATGGGTAAGGTAATGCAATATTGTGCATTTCCCAGTGGGTAGATTTTCAGCGTGTCATCTGTCTGCTAGACAGTTACCCCAGGACTCTTGCTCTCTACTATCAATATATGGAATAGCTCAGAATACAAGAAATTTCATTGAATCTGTGCCCTCTCCCTCTCTGATTCTCCTGCTAATAAAGTTACACAGAGACAAAACAGTCTATCTTCTAGGCATCTCTTGGCACCTTCAAAACAACCTACATAATGTAAATACCCAGTGGATGTATAATAAATGACTATTATCAGATGGGGCAATACAGCAATTTATGCTGCTTTAACCATGTCATTACAATTCATGCTTTGAGGCTTTCTGTTGAAGAAGAATGGTTAAGCAACATTATAAAAAAAAGAAAAACAAAAAAAAGGCTCTAAGTTTACCCAGGAGTAGTAACCCCATAGCAACCAATAAGAGGTTTGTTTTGTTCTGCCCAACTGCCTGACAGTCAGAGGAAAAGGGAGAAAAAGTATTTTGTTGTTAAAGGTTGTGCATTTGTTCTTCCTAATGCACCAAACAATGCAGATAAATATACACACCCCCTTAAGGTTAACAGTTAATGGCAATAATTATGAATATAATCAAGTACGGTTTTGGGTTTGCTGGCAACATGGTCTCAGGGTACGCCTCACAATGACGTTATGCTATGTTTAAAAAAAAGACAAAATTGGCTGCATGTCTCCAGGCATCGACAAGCAAAAAAAGTGTTTATCAAGTTTGTACTGATTTTCGGCGACTGCTTACAAATCTGGTGTAATTGTAAGCAGTCACATAAAAATGCTATGGGAAAATACATCAGTCGTTTAACATGGATTTTCCTAGAGTGACTTCCAGCAGAAATTACTTGACATTTGAATTTTACCTTCCGTTTATTTAACACAGCTCTTTTACACCATTTTTTTTAATGCCGTTTACACAGCATAATATTTAGGTCCCTACCAAACTTTCCTGAAGTTTACTGACTTTGTGGAAACTACTTCTACAGACATTTGCTATTCCTGTGGTATATTAACTAACAGTTTTTATACTTATTGTTGGATTATATTGCATTTGGAAGAATTTGTAATTCGTTTCTCTAAGCTGGGCTGGGGTATATTGTAACATTTACCCGGTCCTGGAATAAACGTTGTTGCTCTCTACATTTATCCTTCTGGAAACTCTTTGGGATATTTTTCGTAAACCAACAATTGCCCTAATGGTTCTTTCCCTGAAGTACATTTGAAAATGGGTAACTTTTTACACAAGCAAAGAAAAACTGGGTCTACCTAACTGCTGGCTTCCTGCCTTCAAGATGGGTGTTGGCTGCCATCCTAAAATGTGATGAATACCTCTTGTTTTAGTGCAGAGGCTGGCAGACCAGCCACCTGAAAGTAGATTAATTACTATTTTTAACAAGGTTTTGGAGGAAATTTTAATACAATACAAAAAGGCAATTTTTTAAGGACCATTCCATCTGTTTTTAGGTGTTTAATGCAACAATAAATACTTGTACTTCACACTAAATATGTCCAGCATACAGTGTTATAATACAGTGTATTAAAATATGCTTTTAAAGCATATTTTTGCTAAATTTTTATCATATGGATTCAGAGGTCTACCTGCTATGGTAACTTATTGACATCAAGGGTCAGTGCATTTTACAGTTAATTTAGCTTGGCTTCCTTTTATTTAGATTTTTTTGGCAATGGTGTGAATGAAAAACTTGGAAGATAAACAGGAGAAGGCCTAAATAGAAAGATAAGTAATACAAAGTAACAATAAACCGGCCTGAGTCAGTGCCTGCTTTTTAAAAGATGGAAAGAGGCAAAATTATATAAACTTTAAAAATGAAGACTATTGTAAAAAGTTGCTAAGAACAGGCCATTATATAATATACTATGCTAACTTAAAGGTTGGCGCAGCTCCAATGCCTCCCAACCTCCACACCCTCTACACAATGCCGGAGCCAAAGAGGGGGCCACATTGCTAATGCAGAGAATGCTATTGCACTCGCTGCACCAGCAGAGACAAATTTGGCTCTTAAAAATACAGAAGGTTGTTTTTTGCCACACCTGGTACCAAGTTGCTCGCTGCCACCCGAGCCAAGGTTCTCATCTTGCCTCATGGCAGGAGTCCTGCCCAGTTAAAACAATATTATTGATCAACTGCATTAACCAAAATATTACAAATATTAGAGAAAAGGCTTAAAAAATTGTTGCATGCTAGGATTATACCTACAGAATATGTTCCCCCAGATCTTTATGGCTAACTATCATTTTTAAAATGACCAAAAAAGAAAGCAGAATAAAATAGTTGTTCATGTTGTTTAGCAAGGGTTTTGTTTTCTAGAGGGCCTCAGATCTCTATTTGCTGCCTGAGCAAGTGATTACAATTATTTGCCAGATTACAGTATAAGATATGAAATGATTCCTACACCAATCACCCTTGGATTGCTAGTTTTCATAGCAACGCTCACTAGTAGGACTGAGGAGCACAAAAAATGTAAAAGGAGGTATTTTAATTAATTTCATTGTGAGTTTCCAGATACAGACAAGATTCCAATGTATAAAAAGAACAACCTTAAATTATTATTCATTTTACTATTCCATTGCCCATGCCCTAATTTATTCTTTATTTGCCCTTTTCTGCAGATACAGTATAATTCCAACTCACTCCAAGACAAAGCATGGTATCTGAAACCTTCTTACTTCTTTCTGACAACTGCATGCCTCTTTAATAAACCCAGCCTGCTTCAGGGCTGAATTGACTGGCAGTTGATTTTAATGAGCTTCAGAAGGATCACATATGTTCTCATGTTGGTATTTATGCAACACAACAGCTTTTTATTTATTTGTATATAATTTTTATAAGGTTTTATAAAATTAGTTTATATAGTACAGGATTGAAAATGTATTGCTGTGAAAAACATTTATAATATAGAAGCAACATTCAGGATAATGAGAAAGTGGTTATAATGCAGCTTATTTACAAGACGATACAAAGCAGCAGGCAAGTGGCCTCTAGGGAGGCTCAAGGGACAATGTAGATCAATGTGGAGAGAATTTATATAAGGGAAATAAAGACCACTGAAAGAATGAGAGATGCTAGTGAAGGAATTCAAATGATTTCATATACTAGATTGACTCCAGTTATTTAACCAGATATACTTTTCAAATTTCTGTTTTGACCTATGGATCGATTCTGTGCTAAAGCTATTGATATCTACAGCACAAATGGTGTAGGCATGGATTCAAATAAATTATTTATAATATGGAGATAGGACAGACTTTATTGAAAGCTCTGGCAAAAAGATCACCCATTTATTTTGGAGTGGGAAAAGGGCCAGATGTGCCAAGGTTTGTAACAGAATTTGTGTGTGATCATACATAGTTACTTAGTTAAATCGTGTTTAAAAAAAAAAAGACCAAAGTCCATCAAGTTCAACCCCCCCAAATGAAAACCCAGCATCCATACATACACACACTGACCCCTCCATGCACTCACATAAACTATATACTGGATACTGCATACACTAACTATAGATTTTTGTATCACAATA